>NC_046222.1:67994596-68328979 GCF_009819885.2 Catharus ustulatus
AGGAAACAGATTGTGGAGTATGACCTCCATGTACTTTAGATGACATATAATTCCCAAAAGACTGGATACGTAAAGGATCTTTTAGATCTGTTTTGCTAGTTCTTATCTAAAATAAATCATCAGTACTATTTTTCAGTAATAATGTAATTCTAGAATAAAAATTGAGGTCTTAGTCTTAATACTTAAAGAATAATCAAAGAACATGGAGTTTTTTAGTGTACTTCAATTTCTAGGTCACAGGTATAAAAAAAAATGGGTCTGATTTAAGGAAAATGCTAAGGGTCATGAAAACTGCTGTGTGCCAGCTGCAGAGTTAGCATTTTTCCATTGCACCAACGATGTTCTTCTCCAGATAATGGAAAGAATGTCTACAGAGACTACAATAGGTAGCAAAAAAATCTGTGGGTTCCTTCCGTTTTGTTACAAAAAGAGGATGGAGTGAAGGTAATCCAATTACAGTCCATATATGCATACTGGCAAATTTACTGGAAGAAAGTTTATAGAAGAATATCTGTGGTTGAAATTTTAAGTGCAATGACTGAAAAAAGAGTAAGCAACTTTTCCTGTGAAAACTTCCTAGTCATTTAGCATCTGAAAACTAATTCTAATCAAATGAATGAACACTTGCACAAGTATCTATACAACTCTGTTGTCCTGGCTCTGTAGCATGCACAATTTGCAGTTTCATTTTTTCACAGTTAGGTTTATAATTTTAATTTTATGGTTAATGTTACTTTAAGAGAACTACAAATATTAATATTGCTTAAAGGAAAAAGTATGAAAAATGTATCAGAAGTATTTTGTGACTGATCATGGTAAAACAGTGACTAAGTACTAGTCTGCAACTTGACTTACTGGGCATAATATGTGGCTGGCACAAACCAGTATGCCTAAAGAGCGTCTCAAAATACAGTTAGGAATTTGCAAGTATGAATTCTTCATTCCTTCATTCAGTATAAAACTCTGCCTAAAATACCTACTTTTAAATGTTCCACAACAAAATCAGTGTCAATTTTTCTCCCAAGTTTTCAGCAATTTCTTTCAGGTAACATCTCTTACTTGCCTCTCCCTTATGATTATTGACAACAGTGATTTTTATACCTTGTTTCTTGTAGAAGAGTTTATGATATAAAATATTTGGCTTTTTTGCTACCTTGTACTGAACATATTTCTCAGCTATCCTTTCTACCTTGTACTGAACATCTGAGCTATCCATTCTCTCCCTTGTTAGTTTTACATTGCATTCTTCTCCTGGTTCAGTCAATACCTAACTCAGTTTGAGCTAAAGACAGGTTGTCACTCAAAAAACACACTGAAATCTAGCATGACTGCAATATGTCAACCATTAAACAAGCATATGCTTATGAAAACAATCACAGAAGAAACCTCACATTGAATAAGTATGTTTTCTTTCATTGTCTGCTCTCTTATATCTACATTTGTGATAGGTTGACTCCTACCAGCAGTTAGGAACCCACACAGCTGCTTGCTCACCCTCCTCTTCTGCAGGATAGGGAAAAAAGTGGAAGGGAAGAAGCTTCACAGACTGAGGTAGACTGTTCAATAGGTTAGGAAAAAGTTGAGTAGGCAAGAAAAGAGGTAATTTATTCACCACACCCCCCTGGCAACCTTCTCACTTCTGGGGTAGAGTGGGAAAAATCCCCAAAAGGACTCTTGATGCTGTGCAAATGTTGTTCAGCAGCAGCAAAAATGTTGGTATATTATTAACACTATTTTAGTCACAAATCCAAACCACAGCACCATACAGGCTATGATAAAGGATGTAGCCAGCCAGATCCAGAACAACATCTTTCATTTCTTAGATTCTCATTGTGATTAGATCTCTAATTTTCTTTAAGCTAGGCAAGGACACACTACAGTAAATTTCCTCTGTTTGGCAGTAGGATAAGTTAATTATTGAAAGATTAGTTCTAAGGTTATAGTTTGAATCACAGAATATAGCAAGGATCTGAATAACTAGTTTTAAAACCATGAAGTTATGAAAGATTTTTTCCATCCCACCTGTTTTCCCTTTGTATCCACTCCTAGAGTTACCCCATACAGTAAGCAATAACTTACTGTCATTACTGTTATTATCCTGAGAAATATAAGTCCTGTAATTGCTGTCATCTGTGTGGTTGGTCTGTCTATTTGTTCTGATGATGCTTGCAGCATCCTATATTAAATATTTTTACTGAATACATCAAAATTTAAAGGTATTATCTTAACTTCTCTGTAAATGTAAACATTTAACTCTAAAGTAGGCATTTATCATGCATGTGCAAGTCTTAGCATCTGTTTCAACTCATGTCTCCATCTTTATTTCTATTTTTTTCTAAGAAATAGAGTGTTTAGCAGATGCTGTACATGTCCTAAGACTGCTTACTTTTGGGCTGTTCGAGTAGTCCTATCCTCCAGGAAGCTGAGAAATCTTCAGTGTGCTTTACATATTAGTTTTATGTACAGTAATTTCACGAATACAAGCCGCACCAATTTGACCAAAATTTTGGTGGAAACCCGGAAGTGCGGTTAATATTCCGGGGCGGCTAATCTATTAACAAAATTCTAAAAGCTGCCAACACGGAAGTGAGAGCCCGCGGCAGCCCCAAGCCAAGCTGGAGCCCGGCCGGCCCCGGCAGAGGTGGGAAAGCCTGGCAGAGGCGGGGCCAGCAGTGTGGGGGCGGGCGGCAGAGCCTGAGCCAGCAGGGCGGGGCAGGGAGGGCGGCAGAACCTGAGCCAGCATGGCGGGGGAGCCCGGGAGAACTGGGGCTAGCAGTGCAGGGGAGCATGGCAGAAGCAGGAAGGCCGGCGGGTGGGGCTGCCTGGCAGCGGGGGAAGCCCAGCAGAATCGGGGCCAGCAGCGTGGGGGAGCCCGGCGGTGCGGGGGCCTGCAGTGCCGGCCAGGGCGAGGAAATGCGGCGGCGGTGCAGACGGGAGGGGGCGGCCGGCGAGCGTGGTGGCGGCGGCGGCAGCCCTGCCGGCGGGGCGAGCGAAAGCGGCGCTCGCGAAAGCGCCGCTCGGTGAGCGAAAGCGCCGCTCGCGAAAGCGCCGCTCGGCGAGCGAAAGCGCCGCTCGCGAAAGCGCCGCCGCGAGCCGCCGCCGCGAGCCGCCGCCGCTCGCGAAAGCGCCGCCGCGAGCCGCCGCCGCGAGCCGCCGCCGCTCGCGAAAGCGCCGCGGGGCGGGCGCGGCGCTCGCGAGGCGCGGTGCAGGGCGAGCGAAAGCGGCAGCGGGGCGAGCGAAAGCGGCAGCGGGGCGGGCGGCGAGCCCGGCGGCGGCAACCCTGCCAGCCGGGCGAGCGAACGCGGCAGCGGGACGGTGCTGACGGGAGAGGGGGGCCAGCGAGCCCGGCGGCGGCGGCGGCAGCACCACCCGGCCAGCCCTGCCGAGCCGTGGCGCTGAGCTGGGCCACCCGGCCCCGTCGGCAACCATGAGCGGGCCGAGCCTTCCTGGCCCCGCCCCGAGCCAGTAAAGCCCGCTATGCCGCGATCCTGTTACTAATTGGCCAATTTGTGAAAGCTGCGCACGGATTCTCGCGACGAACGAAAGTGCGGCTAATATTCGGGGTGCGGCTTATCTATTGACAAAGACAGCAACATTGTCGAGGCACCGGGGGTGCGGCTTATAATCCGTGCGGCTTGTATTCGTGAAACTACTGTACTTATTTCCAAGTCTGACTTGATCAAGCTTCATGTCACTGTTACTGAAGCTTACAAGAACAAATCCATCACAGACTTCTTCAGTACTCTGCTTCATCATTCTATGCAGTTATCAAATAATGAAACCTTATCCTTAAAAAAACCCCTGTTTTTTGTATGAGGTTTATAATCCTGTGGGGTTAATATTACCTGTCATAAGAAAATTTATAGGACTAACAAACCTGGGATCCAATTTCATCCCTCTATTGAAGTTTTTATCCTCTTATAGAAAGAGTATCCCCTTGTATATTGCTTCTATCCTTACTCCAATCTGATTTCATCCCATTACCCTTTCAGCCACTTCTCTCTTTCCATCCTTCCTATCTACCAGGTCAGAATGTCTCTTCTGAAATTCCAAGCTGAACACAATCTAGCCTTGCTCTCCTTAGCACCTGTGGCCTGCCATAAGGTTCAGACATTATCTTTCCTGCATGTCAGGCAGATTTCTCTCAATTTCTTGCAGCCTGTCTGATAGACTATGTCCATACTGCTAAGATGGGAGCCAGGGATTCCCTTACCACTAGGGAATTCTAGCAAAATAAAACTAGTTGAGCCAAGGCTAAGTAGAGAAGAGTTCTAAGCTTTCTGAGAACTATCAAGTCAGCACAAATACTACTGCCTTTTATCAGAAACAGAAATTTGTTATTAACCAACTTCATTTGCAAATGTACTAGAAATAGAGAGTGAGTTAATCAATTATATGTTTCAAAAGCTTGCTAGGAAAGTAGGTTCAATTTGATGCACAGTGCATAAAAGCATGATCTCAAGAACTTTCCTAGTCAGGTATTAATTAGCCCATCTTTTAGTTCTAAATATTTGGAGAAAAATAGTGACAAACTTAGTTACCAAATGAAAATTTGGCTCAAGTTAAAAATGTCAGTTTCTACCTTCTATATCTAAATGGTGCTACTAGGTCTATTTCAGACCAATGCAGGCCTTGAAGATTTATTTAGAAGCACTGGGAAAGAGCTACATGAATGAGGTCTTCAGTCTAGTATTTTTAGTGCTATCCAAAAATACCGAAGGATTAACCTCAACAGCAGCAATACAGTATCTCATATGTAAGCATATTACAGTGCACCTTGTCATGTCTGGCACAGTGCTCCCCCGGTGAAAGTGCCATAAAAATATAGAAATTTCCTATTGGAAGGAAAATATCTTTGAAATTCCTCAAAGGAAAAACTGAAATCATCCTGCAGAGTTCTCTATGAAGTAGTTCCAGACTTCCTACAGAAGATAAGAAATATAAAGAAGTGTAAGTGCAACACTGCCCTTTTAGCTGGAGTTACTAGATGAGATACCAGATGAAAAGCCACTGTAGTTCCTCAGAAATCCTTGGTCTAAGAATTCAATGTTGAGAGATTACATTACTCATATAAAGTGTAACACTGGCAAATGTATAAAATATTAATTGAAATAACCACTAAGTTATATATAAAACAGTGTGGTTATAAAAGACATTGTCATTAGAAACATTATTAATTATGATTTAATATTTCAGAGCTCATAGAGATATTACAAAGACTGGTAGATTTAGAATGGTACTGTTCCCCAGGTAAGGGCTTTCCACAATATTTAATACACATACAAAACCCCCAAAAGAATAAAACCTAAGTGTCTCAAAAGACACTTTTATTTAAAAGTATACTTCCAAACTATAAACTTTTCATTATTTTTTAATTAATTTTAATATCTTAATGGTTTAATATCCACATTGTACAAGCTGAAAATGTGCACTTATTTTCTTAGCATTTATTAAAGACTCCTGTATCAGTAAATACAGTCCTTTTTCTTCATGTGGATATCTAGAATACTGAGACTTACCAGCTCATAATGCAACTTGCTTAATTGGTGTACAGATGTAGTTATATGTCCAACTGTGTGTCCATATGTCCCTCTTCATTGTGGTTTGAACTCAAAAATCCTTGATTTAC
Organism: Catharus ustulatus; assembly: GCF_009819885.2. Lineage (NCBI taxonomy): Eukaryota > Metazoa > Chordata > Aves > Passeriformes > Turdidae > Catharus > Catharus ustulatus. The sequence goes on from NC_046222.1 coordinate 68,000,226, forward strand.
ATTGTACATTATATATGCATTTATAAATCTCTGCTAGTGGTTTCATCAGTGTATAGGACACTTCTTTTTTGTTAGTTACAGGGCTCATGGATCAACTTGTTAATACAATACTAGAAAAAAAAAATTAAATGCAAGATTCCATTCAGTGCTTTATAAATATGGTAGGCTCATTATTTCAAGAAACATTGTACATAGAAATTTTTTTATACATCAGTACAGAAACATTATGTCAAAAAGCAATTTGCAAACACACAACTTATTGGAGTGCAAGGAAAGAAAAAAAAATACTTCTATAGATTAAAAGTAACATGAGGGAAATATTAAGTATATAGTTTAAAAAATATTTTTATTTGAAAATATTAGATTGCAATCTGAAATACAGAATTGCTGAAATTCAATAAGTGACAAATTTATGCCATTCATTTATCACACGCCAGTTCCATCACTGCATCAGATGAAGAATACAGCCCACAGAATAATTAAATTATCTGTTTGCATGTGATCAGATGTTTTCAGCTCTTATAGTTAATAATATTAATAATAATAGGAATTTTTTTTTCTAAAGCCAGCTCTTCTGATTCTTATTTCCTTCAGATGAATAGAGAAGGTCATTTATCTGCAGCATCCGTGGTTACGAAATCAAGCATGAGCAGGTATACCTATGCTTGGTTTTCTACCAAAATCACATGAGCCAGAATTTTTCAGTCCTTAGCATCACTGTTGATGGACAGCAAGTCATACCTGTACCTTCTGGAAGTGTAGCAGAAAGAACCACTACAGATTTTTATACTCAGGTAAGCCCGGAACCTGAGAAATACTTGCATATACCATGCACTTTTTCTTCCAGTGTATCATTCTTCGTCCTTATAAGAGCAATGAATAAAATTTTCATTAGTATTTCCCTTAAAAATAGAACAGTTTGGACTGGAAAGGACCTTTAAAGGGCTTTCTAGTCCAAACACTTGCAGTGATCAGGGACATCTTCAACTAGAGCAAGTTGCTCAGATCCCCATCCAACCCGGCCTTGAACACTCACAGGCCACCCCTACTTCTTTGGCCAACTTGTTCCAGTGTCTTGCTGCCCTCAGATCAAAGAATCTCTCCCTACCATCTCATCTAAACCTTTTCTCTTTCAGTTTGAAAGCATTCTTTCTTGTTCTATCACTACCTGAACTTGTAAAATGTCCCTGTCCATCTTTCTTGTAGGATCCCCTCAGGTACCAGGAGGCCACAATTAGGTCATGTTGAAGCCCTCTCTTCTCCAGGTTGGGTCTTTCTTGGAGTCAGTCCCTCCTCTGGACTCACTATGACAGCTCCATGTTCTTCCTGTGCTGGGACCCCATGGCCAGATGCAGCACTGCAGGTGGAGTGTCACAGAGTAGAGCAAAGGGGCAGAATCCCCTCCCTCCCCTGCTGCCCACACTGCTTTGGATGTTGCCCAGGACAAGTTTGTTTTCTGGGTTGTGAGCGCTCATGGCTGGGTCATTCAGCCCCTCATCCAGCAGCATCCTCAAGTCCCCAGCAGGGTTGCTCTGATCCACTCATCCCTCAGCCTGTGTTGATACCAGGGACTGCCCTGACCCAGCAGCAGTACCTTGTGCTTGGTCTTATTAAACTGCATGAGATCCCTCTCCATGCACTCAGTCCTCAAACTTGTCCAGGTCCTTCTGGATGGCATTCTGCTCTTCGGGACCACTCAGATGAGTGTCATCTGCAAATTTGCTGAGGGTGCACTCAATCCCTCTATGTCATTAGTGAAAATATTAAATAACACTAGTCCCAATATGGATCAGTCCCTGAGGAATACAACTTGTCACTAAAAGGTTTATTTTATTTTATTTTACTTTATTTTACTTTATTTTATTTTATTTTATTTTATTAGTTTAGTTTAGTTTAGTTCAGTTTCGTTTATTATTTTAGTGTAATTTAAAAGTTTAGTGTAACTTAGTTCGCTTTTATTCACTTTGGTTTTCATTTAATATTGCATCTATCTTTCTCTTGGTATAGAATATTCCCCTTATTTTTCTTTCAGTAATTTTCCTTAGAAATTTCATTTACATGAAAAGAAATAAAAAACTACTTTTGATCCAATATCTTGTACTAAATTATCTGTCCTGGGTTCCTTTCATTTCCTTGTTTTCTTGGATTTTTTTCCTCCCAAGATTTCTTCATTATGCCTGAAGCATGTCCTTGTTTCCAATGTCTGCTATGTAACTCTTAAGTCCCTCAACACAGTAGGACAGGCATGGGAATCTGATGCTGTGTTTACTGCATGAAGAACAACTTAATTAAGTCATGCTTTAGAAAAATCATCAGTGCTTTGTTGCTACTATTGCACTTGGGCTTGTATCACATTGTTCTGATAAATGTATTGGGAGATTTGCTTTGTAGTTCGTCTTGTTTCTGGAACATTACTGGCTAAGAACCCTGGAACAAATTGTTTCTATTGCACAACAGAGGATAAATTTCTCACTTCTGAAAATGAGCACAAAAGATTCAGGATGGGGACCGACATTTTTCAAAGCGGCATATAATATGAATCAGAATTAGACATGAATCACTTCCACTAATATCTAATATGAATGGAAGAGGAGATTATATTTCTTTTTGATTTTTTTCCTCCTTGATTTAATAATAAAGAAAACCTAGCATAAAATTCCTTCTTATATTCTTCTTTACATGCATTCCTAGGGAAGGCAGGAAAATAGAGAATAAGATACATTATTATGCATTCTATGAAACCTGGACAAGCATTTCCTGTTCAATTCAACTGCCTTGCACTCTGTGGTATATTCACTTGCATCACACAGGTGTAAATGAAACCAGTTGCATTCAATTCTCCATCATTTATCAACAAGTGTCACAGTTTTGTACCTTTGTGAAATAAGTCTAAGATGAATGTGAACTAACATAAAAAAGACATTTTCACAATTACTGTCCTCACATAATGTGAACAGACAGCAGCGCTACGAGGATCAGTGTCAGAGGCCTAGAAAAGGAAGACTAAAACTTCAGTTCAGTGATTATTTAAATTTCATAAAAAGCTATAATGCAATAACATTAATTTTATGGAAAACTCGTGGATGTTGGAAATAAGGATGAACAAAAACATGTTCTTAGGGCTGTAACAATTACTAGAAGCATATATATTAATAAAAGGTTTCATGAAGTAGAGTTTAGACTAGCTTTTACCTTCAGAATTATTTTGCACAGCTCGTATCTCTTAATATAAAATTAAAAAAATTATTTTAAAATTGCTGGTATAAAGTCTCATTATGCATTTGCTGGGTCTTTACTTGTTACTGTAGTTGGAATATCAGGCTCACAGAATCAGAGAATCACATGCTATTTTAAGTTGGAAGGACCCTTTAGAGGTCGTCTAGTCCTAGCCTTCTACTATAAGTAGGGACATCTTTCACTGGACCAGTTTTCTCAAAGTCACACAGCTAACTTTTCATATGACGAGGGGAAGGGCATACACAATTTCCCTGGACAAGCTAGTCTAGTGTGTCACCATATGTATTGTAAAAAGTTACTTCCTTATATCTAATCTAAAACTACTTTCTTTCACTTTCTTTCACTTTCTTTCACTTTGAAATCATTACCTTGTCCTGTCACTACAGACTTATCACTACATTATGAAGTGTCTATGTATCTTTTCCATACCCCTATGTATTTTCTTTTTTCTTTCTGTCTGAAATCCCAGAATGTCCTCTGAAAAAAACACGGACAGAAAAACTTATTAAATGCACAGATGGGTGCAAAACAGAGCCCTTCAGTGCTGTCTGGCTGAGCTATGCATGTGATCTCTGCAGTCTGTCCTGCTTTATTACATCCTCTCTTAATAACTCTGCATAATCTCACTCTCTACGCTATAAGTGCCAGTGCTTCAAGAACTCAATGCCAGCTGCTGGACTTAGACTGGGGCTGTGAGCCCCCCTGGCCCTTGATGTCTGCTCCTGGAGTCAGTGGGGTCTTGGCATCAGCTACAGGAGTCAGCAGAGTTGTTAATCTCCAGCCACTGGGGCAGGGATGTTGCCAGTGCTTGAGGAAACCATAAATGTGTGTTTGTGAAGCTGGGGAATGTGATGTGTGTGTCACACTAGTGAACTTCTGCCTCTACCATCCCAAGAAAAGGAGGAGACTTGGCCATCTGTATGACTCCTGAATGTGGGGGCTGCTGATGGTAGTGCCTTGTCCATGGACATCTGTGTAGCCATAGCTGTGGCTGTGCCCTTGTCTGTTGTGTGTGTCCATGACTCCATGTGTGTATATCTGTGGTGGTGCATACACTATCCCTGTTCTTTGGACCATTCTATGACTTCAGAAATTCCTGTTAGCCATTGGCCTGTATGCAATGAGTTGAGTAGCGAAGTGTCCTTTGAAAGTACCAGGAACTCTTGCATGGTTAAAGTGGGGCCAGAATTGCCATACCAGAGATTGCTGCTGCCTGACCAAGGAGGGGAATGAGAAATAATCACTCATCCCCTGGCAGCATTGGAAGATTACTTACCTGAATTGTAGCCCAAGCGGAATAGTGTCATTGTTACTGGACTTTTGAAAAATTCCAGTAGTTACTTACTAGGATTTTGGTCAGAGCAGAAACTGACAACCATCTTGAGACCCTCTAAATGGTGGTCCTGAGCAAGGTTGTTTGAGCTCTCCTGGGCAGCATCATGCTGTGCCCATCATCTCTCTCTGATATATAATCAAATTCTCAGGTTTGCAAGAGGGGAATTTTTAACAGGTATACCTTAATACATTTATGTATATTCATCTTCGTGTATGCACACTGAATTAAACACCCTATAGCATATACAGCATGAATGTTACCTTCTTGGATTTAAAATTAGGTCACTGCTGTAATTGCATTAAATCCTATAGAATCAGTTTGTAATATTAAGTTAGTCAACGATTAATACAGCCATATGGAAGGATACTCTTCCTTATGTAACCATGTTTTGATCAGCAAATTAAAGTTATACTTTCTTTGCTCATTTTTCTTTCAGATTTCTTCTTGCCAGTGCTTCAACCTTGACAGCAGAGACAGAGAAATGTTTTCTTGAGTGCTTTTGAATTCAGATTCAGTACAAATATCTGAGGAACAAGATCTGAAACCAGCTTCAAAGTAAAGCTGTTGCGGAGGGTCCCAAATGTTTCTTACACTGTGAGCAACTGCTAAAATCACTACAAAAAGTACTACTTAATTAGGAAACTAACTACAAGAAGAGGATTTTCTCCTCTCTATTGATCCTACATTTCTCCCTATGTTGATGATCTACATTCTGTAAAAATTCTATTATTTCTATTATTATTACAAAATTCTCAATGCAAAAGGAGAGATGAGATTGCTGAACACAGAATATTTAACTGGTGAAAATCTGATAAATGATGACAAGAATTCCCACTCTTTAGGAACCATTAAAAAAGGCTAAAAACTTGGATAATCATGTCATTTGTTCAACGCCTCAATAGGCAAATGTTCAATTGTTCTATTACTACAGACTAATTTAAACTCTGCCACAGGTAGTATTTTTGTTACTAGAAAAAGAGTTAATAATTGAAATCTTGGGAGTTTTATTGTCTTGAAGATTACTGTGTTAGACAGACATTACATGACATTGTGAATGTATTGCATCCATTCCTTGATAGTCATTATTCCTTAAGGTATATCATTTGTATTTAAGGTTGACTATGTCTATGCTGTCTTTCAAACTGACTCTTAACAGGGCGACTGTGTTGGGGGAACTCAGGGCCCATGCAAATTGTATTTAGTTTATGATTTCTGCAATTGTTTCCCTGAAAAGCTTAAATATTCTACAGCCTGCCACCATAATAACAACCTTGGCTATATGAGTAGAACCTGTGTGTATAGAATGGTATGCCAAAAAGAACTTTTTTATATTATCAATTTGGACAATTTCCCTTTGTAATATTAGTTTAACCAACAAGATATGTGGTTTTAATAGCTCAGACATTTTGCTCCAAAATGCCTGTACTAGCAAAATTGTAAAGTGTAGTCCAGGTCTGAATTTACTACACAGATTATGATACATATTTTTTTATTAAAAACATGACATGAAAGTATTTAAGCCATATAATGCTAAATGATGTTATGTTTGCCCTTTCTTCAATAGACTTTTTTGCCATAGAAACATCTACAATGTGCTTAAGAACAGCTTAACTTCGTATTTATTTCATGTTACTTAGAATGTGTACACTGTAGAAGTCTCTGTGAGAGCTGATATCCCTGCTATCCTCTTGTACTTAATGGAGGAAAATAGCCATGTATATGTTGCATTATGCTTTATTTAGTTCAAACCCCTAAAACAGGTACACAATCTAAGAGTACCTATTTCTCTTTATTGATTATCATGGGAGATTAACTCCACAGAGTAATTTATAACGGTACAAAAATGCTTGTATTGTTTTTATCTTATGAAGTATCTACCTTCTACCTTGTAACAAACATTATATGCACTTATCCTGTATTTGCAATGCCAGCTCTATAGAGACTTGGCAATTGTCCCAATATGGGTCCTGTCAAGTGTTGAGTTGCAGCCAATTTTTTAGGCACCATTGATAATAATAATATAGTTATAAGTAGCAGTAATATAAAATAAATATGTACAAAAAAGCATTCCCATCCATATATATATATATATATATATATGTATATAATATACTGGAATGAAGGGTATAGGAAAAAAACCTACATATATAAAGATAACAAGTTGTCTGAAGTTCTCATTGATAGGAGTGCATAAGGTTGTTAGATTGGATAAATCACACACTACAACCAAAAAAAAGGAGGAGCAAACCAATTGATCATAGGGTTGAAATACACTTTTTAGGATGTTCTGTCAAAAAATTGTATTTCTGTAACATTACAACTGTATTTCTTAAAGGGACTGAATTTTATGTCAACAAACCTATAGGGCATTTCTGTGGATCAACACACTCTCAAAAGAAATGTAGTACAGTAATTTCATGAATACAAGCCGCACCATTTTGACTAAGATTTGACTCCCAAACCGGAAATGCGGCTAACACTCAGGAGCGGCTAATATGTGAATAATTTTCTGACATTTACAACCTCAGAAGTGCCTGCCAGAGTGCCGAACCGAGCAGCTGCAAAGCCGGCGTTTCGTGATTGTTACAAATTGTTACTCTGTTGCACCGCGGGTGGAGCCTGGCTCCCTGCAGGCAGCACGGGGGGCGGGGAGAGAGGAGGGAGAGCTCTCTCCTTCCCTCCTCTGCCGCAGCCCGGGGGAGAGACGGGGGGACCCCGTGCCACCATTGCAGCAGCCCGGGGAGGCAGCAGGGGGCTCCATCCCCGCCCGCCGCCGCGGGAGCCGGGGGCAGCTCCGTCCCTGCCTGCCACCACGGGGCAGCACCGGGCCATGGAGACCGAGCCCAGTGGCAGCAGCAGTTGGCCCCGAGCGGCCCCGCCGAGCGGCAGCGCCGGGCTGGGCCACCTGGCCCCATCGGCAGCCCCAAGCGGGCCGAGCCTGCACAGCCCGAGCCGAGCCAGTAAACCCCACCCTGCCGTGGTTCTGTTAGTATTTGGTAATTTTGTTGCACGTGGGTCCTCGCTGCCAACGACAGAGTGGCTTATACTCAGGTGTGGCTTATTTATGGACAAAAAATGATATATTTGCCAACACCCAGCGATGTGGCTTATACTCAGTGTGGCTTGTATTCGTGAAATTACTGTAGTTTTTAAAACTGTGTCATTGTTTTGTCTTTCAGACTGATCCACATTTCAACTTTATATTCGGTCAAAAGCATTAAAGTAATTTTTTCCAATTGGAGAATTGTATCCTTTTAAGCAATATTAGCTAACTATTTTCTGGAGTTTCTTATGACTTGGTCATATTAGAGGCTTATACTTCTTTAAAACACAAAAGCAGAATTGTCTTAGTTTTGTTTCATACTGTGTAAATAATATACACTCATTTTTCATCATTCGTACTTATATTCATTTCAGAAGTACTATAATAGAAATAGATTAAAATATTGCAGTATCAGCACTTAAAAAGTTTTATTTCAACAAAAAAATACCAACATTCATCTTGCAATGGTAATATTTTTATTTATGTTTCCAGTTTGAAGGATGATTCCAAATACTTGACTCACATGGTCATTAAAATTTACCAGAAAACATAACTTCAATTAATTTTGGTGTTAACCTTACGAGGGTAATTTCTCCTTTGTACACCTCCTGATTTGTGGACCCTGAAAGATTTTAATTTCTTGCAAATAGTGTAGTGCCATTAGCACCATAGGTTATTTTGAATCATTCATTGTTACAACACACTGTAGCAATCACTAAAATAATGTGATTCTTTTCTTTTTCCTATTTTTCCTTGTAAGCTGTCTGGATAGATCTCATGGATGTATTCAAACATACACTAGGGAATGTTTGCCAAGCTTTTATGGTGTGCTTTAAGCAGCTACACAATTTTTGGTTTTGAGAGAGAGCTTTGCCCTGAAGGATAACTCCTTTAGAGCTAAGAAAAAAGGGAACACAAGGACTCAGGGGGGAAAAAAAAAAGTTTCACAAAGATAGAGAATGATTAGTACAAAGGAAGGAGGAGGAGACATCTGTTGATTGAATGATTTTTAGAGATAATTAAGTGCATTCATGCAGAAATAATAAACATTACACATAATTTGCAGGCACACATGACTTTCTTGAAAACAAGAGAGTGTTAAACAGAACCTAAAAATAATCAGCAGCTTGGGGGAAGTCAAAATTCTGTCACTGACATGACCTTTCAGATTTCACACAACCTAAATTGTTGTAACCCACTATCCATGGTGTATTAAGAATGGAATGTCCCTTGATTCCTGTGGACCCTGTAAAACCTATCGACTGTCCCTATATACTCTCTGCTACCCTATTGGTAGGAAGTGAAATTTGCCCTCCCCATTTCCTGACCCTACAAAAGATCTCAGACTTTGGAAAACTTCCTCTTTGGCCCCTGGAAGCCATGAAGAAATAAACCAAGGAAACCCCTGGGAGAAAGAACCTGTTCGTACCTTTTACCTCTACTTCATTTATGCCATTGTCGCAGGTTTGCCTTGCTACAGTTACAAGAGTGTGGAGTAAGCCTCAGATACAGTAGCACTTAATGAAAAAGTAGTAGCAACCAGGTGCTGAATGCTAGATTAATAGGGTGCAAACATAGATACAGGTAGCTGAAACGAAACAATTCTTTTCCAAAGTATTGATCAACTTTCATAATTAATTAATCAATATTCACTAATAATGCTACATAGTTCCATTCAGTTCACATGAGTCTTACCTCAAGAACCTCACATCTGTTTTTCAAAATGTTAGGTATATTTAAAAATAATCCTGATGAGAAGCTTATGCTGCTTTTTCAAATATAATAGATATATGAAGAAGAATTCAAAGACAAAACACATTGTAATTCAGAGGAGTGATGTTCTGTGAACTACAGAGTTAGGGTTACTGTATACGTTAGAGAGCAAGGAATAAACAAGAAGACATCTTAATGTGACATATTAATACTTGGAGTATTGGTGATTAGTACTACATTTGATACTTTTTTTTACACTATGACAACCCTTAAATTGACAAAAAAATAATTTCAAGGGAAAGTACTTCTGGTCAGTGTTGCCTCTTGGAGTTCATGTTTCAGAGCTAGCACTTAGAACCTACTTCCCAGGGACCCGAGATATATGAAATAATTACTGTTGCCACAAGTTTCATCACGTAGAAAAAACACACCAGCAATTTCCACCTTTTCTTTTCATTCCTGTCTCTCTGTATAGTTATTTATACTTCCCTTAGTCTTTCACTCTGGGCTTCATCTTCTGTTCTTGTTGGTTGCACAGAGAGCACCAATAAAGAACTGGAAACATGCATAGACACAAAATCAACATGACCATTTATATATTTATATGTAGCTAAGATTTAAAGTCTATACCTTATACATTTTCTATATGCAAATCTAGTTTGGGATCAGGTTCTATGAAGTAGACATTGTTTTGTTTAAAATAGAATATATTCTACTGAATACGGTTGAGCACGTCTATATGTGCTTGACCAAGATACACTCTTGGAGGATGAGCTTGACCCTAGACAAGTAGTTACTGACTTTTTCCCAACTGGTGTTTTACAAGAAAAGTGCGATGGGTTGACCTCGGCTGACTGCCAGGTGCCCAATTAGCAGCTCTATCAATGCTATTCTATCAACAGGACAGTGAGAAAATAAGATAAAAACTTGTTGAGAAAAGGACAGGGAGATCTCTGCCCTGGCACCCAGAGCACCTCCTCATCCACTATCTTCAGCGACCTTGTTCCCATATATCCTCATTCCCCACTCCCAGCTGCTAGTACACAGATCTTTTCACCATTTCTTAAACATGTTATGACAAAGGTTCTGTAACATTAGCAGTAGGTCCATCTTGGATCCATCTGGAACTGTCTCTGGAACATGGGAGCAATCTCTGGTGTCTTCTCACCAGAAACCCTTGTAGCCCCTCCTCCTGCTACCAAAACCTTGCTACAAAAACCAAATACAGAAAGTTATAAAAACCACAGATTGCAATGAGCAGACGAACGTATGAGACAGGTCACTCCTTATATTAGACACAACTGAGGCTTTCAGAATCAGTAGCAACCCATGAAGTATCTCTTCAGCAAGGCTGAAGGGAGTCACACCATATGCAGTAAGCTACGGAAAAGGTTTTCTCACACAATCTGGTTGACAAGAATCATATCAAATTTTTTATTTATTTGTTTGTTTAGCTTGAATTTCTCCAAAAGTTCCTGAAAAACAGGAAGTAAATGTAGTACCAATAAGGAAGCTACCAACATTGCTACAAGAAGCTACAGAAAATCCAAGGTGACGTTCTCATGCATATCCCATGCACCAAAAGACTTGAGGACTAAGAGCTACGGTAGGAATGTGTTGACACTCTACACCAAGTACCCCAATAGGTTCCAGACTTGCAGTCCCTGAGCTTCATGAGAAGACATAAAACAGGCCAGATGCTAAACTGGTTTTTAAATGGATCAAGGGATTTTACTGTCTCTCAGCCAAAAGAAATTTGACTGGTCCTATTCCCAAAACCATAGTATTTCTCTGTTTATACATGGTTATTTTACACAGTGTGGTAGATAGTTTTTATATTCCCTTTAAACATGTACAGTGTACTAGTTTTTTTTTCCTTACCCATTGAAAACTATCCACCAATATCATAACCAAACCAGTATGCTACTATAATCTTTACTGATTAAAAAGAATCAGAATGAGATTAAAAATGAATTAACAGAATTAACAAAAGGATCTGAAATTGGATAAAACCTTTATTTTTTCAGATTTCAAAAATGAATAATTCATTTTCAAACAAAAGGTCTTTGTATAAATTCAGTAAAAAGATGGAAGACAACTACAAGACTTTTATTTTATATTTTCATAATCTGTTTCTCTACTACACCTGTTGTCCTACAGTTTTTACTCACTCCATTTATAAGATAATTTAAGAACAGAGAAAAATCCTCTGCCCTGTTTCATAGAGATTTTTTTTTTTTTTGATTGAATGTGACCAAATTTCATATGTGGTATGAAGTGGGGCTTTTTTGGTGATTTTCAAGTATTGATACGTGTCAATGTATGTATCATGTATTAATTCATTTTCAGCTCAGGCAACGGTTACCAATTTATTAATTTAATATTCGGGTGTGTTTATTTACTTCATTTCCTTCAGTTAATTAAATACTACTGTAGGTAGAACATAGACCTTCTAATTTTGGTTTATTTTTGTAGCAAAAATTTAGATGCCTGAAAGAATAGGAGTCATAAAATTCCCTACAGAAGTAGTGAAAATTATGTTCTAATTTCTGAATAAGAACTGATAAGAAATGATAGGCACAATCATGTTGCTCACCTGCCTGAATCAGTTTTTCTCATCACCTTCAGAAGATAAGACTTAATCAAAAGGGATTTTTCTCTCTAATAGAAAAAAAAAAAAAAAAACAACAACAAAACAAAAATACTACATAACCCACAAATGGATCAAAACAGAAGCTGCAAATAGCACCTAAATCTACCACTTTTCATTGCAATCTCTCCACAAATAGTTCCATCCCCCTGTGTGAACCCTAACCGTTCTATAAGGTCAGCTTGCATTCCTCCTAACTCCATTGCAAGCCCATCCACAGCAGCACAGTGACCTGTTCAAAAAAAGATAAGATCTCCTACTGAAGATACCCCTCAGACTGATTGTCACAGAAGTGCTCAGGAAATGAAAGTTCCAAGTCATTCTATCTGACAGGGTCAAAAAAACATGCTTTCATATTCCTACATCATTCTTAAGCTACATCACACCCATCAAATGAGACATCATGTTTGCACACAAATTTGACAGTGCCAAGTGCATGTAGGTTTTGGGGCTTCTTGGCGGTCTTGGATCATGCATCTGAGTTGTATAGGAGTCCCAATGTGAAGAAAAGTACCTTTTCCCCCAAAACAGGCACTTGCAAGCAGGCATGACAAATTAAACTGTCACTGGCAAGTGAGCATCCAGGCTAAGAATAAGAGTAAGTAATGAATGTCAGGGTAAAGCAATCCTAGAAAGTGGATAAACTCAAATGCTATGTGGCACCAAATTGTGGCTGAATTCTAGTTATTGGGTATTTTTCTTGATTGAACTCCATGACATGAACAATCTTGTCCTCTTATTTGGAATTGCAAGACAATTTAAGCACTCCATAGTTCTTACTTGATTCAGCCTTAACATATACTTGGTTTTGGCTTCATTCTTCCTCCATCTCTAGTATCTATGTAATGAATTTAAGAGATTAGAAGTGCTTTAGTTTTAAATAGTCCTTTTTTTTGTTTGCCTTTCACATCTGCATACAGCTGTCCCATGCATTTATGATTTTTCCTGTTTGATTTATATAATGCCATTAATATAACATTTCCCCAACACACTTACTTGATGTTTTATGTCTAAAACATCAGATTGAAGATTTGAAAATTTCTGATTTTCATATCAACTTTGACTTTTAATTTTACTATATTGTTTTCCTCCTACTTATACAATTTTTCTGTAATCCTTTCCATTTCTATCTCTGGTATATACCTCTTTGAGTGATAGCCAGGAGATCATCATGCAGCCTTTTTGCACTCTCTTAGAAAATCCGTGAATGCTATTTTTAAAAATCTCTGCTTATCTTAAATCAAGTCAGCTTAATTCCCTCGCTTCTTTAGCTGCTTCAGTCTTTTCAAGTCAAAGTACTCCTGGTTAAGAAGTGGTCAAATATGAATGCAGACTTAAATCTTATCACTATATATTTAAAGTAGATTTGTTAGATAGGTTCTGAATCAATGAACAAAGATTTCACAATGAGCCATCAGTCAAGATGACATATTAAGAAGTTTACTTTAGCTACTGAAAAAATTTTCATTTGCCTACAAAATGAGAAGAATCCATCTTATACTTAAGAACAGCAACTCATGAACAGAAGCAGGTAAATCAGACTTGATGTCTTCTAAAGCCTGTAACCTACTGAATTTGAGGGAGTATCTTATCTATAAGTTTCAATTAGTTTCAAAGAAATCTAAGTCATATATTAGATAGCAATCAAAAATACAAAAACAGGAGAAAAACACTAGAAATTACATGATCTTTCCTATAGAAGGTTTTTGGAGGTGTTTCTGAACCACATCAGTTTGTGCAAATGGACCTAATTAGATAGCTCTCTTTTGTCACCACTGCATATAATTCAAAATACATGAATGGGTTACCTACTTCCCAGCTTTTAATTCCATAAGAGGACATCTCACACCTCCAGAAATTTTAGTCCCATCAAGAAAGGAAAACTAATACTTTAAATTTGTTTGATTCCTAAACGAAAATATTTATTCGTACAAACAAATTCTTCCAGACTAGATGTGAAGTTTATATACAGCTACTGTGTTCAGTTATCTATACCCTATCAATAATTTACATATTTGAGAAGTGCTAAAGTCAGGGATTTTTTACATCTCTTTTTCATACCTATACTCAAAGAATCCTGTTTGTAAACCAATACATTTTCTTTTCAAATATTGGACCAAACTTATAAGCCTAGTAATTGTTTTTACCATATGGATCCCACAAACACATGTACATATGTAAATACGCGCAACCTTGTAAATACATAGACTGCATATAAATGTACGTAAACTACATCTTCAATATGTATGAATTTTAGTATAAAACCTATATTTTATACACATACCACTTACAAATTATATGCATATTTAAATAAATATTCTTAAATAAATAAATATTCTTTTTCACTTTAAAAAATGTTGTGATGCAGAGACATACCTGTGACCAGTCTTCTAATGAATTTAATCTCATAAAATCCAAGCATTATTCAATTTAGCAAAGTAAACACCTTTTCTATAATGGATATGTAATTGGTACTAAATGAACTATGCTGATGACTGGGCTTTGTTTACTTATATATTTTTCAAAGGTGTGGAGAATAAAATCCACTCTTTATGACCTTTTTCTTTGTTTAAGCCTGCTAATCAGTAATGCAAACCAATGACAATTAGTGTATTTTATCTTGTTTATTGTCAGGATTTTATTTTCATTTTGGCTGAGACCACAGGTTATTTGTGTCTATAACTGAATAGTCCTTACACAGTAAGAGCTTTGACTTAATTCAGCCCTAGGCAATTGAACTCAGTCACATGGAAAAGGGAAGATTTGTAGACCACTCTCAGTCCAAAATTATCAGAGTACCACTCTTCCAAATTACTGGCTATAAAACCAGATTATTTTACTGTAATTTCTATAGAGAAATAGAAGTATTTTCAATCATTCAGCAAAAATGTTCATATTTAGCGACATTTTTAATTGAAGCAATTGTTTTTTCAATCAGTTCTAGTGTTCAAATGAAGATATTGTGAAACACACCTGAAGCACAACACAAGTAGAAAGAACAGATACAAAAGACAAAACTAATTAAACTAAAATTAATGTTTCATTACAGTAACCAATTATGAAATGAATAGAGCATTCATCCAAGATTGTGCAAACATTTCCTCTTCCACCTAACAAGTATTTGAATATAGATCTTACTTTTTTGATAATAAACGCAAAAAAAAAGGCTGCATTTCTCTTACTAATGCAGTCATGTAGTCCTTCCATATTTGATTGCGCTGTTTCACATTTAGTCTATCTCACACATTCCATCTTCCTGTTTGTACACAACATCATAAAGAGACATAATGGAAGAGAATTGTTTTTTTCAAATGAATTTGCTTTCAGTTTGGAGAAAAAATATTTATGGACAATCTTACCTTCTGAAAGACTATGACAATGGAAAAACTAGAAAAATGTATTCAGTTGCTCCAATATTTGCTGACCAAGTCACTCCTTTTTTATCTAGGTTTTGGCCATGTAGAACTTCTACTGAATCCTGTGGGAACGTTGTGTGAGTAAATGCTGAAAAACTAGGCTCCTATGGTAATTGAAGTCAGTGGAAAGTTTTCTAATTATTTTAATTGAATTTAGATCAGGCCTTCAAGGGAGATGGCCATTAGATATTTTATCACCTAGCTTTTATGTACAGAGATGTAAGCAGAAACTTCAGCCCAAATGAGACATTCAGTTTCACTCGGTGATTTGTGGAGGTATTTCTTGTTGCATTATGACAAAAATAACTAACAATTCTGAGCACTTAACTGAGTAATGGAATATTTATTTTGTCAAAATTGTCCCTGACTAGAAACAAAATCTTAATCATCAGTATCCTACAACCTAGTTAAATATTGTTAGCAAGCTATTGGAGCTTTGTTGCAACAAGTTACATTACAATCCCATTTCATCACAGTCCTTCCATGTCATCAAATTAGCAGTGAATGCTGCATTCCTCCCAATATGGAATTGCAGACATTGTTCCCAGGCTTATTAATGCATATTTAACTTTAAGGAGGTCCTTAACACCCCCCTGACTTTGATGGTACTCAAATTAAGTAATCAGTTTGAAGCAGGTTCTTATATACTTACCTGAATTAAGTAATTGTTCTCATTTTTAGATTATTTTTTTAAAGATTATATTACTTTTATCTTCCAAATTCAAATAAAAAATAAATAGTTGATATATCATTTAGAAAAGGAATTGGACAACTGTCATAAATTAACCCCACTAAATATCAAGTCCTAGAGAAATATAAATTGACTTCAGATTGAAGATTTGTTCCAAAATGAAAGATTAGATACTCAAAAAGGTGATTTTGTAAGGCATAATATTTTCAGTTGATGTGTATACTTAAAATTATTCCAACTCAAAATTCCTAGAAAAAGTAAAATATCTCACAGAACTGTAAAAAATAAATGGTAGCAAATATTATTTTAGAGCTTATCATGAATAGTTTTAATGGATCTCTTTAGTTTTAGAGAGGCAAGGATAAAAATGACAACGGAGCACAAGCCACCTAAGACATTTCTCAACACATCTCCTTGCCTCTATTAAAGATAAGATGAAAATACCCTGGTGATGCAGAGATTTAATTTGAAGTAGGATGCATAAACTTTGATACCTCCTCATGGGTTTCTTAACTCTGCCACAGATCTGCTATATTCTGCATACTGTATAAACACAGCTCTGAAAGTAATTCTCACACTAAAATTAGAAAAAAAGAATAGCATGCATATTTAATACCTCCCCGAAGTGTTTTACTTCAGCAATAAAGCATAGCAATGAAGTAAGAGAAAGCTTGCAGTTGCTTTCCTGAGCTGTTTGCCTGAAAGGGATCACATTGCAGCATTTGTTTTATTATGTAGAAACAGATTCATTTGAATAGGAATGCATTTTTCCACATCCTTTTCAATTTATAAATGAGAAACAAAAACAAGAAAAAAATAAGTCAGACAGCTGGAAGAGGCTCATAGAGCAGTCTTTGGCAACTTGGATTTAGAAACTGTAATTTTGTGGGAAAAAAATTTCTAGAACTTAAAGTAGAGTATATGCTTTTAATAAGACTTCCTTTTACAAATCAAAAGTGAAAATAACCTGAAAATTACAGTAACCTGACTGGTTACTGTAATATTTAAGGCAACTCATGAGATTTGCTGTAAAGTTGAAAACATATAGGTCACACGTATTTATTCTATTTTTTTTTCCGTAGTCATTAGCACACTTTTGATTAGGAAAGTGCTAATAAGAAAAGTACAGTGATTTATTGTTCCCTACCTTCATACTTTCATCATGAATACTTTCATCTGCCAAGCAATTGCAATTTCTTGCAATTTTTAACACATGAGAAAAAAAATACTATGGAAGCTGTAATCTTGCAATTTTACAGTTTACTAACTTCCACAGGTGAAAGCAGTGATTGCTAATTAAATAATTTCTATCTTATTTAGAATTTAGGGGAAGGTATTTCATATTATGATACATGATGGGAGTAGTAAGAGCTGTATTTTAATTTCTTGGGGTAAACATATAATGAGGTGCAAAAAGAAACTGAAAGACAATTGCGAATACTGTAGTCTTACTAAATGTTAGTTTAGAATTTAGAATTTTTGCTTAAAAATTGGATTATGAAGTGTCATGGACAAGTAAATGTGCAAAGTTTGCATTTTTCTTTCTTATGTATTTAGTGTCTTAGCAAACTGCAATGATAAGACTGGACTAAATTAAAATAAATGTGGTAAGCAATAATAATAAAAAAGTGGTAAATATTTTAACAGTCAAATTTTGGTTTGATTTGGATTATTTGAAGCATCTATAATCACAGTAGACAGCAGATTTATTCCAAGAAGTTGTTGTAAATTCAAACAAGACTGAGACAGGAGATACAATTTAAATACAGCTCTTCAAGCATCTCATGCAGTAGTATCAAACCTATTTTTTAAGCTGATTTTCCATGCCATATTTGTCTTCACATATTATGGCTGTATTTTATCTGTGACATTTATGATTTTTTTTTAGATTGTATTATATGTACTGTGAGGAATATATAAATACTGAAATGAGTAGGTGAATTAAATATGTATATGTATATTTATATGTATATGTATATGTACATTTACATGTATATCTATATGATGTACATATGCATATGTAATTATGTTCTATATGTATGAATGTGAATGTATTTATTACTAAAATAGAAACACAACAAAAATAAGCATGAGAGAGGTTTTGATGTATCCCACTGTGTTTAGGTTACACATGAAAATTCACAAGTGTCTTGAGCATTGTCAGTTAAATAATAGCCGACATTCCACTATAAACCAACAAAGTCATCCAGGTGTTGACTACTAAGTGTGACAACTACCTCAAGGATTGTCTTCATGAATAAGTGGAAGTTTGGTTATGCAGTAATTTGAAATAAGATGAGGGTTCAATGATGTCAGCTACATGAGTCCAAGAAATCACTGAAATTTTGTTAGTTATAAAGTCAGCTCCATGTTTTTCTACTTTGAATTTAAACTATGATAACGTATAATATCTGAAGTTGTTTTGTCTTGGTTTGGGCTTTTTTTAACCCCTCTGGAGGATTATTGCAGCAATTTGTCCTCTTGAAGTGTAAACTCCTCTGATCAAAGTTTAAAATCATAACTGGACCCTGAGAAAGCAACTGTAACTTCTTGAAGTGTAAAAGCCTTTTTTAGTTCCACTTAAAAAAGGCTCTTGACTGTCAATATTCTCTCTGGGAATTTTCCAGACTTAGCTAATGAAACGTTTTAATGTTTCTGTAGCGGCAAAAAAAAGTTATTCCACTTAAGACTGTTTTAGAATCCTGAAATATCAAATTAATAACTTTGGGTCTGGGTCACTAAAATCAGGTCTCCCTTTATCCTGTGTTTTCTTATGTTCCTCACACCTACCTTTTTTTTTTTTTTTCTGATAATTCAATATGAATATGTCATGTACTCTAAAGACTACCTTGGTGAAGCCTACAAAATACTCACGAGGCATAATTTTGTTCCTTCATGTAGGAATCTATTTAATTGAGAATAATTTAAATAATACTCTTTCGGATAAGTATTTACAGCACTGAGAAAACATCAAATCCTTGCAAAGTTATGCAACCCTTTCACAGTGTAATCACCTCAATTCTTATTTCGAATTGCACTTTCAGATTAATACTAAAGGTAAAAAAAAAAAAAATCTTCAATTAGAAAAAATATTTTATCTTGATAATCACTACCTAAAACAGATACCTATAAATAACATGCAGACATATTTCAAGGAACCTGGCCAACAGTAGAACTATACTTGGATCTTTACCATTAATTTATCTTGCAATGAAAGCAAAATGCTTCTTGAAAGTAAGCTAGACAAACTGCAGTGCATCAAAACATCACTTTTCTAAAATAATTGTCAATTTTATTACATATTAAGTGTTTAGGACTAGCAAACATACTTTCTTCATTCCACACATTGCAGTATTTAAATGCAATATTTAAATCAAGCTTGAACAAGATTTTGAAAAAAGGGACATGAATGTATCAGGCAATAAACTCAAAATAGTAGGGTATTGACAGAAAATAAATATATCTGTAGGAATGTATAAGCTCTGTATAAGCTGTTATTTTTCATTCTATTGCCTTGGACAGCAAAGATTCAGAATCACAGCAACATATGTTAGTTTATAAATATGCCAGGCACAGGCGATGCCTTCTGATCTTGCACCAAATCAAGGGATCTCTGCAGAAGGGACAATAGCCTCAGTGCCAAGTTACAACTGTGAAGGAAGTGACAGCATCTCACAGCAGTACTTCTGGCCCTAGACGAGGTCAGCAAACACAACCAACATAGAGGAACGAAGTTCAGTTGTTTCTTGCAGTTTAAATAAATGAATCCTCAAGAGATCTGTAACCAGTTCATCCTTTACCATATGGTTTATAAAATTTTCTTTTCTTTATAGGAAAGAATATATGATAATATTTGGACACTTTTTGACATTGAATATGTGTTAACATTTATTCAGACTAAATTTTCTTAAGGTCGAAGGAAAAAATTTTGTAATTTTGAAATGACAATTATACTTTGTGCATCCAGCTCGACAATAATATTGGCTATGGCTATGTATGAGTATATAATTTTGTAAGGCAGATTTAATATTCTGAATTATCTGTGTAACTAAGCTCATATTTTTCTTTTATAACCCAATAAATTATTCCTCCAGCAGAACATGACAGGTACATTTAAAAAATAATTAAATAATATCACTAAATGACTATTTTGTAAAAAGTGATTGGAAGAATGAAGAGACTGTTGACATTGCATTTTTTTATTTCCTTTTTCTCACTCATGGATTTTTTTTGCTACACATGTGATTTTCTTAAGTTCAGACCAAATTAATTTTCTTTTCCAGAAATCTTGTCCAACTACGCAAGCCAACCTGAAGACAACTAATATCTTATTATTGAAATTTTTAATCCATCATCAGAAGTTGCAGTTTTTCATTTAGGTTTTAGACCATGTAGCCTTTACTTTTCAAAGTTTCTTCTTATGACCATCAGTTGTCTAGTAAAACAAGCAAGCAAGCAAACAAGCAAATAAAAAAAGAACAAACAAACAAAAAAAACCCAAAACATAACAAAAAAAAATCAGAGTAAAATAGAACAAAATCATACCAAACAAGCAAATGAAAACCCCCAAAAAACCAAAATTCCGTGATGCTATAATTTTTATAATACTGTTTTTTGTTTTTGGTTTTTTTTTTTTTTTTTTTTTTTTTTTTTTGTAGGCACTCAGAGTATTTACATGTTCGGTCAGTATCACAGTACATTTTTTGGGATAATGTGTCTAAGAGCCAAATTCTCAAGAGCCTACTTATCTTAATCAAACTATACTCTGCATATAACATACTTTGACAGTGAGGCAGTTGGGAACAGCATCCCCTTTTTGACCCCTGTGAGCTGACACTGAAGCATCAATTTACATTCCTCCCTACCATCTATCAGCTAAACAGGCTTATTACTGTAGTGTCCAGATGCCCCAGTGAAGATACAAATACAACTTTCCCTGGTCTCTTCTTTTTTGAACAATGCCAAACACATGTTTTATTGGAGAGAAATGTTGAGTCTGTTTATATTAAGTAATTTACAATGATTTTTTTTTACAATAGTCAAAGACAATAATAGAGAAAAATTGCAAGCGTATGAAGTAGACCTCACTTTTCCTAAACTTGACTTCATCAGTCAACAGCTTTTCTTTTCTAGAAGCAATAATGAACATTCTCTTTTTTCTGTTGTTGTTATTACTTATACTTTGCTCAGTTTGATGATCATTCAACTGACACTCATTCAGATGCTTACATATATATTTATTGATGCAGTCACATCTAAGAGGATAAAGATATGTGTCTGAAATGCTCAGGAATGCTCATGTCAATTTAAACTTAAAATGTCAAGTTTTCCAGTAATTCTCTCCTACATACAAAATAGATAAAACAGAGAGAATTTCACAGGCCTGTTCAAATAACAGCTCTACTGGATGAAGGGTAACAAATGACAGCATTGTCTGAGACCTGCTTTTTCTCATGAAAGTTAGAAGAAGAAAGCTGTCAGCTTACCCAGTGGAGAGAAACAGTTCTGAAGTAATACAGGTGACTAAAAGAGACTGTTCTACTGACTCTGTGAAAGTGTCTATTCCTCTGCCTCAAAAACAAATTATGATCGAAGCTGCTTATTAAGACTTGAGTGTCTGTGGTTTAGAAATAAAAAGAGATTAAAATAATTCTACATCAAAGCATTCTTCTTATTCCAAGGGTTCATTTTTGGATATTTTCATCTTTTTTTTCTTGCTTTGCAGCATATGTGTTACAAGCCATAAATAGATCATGTTTACTGATCAGGAAGTAATTTAAACCTTGAAGTTTTTACTTTGTCCTTTGTCGATATGCATTTTTCCTGGTTAATATCTTCAAACTCTGTGCATTATTAGTTTTTAATAGTTTTTCTGGAACTTTCTGGCAAAGGTTTAGATAAGAATATGCTCATGCTTATTGTTACATGCTACTTTTTATTTTCTGATATTTCTAACATCATTTCTCAAGAAACTCAGACTTCAATATTAATTATTTCTCCTCACAGTTACAACATTAAGCCCTTAATTACGTTGTCTAAACACAGAAGACAAGTACAGTTTTTTGAAATACTCTTGGTTATCTGAGATATCTCCACAGGGATGAAAAATAGTATTTTTAGGGTATCTTACCCTCTGGGGAACATGTCGGAAGTTGAAGCAGGCTGCATAGGGCAAGTAGCATGGCAGTAGGTGCTGGTCTTGTGAACTGCCCTGAGCTACATTAGCTCATTGATTCTATTGCTGTGTAGTGAGTTCTAGTTTGCATTCTTTTCAGGTGAACTGGTTAGATTAGAAATGTGGATTTATCCTTCATTTTCTTCCTTAAAATACAAAAAATAACTCTGGAACACATCTTGAACTTGTCTGTAAATCCGGTTTCTGCAAACTCATACAAAATACTCACTATGGATGACAAAATTCCATTTTTAATTAAGAAACTTTAATGAGAGCACCTATATGCCTCTATTTTGAAGGTGTAAACTCAGATTGTGGTCAATAATCTGCTCAGTTCAGCTACTCATGTATTTCTATCCACTGACATTGAGTTCTAAGAATACTTGGCTAGCATCTATCTGATATTTCAGGGTGAAGTGAGATATCTATAAGTGTTGTATCATATATGCAAACCCATGAAATCTTGTTGCTTATCTCTGTAGGTCTCAAATTAGTGTTCAAGGTCTATGATTAGGCAATTTAATTAAGCCCCAAACTGAATTTCTTTCTGGATTACACTGGCAATAATGAAAGCTTCAACACTAAGTCTGCAGGACCACAGATAAACAGAAATCTAAATGTGGTTGCTTGGAACTCAGGTCCAGTCTTTATCTCATGTGTTCAGTCTGTGTAAGGTAGTAATTGGGCACTGCTCTTAACTTATGAGAACTGTGATGTTGTTTTATTTGAACTTAAACAGTGTACTTTTTGCTTTCCAACTTTTCTACTTTAGAATGAGCAAACTCATAGTACATGAAACACATATGAACTCAAGTGAAAACTAGACAGACTTTGAGGTTTCTTAAGCACTTTTGTTGTTTTTATCACCAGCCTGTGAAGAGTCAGAAGTGTTCACCTGAATCACTGCTGTGATGTCCTGCAGCAGCCAGTGCAGGTGGAGGAGCCTTTACTACTGAGCCTGAACTCTGAGGCATGGCATTGGAAGTGGTTTTATTATGATTGCAGCACTCACTTCACATACACAAACCCATAATATCATTTCCATATTTTAAGTATGTTTCGTGATTCATGTGACTATTTCCCCAAACAGTGTTTTTATTTTGTTTAAGCACAACTCTCCTAGATCACATTGGGCCTTCAGTCAGCATTGAATGCCTGCATAACTGCTGAAGTGAACAAGACACTCCCCTCACCAGACCTCCATTTCTCTCTTCTTAAAGTGAGGTGCATGGTATCAATCTCCTTTGCAATGAGATCCAAGATTGACTGACAAAAGCAGTATGAAAGAAATAGGTACAATTTAAAGAAGCGTCCAGGAGAGTTTTCTTCCTTTTGGATGGCAATTGTTGAATTTTAAGCATCCCTGTGGTGTTTTTCTGAATTGCTTAATAGTCATTGGGATTTTGAAA
This sequence comes from Catharus ustulatus, assembly GCF_009819885.2. Classification (NCBI taxonomy): domain Eukaryota; kingdom Metazoa; phylum Chordata; class Aves; order Passeriformes; family Turdidae; genus Catharus; species Catharus ustulatus. The sequence goes on from NC_046222.1 coordinate 68,023,896, forward strand.
AGTACTCAGCTCAGATCTAAATATGATTTGATTGAAGTCAATGGGAAACTCCTACTGACTACTATTGTTTTTCTTTGATACTTACTGTGGAAGTTGGAAGAATAAAAGTTGAATAACAAAGCATCATAAAAAGATCTTTGGTTTCTATATACAACTGATATATAAAATTAACATTTTTTTAAAAGTAGAAGTGAATGAAATCAATGAATTTAACAAATAAAACCAAAGGGCAAAAAAATAAACTTTTATTATTTTAAATTATCAGCATTTTTAATGCAGAAATATCTGTAGAAATACATTATGTAGGGAAATAAGGATGTAAGAATAATGCCTAATTGTTCAGTTATTTACTACATGCAAATAGATACACATGACCTTCAGTTTTCCATACAGAAATTTACATTGTATTAGAGTGAACCCTAAATTTTTAACTATAGATACAGTATGTGTGGACACTGGATTCACTTAATGAGGCTCACTGAAGGGAAGTGTGCATTCAGGTTCACAGAAAAAAAAAAAATCTATACTTAATTTTTGGGGTTTATTGCCATTTCATCCAATTGGCTTAAGCAGTGTAGGAGTTTACCAACACACGTGCACATATGTGTTATACAAAAGTAGATGAGCCCAGGTGTTTTGAGACTTACAGGAAAAGGGAAAAAAAAAGCAACCAAAACAACAGTTCAAGGTAGATGAGAAAAAGGATAATATAAGAATTAAATGTTCCAAACTCAAGAAAAGGTAAAACTATAGTTAACGTACATATAGGATTATTTAAAAATGAGAAAGTAATATGATTAGAAAAGAATCTGAAAAAAATCAGAATAGTAATGCAAAAGTGTCTGAGTACAAAAAAAGCTGTTATGTAATATGCTTACAAAAGGATAGGAGAAATGACATCAGAAAATTGTGCCTGAGAATATAACACTTGTCTATTTCTACCATATTTACCACCATCCCCCACAAAGATAAACAATGTTCTCATTACCATTTGTAATGTTCCTATTAAATAGAGGCAACATTAGATATATTAATGTTTGGTTCTCCTTTAATTTATTATTCTTTTCCTACTTTAATGAGATCTGCTCTACAGCCCATAAAATAATTGTTATGGTAAACTGACTTTTTAAAATTAGCTACACACCAGTTGGTCCAGAAACCTATTCCTCTGGACTATTCATGCACAAAATACCTTTGTGTGAAGCTCTTTCCAAATGTGTAATGACTGGAGTAAGTCCAGAAGTTTTCCTGCAGAGTCTCTCTGCATGATTGCCATTGCAAGCAGTCTTACAGCTTCTTATCCTAACAAAGTTATGGTCAGGGTTACTGCAATGCAGAAACGCTGACACTGCTTTCATCCTCAACAATGAAAATCATAGTGCTGCCACTTAGGAAATTAAAGTACTTCCTGTTTAGAAAAGAGCTGTTCTAAACTCCCTGTTCTACCCTGCTAGGTCATAAGTTTCTGTTACAGAATTTTTACAAGGTATCTCAGAAGCGGGAAAAACGTTTACATTTCCTGATTCTCCCTGCAGTTTCTTTAAGCTACTTCAGTGTGATTCAGCACTGCTGTTTGTGCCCAGACCATGTGTCCTACTGAGACAGTTATTCTATCACGAATATTTCCTGCTGTGAATGTAAGTTTAGGTCACAAGTAGGGTTTGCCAGCAATACTTTCCAACCTGCCCAAGCTCACCAGGAAAAAATATATTCCCAAACTTAAGGTAACTGAGTTTATTTTAAGGATAAGTTAGAGATACCAAAGAAAATTTAATGATAAGACATACTGAAGAAAATTTAATGACAAGACATGCTAACAGGCAAATTTTATCAGATATAGATACCATATAAAAATGTGCATATGCAGTTCTGTTGTCACTCATCGAAATGAGAATGCTTCTTTCTCTGCAACATGGAACAACATCATGAAGTTGAAGGTATATCCTTGTGAAGGAGACAAAAATATCTTTCCATTGCAGTGCACACTTTCTCTTCAGCTCCTACAATACCTTCCGAAGAAGATGGACGCAGCAGACAAACAGGGAGTTGACCTTACTGAGGCTGGAGCAGGCCTCCCTAAATATCTGAGCACCTTGATTTTACTATCTAACAACTCTACTTTCTTCTTTCCCAAAAGAGTAATTTTTAGATATGATTTGTGACTGAAGATGGCACAGAGAATTGGTGTAGTCTGCTAATCCTTTTGGAACCTCAGCATTTGTATGGTTCTTAGAAGAACAGAACAGAAATAAGCATTCCTAGTGGTTTTTTTCTTGGTGTTTTTGTTTGGGTTTTTTGGTGCACTGAAAATCAGAAGTATAGGTTTGAATTGATCAAGTCTTAATCCTTGTTCTAATCTACTCACAAAATGATCCAACCTAGTACCTGTATGTTGCATATGAACAACAAATCGTGCAGCTCAAATCTTGGCTTCTAGGACAGTTGCAACATTTTACGACATACCATAGAATGTAAAATGAACGCACTATTTGTTCATCTGAAAGCAAAACCTCACTCCCACTCAAGCGAGTGCGTTATATGCTACAATTTAGAGCTGTAGATTATTTCATGCTTGGATGTCTCACGATGGTTTGTGTGTGCATACAGAAAAGAGAGAAAAACCTCCAAATTGTTAAACAAGGCACTCTTCTGGGGCCCTGTAATTTGAGAAATGTAAGACTGAACACATGCTTTAGTTTTAACTCTACTCCTGATGAAGAGGAAAAACAGAACAAAGGATGAAACACACTAGTGATAGAGAGCCCTCCATTATGCACTTTCATCATTCAGGGGTGATTGGGTTTTCTGGTCTGATTTAAGGGGATATTTTCAGGGATGTACCAGCTGTGAGAACTGGCCCAACAAAACCCCTTTAATTCTTGTTGAAAAAGTCATTAGAGGTAGGGGTATCAACATTTACTGACCACTGTAGCACGACCTACAGGAAATAAATTTTTCATGCCTTTCTTAGGTCTGAGAACAGTTTATTTCAGCAGCAGCATTTCCTAAACTGCAATCTTTTTGCATAAAAAAATCTACGGGCATTACACATTTTTCCGCAATAAAAGTCACCCTAAGAAAACTGTCTCTCTTATTTCTACTAGTAAGGCAACTTTCTGGGATCTTTCTCTCAAAAACTCATAAAAAATAATGGATCTGCATCATAGCAAAAACAAACTGGTGTTTAATTTTTTATTTATACATTTTTTGTTCATGTGAATCTGCTTCTCTCCAAAAGAGTGGATTAAAATCAGAGTAAAAGGTTTTTCAGGGATGAAAGTGTTGAAAAAATTATCAGATATTAATACAAAAGGAAGCAAAACACCCCAACAAACAAACCAAAACCAAAACCGAAACCAAAACCCAACCACATGGAAAAGCCTACCCTGGCAACCCCCTCTGCCCCACAAAGCATCTTCTGCAAAAGCCCTAGAGAAATCTTCAGATGCTGAATCTGCAAACATAGAAAAAAAACCAAATTCCCCCACCACTGCCAGTATAATGCGATTACCCTAATTGTCAATAAATATAAAACTACAGTACTCTTACCCAATAAGAAACAAATCAGATCACTAAACCTAGAAATATTATGCAATGGCAGTTAAGATCATCATACTTTAAAGAACTGCCTTATAAATGAAACTCAAATAAGTCAGGATTTTTATCATCTTCTTGCATTGAAAGAATTGGCAAAGTGACTTGATGAGACATTTTAATTTTTCCTCGTTTGAATTGCCTGAGCCTTGAAGGCTGTTTAAATGTATACAGTATCAACCTTCTCTGAAAATCTTAATGTCAAAAATATTATGATTTGGAAAAAAAGTAAATCTCCAATCCACTAAAAAAGTCTGTTGAGACCTAGAAAATATGCCAGATATTCAATTATAAGTGAACATAATTTCAAGTCTTTTAAATTGAAGGCGCTCCTCCCCACTCCAAAACGAGGAACTTCTCTTAACTTAATGTAAAACTGTCTGAGTATTCTGTAGTCAACCATCATAAGTTCCATTCCGGATGTGTTGTCTTTTGTTCTGTAGGTCTGCCACACTGGATATAAGAAGATAGCTTAGAGAAAAACAGATGCAAATCTGTGAAGGATTAGGTTTCAGTATTTCCCTGTCTTACGAAATAAGGCTTTCATTTTCCAAAGGCTCAATTTTTCTTGGTTTCTGGAGCAAAAATAAGCTATTGAACTTGAGATCTGAAGTTGTATTATTTGGAAAATAGGCACAATCCATCTGTGTTGTTTAATGTAATATTGACAAGATAAATAGAAACTAAGTAACAGAAATTTATGACATAGCTCAATTAGTAGTACTAGAGTGACTGTGACTTTTGAACAGCTATGCTGTAGTTTGGCTTTAAAAACTTAATCCTTGCTCTGAAAGGAAAGCTTAGAAAATAGCATTTAAAGAATTTTGGCTCAGGGAGTCAGTCATAACACCCCAAAGCAGAATCAGCTAGACCTTTGTTTATGTCTATATAGACATGCCATTAAGTGATTAAGCTCTGGCTTTTTCTTGACACATACTGAGCATCTGAAATTTTTTTGTTAAACATATGTAGATGACCTGTGATGTTTTACAGTTAACAGCACAGTTTCCCTCTAACACATTCTATTTGAGCTGTAAATTTCTGGCACAGCCTTTGAGGATATTTTAAAATTAGAAGGAAACAAGTATATGCAGAGATATTTGAAATTAATAAATCACTAGGGAGAAAAACAGACTTGTTGCATATTTGAGGAAGAGTTTAAATTAATTTGAAATATTTGTATTTCGAAGCCCTTTCACCCACTGCTAATTTTGGTCCTTGGAGAATGCATAGGAAAGAAAGGGAAAGGGAAACATTATTTGCAAACACTTTTATTCATTACTTATAAGAAACAGACTCACCACTGTATAACAGCAATATTTAATGCACTGAAGAATGGAGACGATAGTTTGTAATGTTGTTTGTGTAGCCACAGAAGGAAAAACAGTCTGATGTGGTTTCTGCTGTAGAAAGAAGTTAATGATTTAACTTACAGTAATTTCACGATTATAAGCTGCACCATTTTGACTAAAATTTTGGTCTGAACCTGGAAATGCGACTTGTAATCAGGTGCAGCTTATATATGGACAAAGAATGAAAAGTTGTTGTTTTAGTTTGGAGGACAGGTGTCTGCTGAGAAAGGCAGGAACTTCACTCTGAAATGGAGAATGTAAACCCCCTCCCTCCAAATTATTATAATCTTGAAATCAAGGGGCTCTCAGGCAAAGATAGGGGAATTAGGAATAACAGTTCTTTACTAGGGAAATTAAAATAGAAATACAGTACTACAAAGAAACAAACTCCAAATCCTGACAAAGTCAGAGTACAACCTGACACCCTGTCAGGCAGGGTGTTGGTAGCAGTCCCATTAAATGGTGGTTGCAGTCCCCTTGCAGTGACAGATGTGGTTCAATTGAAGCAGTGCTCCTGCAGAAGGTGCAGTTTCCCTCCGGAGGTCCAGCGGTGATGTGGAGAAATCCAGTTTTCCTCTGGAGTCCAGTGGAGTCCAGTGGAGTCCAGTGGAGAAAGGGGTTGCCTTAGTGTCCCAAAGCCTCGGTTTTTCTCTTAGTAAGAAATGTTGGGCTCTTTCCCCTGGCTGGAGCAACTTCCAATTGGATGCAGTAATTTTATCAGTCACACAGTGGGACTCAATGGGCTATTAGCAGAAAATGACTCTCTGGAGGAAGGATGGGTTTTAAAAAGATAAAGAACAATGCTGCCTGGCTTCAATGGATGGCTCATTAGCAGAATATCTCCCACAGAGATAAGGATCACTGCCCCCACCCTCAACAGATCCATTGTTAGACTGGAAATAGGCTTACACTGGGCATTATTAGAACTAGCATTATTTATCTGTCTGGAAAAGACCGTAAACAACCTTATGTCTTCATCTGAGAGATATTGTTAATACTATTGCACATTCATGTCCAAGAAAAGAACTGGAAGCAACATATTACCTTTCAAAGTGACTAACCAACTATGAAAAACATTAAAAACTTAATTAACCCTTCATTTTACACTTATACTTGTTAATTTAATAAAATACATTGAATTGTATACCTCCATTCTTTGAGAAGAAAACAAAAAAACCAAGAACTTCACTGTGAGGCAATAAATGAAGACAAATAAGGAGGAACTCTACCTAACCAAAGATGAAGTATTTTATAGGCAAAACTCATCAAAAGGGGTAATTTCAGTTGAATTACTCATCTATGTTTCTGGGTTCAAATCAACTGTAGTCACTGAGGCTAAACACCTGGGAAGCTCACTGGAAACCTATGTTCAGTTTGTAATTTCGATTTTTTTTTTTTTAAAGAAAGGAATACTAAAATAGAAAATATTGCAAAAGGAAAATTACAATGTAAGCAGCATGTGATTTAATGGTGTCATCACCTAAAACAGCAGTCAGCTCTAATTATCCATAAATAGACTATAAACAGAGAAAAAAAAAACAAACTGAGAGAAACATATAGTTCAAAAGAAAGTAGCTGAATGCAGCTACTCAGAAGAAATTTTCCATATGAGAAAGTTAAAAGTCTAGTGCTGTATAATTTACTGTAGATCTGGAGAGAAAAGTAACCTCTATACCAGTAATGCATTAGTATAACATAATTTGAACTCTCTTTTACATGATAAAAAAAAAAAAAAAAAAAAAAAAAAAGAGTTCCCTCAGTGGAGTAATATGACCCATTCTGTGATTCTGCGGAACAAAAGAAAAGAAAGTGTGGAGGTGGAACATTCCCCTTAAGTTCTAAGTTTTCTCCATAGACAAAAAAAAAAAGGGAAAATCTGATCAATTAGCAGATGTGGTGTGAGTTTTTTTGGTTTTGTTTTAAAATATTCCTTTTTATTTTTAATTGTCCTGAACAATAGAGACATAAGTCACATATAGTATTTATTATATATCAGCAGATGTCCTGTCAGCATCAGACTACTTGTTTATCGGTACACTCAGATTCATAAGACATTTAACTCCCTGCTGCCTGCTGTGATCAAAGTCTGGCCTTTCCATGCGGCACTTAGCCACTTATACAATAAGTAAGAAACACAAGTAAATTAAAACTGCTAAGTATTGACTCTTAACAGACATGTGAAGTCAACAACTGGAATTCTTCCAGTTTAAAACAGTGGAAACCAGACTTTAAAAAAAAATCCTTTAGAAGAAAACACTAGTATTTCTTCCCCCTCATTCTTCTGCCATTCTGTTTTTATTCTGAAATTTTCAAGAAAAAATACCATTTTTTGGTACTGCACCATGAGGCTGTGCATGCAGGCTACTCTGAGGTCAAACAGCAGCTCAACATTAATTGGTAGATCACATTAAAAGTCTATAAAGCAGCTCTGGTATCCAATTTGCTGAATGGTTTGAAGACATGGGCTAGTGACGACATACATGACTCCTAGACAAATGTCATCTGCACCATCTGTGGACCATATTGTGCATCAGATGGCAGGATAAAATTTTCAATAAAAAAGTTTCAGAGCACATTTATGTTCCAGGAACTGTAGCCATGATCATTATAAAAAGACTACACTGGGCTGGTCACTTATCTAGGATAGAAGACACTGGCATCCTGCAGCAGCTGCCGTGTGTTGGACTTAAAGAAGAAACGTAACCAGGACAGACAAATGAAACACTTCAAGGACACACTGAGATAGCACTTCAAGTAATAAAAATTGCTTAACCAGGTAGGACTGGTACATCTCAGGCCAGGTTGAAGGGAACCAGCTGAATCTAAACTTGCAGAAGCACACATGGTTTTGGTAATCTGTAGTCAAGGACAGAAGACTCCAGTTAAGAGGTCATTCTTGCCTCTGCTTGTCTTTGCATTTGGTTTTTACGGGATCACAGAATCAATCACTCTGGAAAAGACCTCTGAGATCCTTGAGTCAAACTTTTAACTGAACATCACATAAACTAGATCCTGGCTAAGTGCTTCCTTAGACACCTCCATGGATGGTGACTCCACCACCCCCTTGGGTAGCCTACTTCAATGTTTAATCAGTCCCTCTTTCTGTGAAGAAATTCATCCTAATGTCCAACCTAAACCTCCCCTGGTACACCTTGAGGCCATGTCCTCTGGTCCTGCTCCTGTTACCTGGCAGAAGAGACTGACCCCCAGCTGGTTACAACCTTTCTGGGACTTGCACAGAGCAATAAGGTCTTCCCTGAAGACCTCCCTTTCTCCCCACTAAACAAGCCCAGCTCCTGCAGCTGCTCCTCATAGGACTAGTGCCCTAGACCCTTCACCATCTCCTTAGCTCTGCTCTGGACACACCCCAGCATCTCAATGTCCTTCCTGAATAAAGGGGCCCGAAACTTGACGCAGAATTCAAGGTATGGCCTCACCTGTGGAGCTTGGAGATAATCACTGCCCTGGTCCTGCTGGCCACACTATTTCTGATACAGGTCAGGATGCCATTGTCCTTCTTGGCCATCTAAGCACACTGATGACTCATGTCCAGCACCCTGAAGTCCTCTTCTGCGGGCAACTTTCCAACCACTCTGTTCCAGCCTGTCGTGCTGCATGGGGTTGTTGTGTCCAAAGTGTAGGACCCGGTATTTTCATCTTGTTGAACCTCATATTTTTGTTCTTGGATCCCGATTCAGCCTTCCCAGATTTCTCTGCGGAGCCTTCCTACCTTCCAGCAGATTGACAATCACACACAAATTAGTGTTATCTGCAAACTTACTGAGGATGTATTTGATCCCCTCATCATTCAGATCATCTATAAAGACAACAAACAGGACTGATTCCAATACTGAGCCCTGAGGAAAACCATTAGTGACCAGGCACCAAATGGGTGCAGGACCGTTCACCACTACCCCCTGGGCCTGGTCATCCAGCCAGTTCTTGAGCCAGCAAAAAATACCCCTTTCAACTCTGTTTTCCTATGGAGTTCAGGCAAGGAATGCAAGTATTGCAGGATCTGCTATACCTATAGTTGTAGAACACAAATCTGATCTTGACAATTCAGAAGCACTTCTGATATCCATGATCCTATGCACCTGAGCAAAATATAGCATCCATAGCAAACAAAAGAATAAAAAAATATTAAATATCTACAGCAGCCCTTAGGACTACAGTAACCCATAGGACTACTCATTAAGGAATTGAAAAAACACATCCCGCTAATGCACTTGGGATGACTCCACGGTTTAAGTTTTATCCTTCCGTTTGTAGTTTCTTTTTCTTTAATTGACTTTTTTCTTTTCTACACATTATGATATTTGGAGACAATATTGTGAGAGATATTTATTTCATTTCTGAAGGAAAATGTAGCAAAAAAAAAAAGATTGGTAAATGATAGAGAAAAGATTCTTTTATGAAAACCAGCTCATAAGCATTGTCTCACACTTAAGTTGATGGGAAACTCTCTTTTAACTTTCTGCATTAATTGCAGTTGGAGTTAAATACTTTGTACTGATTTCAAAGCCTCCCCTTAATTAATAATGCTAGTTTCAATTTTTTTTTAATTGTCAAAATAATTATTTAGTTTACAAAATTGTTTTAATTTCTAAGTGATGATAGAAAAGGCTTAATTAACTTCAATAGATTTTAGACCAGGCTTTCAGTACTTTTGAATTCATGGAACTAAATTATATGTTTATGTAAACCCTCAATTGCATTCTGAATTGAGAATAAAACTCTTCAATTTAACAAACAAAATTTGAAAATGGACATTTAAAAATATGCAGCTGAAATTATTCAGTACAGGTATGAATATATGCTTTAATGAATATATGAATATATTTTCACTATATGTTATTTTTTATTTTCTGGTTTGATTACTCATTTTTATTTTATGACTTGGAAATTCTCATTGTGAAATTAATTATCAGAGATTGGTAAACATATAAGGAAATTATTAGCTCTATGAATAAAAAACAAACAAACAAAACCATCCCTATCTTATTTTTCTTTCAAAATAGCTGTCACAACAGGTATAGGTCATCTGACTATAAGGGTGTAGATGTCGTAGTACTCATCAGAATTGTAATAACTGCTTCTTCCCCACTCTCACATGCACACATGCACAAAGATAAATGTCTATAGTCAGAAGGAATCTAGAGTTGCACACTGAGATTTAGAAAACATCAGCATCTACAATACAGTCCTCTTACATATATTACAAATAACATCCCACTTCTAGATTTGTTGATAATATGCTCTCACTGCCTACATATTCATTACTTCAGTTTTACTAGGACTGTGGGTACCAAAATAAAGTCTTTAGAAGACACCCACATTCTATTCTCAGTCTACAACCATGCATGCCTATCTTGATATCTGAATCATAACAATACTCTAAAAGCCTTAACAAAGACAACATAGGCTGGGAGAAGTGGAGCCGACTGACAAAAAAGAGTCACAGACTGGAAGAAGACTGCATACAGATTATAGGCTTTAATGAAAATTCAGGGTTTATGTCTAGCAACATGATATTCATATGATCAGGTAGGAATTTGTGTGAGAACCTACAGCCAGACAAAGTTCAAACAAGGAAAAGAAGTGTTGCTGCTTCTGGACAAGGGTGGAGGGTCAAATTAAAATTCTCAGAGTTTGAAAAAGTGATGATCATCCTTCTTGATTGTTGTTGTGTTGGAGTATTGTTGTATTGTTGTATTCAAGCCTCCTCAGACTCCAGTGGAATTAATGATGTCTGGAGAAAAGCTTCGCTTACAGCATATGCACAGCAAGCCACCTGCACATGGGTCTGGCAGCCTACACCTGGACTTCTTTGGAGTTACTTCCCTACTCTTCCTTACTTTTTTGCAGCAAAATTTCCATGATCCAGAACAACATTCCAACTGTTGCATCTTACTCTCAGACATCACAGAGAGACTTTCTATCCTGATCTTGGCTAAAGGAAGGACAAGCATAAGATATTATACCTTTATTTTTCATTTCCCTTTTTTTCTTTTCTCTACAAGCAGTCGAGATCATCCTATCCTATCCTATCCTATCCTATCCTATCCTATCCTATCCTATCCTATCCTATCCTATCCTATCCTATCCTATCCTATCCTATCCTATCCTATCCTATCCTATCCTATCCTATCCTATCCTATCCTATCCTATCCTATCCTATCCTATCCTATCCTATCCTATCCTATCCTTTCTGCCTCCTTTCTAAAACCTTCACATTTTGAGAAAGTAGCTACTGTACATATTTACCTAAAAGTGTGCACTCTTTAACATCCTTGAAAAGTAGGATTTTCCCTCAAAATGTGGGGGTACTGTCCATAAAGATAATTCACAGCAAGTCTTGAAGTAAGTCAACATCATCTTTGGGACATACTTAGTTGTGCAAAAATGAATTCACAGACTAGATGATTTGTGTGAGGGTCTAAAGGAGGAAAAGAAGTGGTCTTTCCACTAAAGTTAAAAAGATTCAGAGGTCTGAATCTGAAGAAAAAGAGGTCCTGTAGGATTAAAAGGCTTATGATTTTCTAATATGTGTCACTTACCCTAGGTTTCCTGAGAGGTTTTGAAGTGGAGCAAAGATAGGTAGGAACAGGGAAAGAATACAAAAGAACATTGACATCTGTTTCTTGCAGCCAGAGGGCTGAAATGCTACTAGAATAAAAATGGGGAAAAGCAGGAAGATAGTATAAGAAGGAAAACTTTCTTATTTCACACAGTAGCAGAAATTAAAGCTGGTAAAGAAATACATTTCCTATCTGAGAAAGTCTCTGAGGTGAACCTTTCACTAAATTTTTTTATTTTTTTAAATCATCTAGTGGTATATGCACGCCTCATGGAAGCAGAATGCTCTGTCTTGGAGAAGCCACATTGTTCTGTACATTGATGTTCATCCTAGCCTTTTCATTATAGGGATGTGGATGTCTGTAGGGTCTGTTGTCCCCAGTAGTAGCTGTGAAGACGCTGAGAGGTCTCTCATCACAGCTGTGTTGATGCTTGAGGATGGGCTAGGAGAAGTCAGGAGAGGTCCCTCAGAGTCTGACACTGTCACCTGCACCAAAGCCCTCTGCAGTAAGAGCTCATGTAGCAAATTAGCCTGCTGTAGGTCTACCATTTGGGGATTAATACAGCATAACTCCTCTTTGGAATGCTAAAGAAAGTTGTAGGTAGTTCTTGTCTCCCTGCTTGTTCTAGACAGGGCTCAGCAATCTGAGGACACCAACTCAGTTCACAGTGCTCAGCCTGATCTTTAGAAGATCTGTTGGCTAGAAGGCATATGTCATGATTTAGCTCTCACCATTTTCCACTTCTTTGAAAGAGATGAAGATGACCCCATTCACCTGTAGTTCAGGTTCAGGTGTTGTGTTTTGAAGATAAGAATTGCATTTTTTTATCCAGTGAACATGTTGATGAAGTCAACATCTGCCTGATTTGATAAGCAGCTTGTTGGATGGAAATGCATGAGAAATGTATGAATGTGTGCAGGTCCTGCAGTGTAACCACTTAAAAACCCCATTAAAACTGATGGAGGTCCACCATGGGAAGAGAAAGTGCTGATATACAGTTGTGTGATAGATCTGCAACTGCCATGCTATGACTTAGGCAGTCTAAATCTTTTTACAATAAGCTCTTTCTTCCCCTCTTCCTCCTCTATGTATAATAATTGTCAGTTACACAGCAGGATAACTTGGGGGCATACAAGTTTAAGGATTTTGCGATGTCTCTGACTGACATGTCTTTTCATCCTTATTTGGTGGAATGACCGCCGACATGAAAACTACTGCTTGAGCTAATCTGTCTCCCACTGGAATCAAAGGCAGTTTTTAATGCAGGGAAATTTGTAGAATAAAGATACCTTCCAGAAAAAATAATGCAAGTATCAGAAAATTTTACAGATTCCTTTCTAGAAAGAAATGACAACTATTTACTTTTGGCAAAATACCAGCTCCACAATCTTAGGATCTGATCATTTGCTGTCCATCATGCACATAATAAAGGAGGTGAAAAATGCAAGAGAAGGGCAATGAATTCAGAATAGCCCTTCTGAGCCCATGGTCTATTGTCATATTTATCCTAGCTTAATCACAATGCCACAAACATTCAGAAAACAAAAGCGCTGTCACAAGTGGCAGTTTTAGGTATTCAGTAGATTCAGTAGCAAGTACTCTCTAGTAAAGCTAGAGAGACTGTTGGAAACTAGTTAGGAAATAGGACTTTGGTAGCTTCACGTTGTGAAAAATGCATTTTCATTCTCATTTCTACTTGTTTATATTTTTAATGATTCTTTTGTTGGTAGTCGGTTGATTTATTGGTTCAAATACCCAAAAGCATCAGTGGCTGGCTGTTGAATCGAATTTGTATAATTTTGGAAATGTACAGACTGAGACCTCATTAAATCAGTAGTATCCCTTTTGAAATCCATGTCTACTCCCAATGCTAATGTAGTTGAATTAGTAATTATGCAATTGTTCAGGACTAAGTAATTACAGAATCTGTGACTGCAAGCTTATTACAAATAGTAATTGTGTATTTGATACTCTGGAAGTGCAGAAAAACTCAATTTCTTAGCACTTTTCATATAAGAACCATATATTGACTGAATGCATATTTGTGTAGAATTATTGCTTGCAAATTTATTGAGTTTAGACTTTAGCATGGTAATTGAACCATACACAGTAGGGCATCCAAATAAAATGCAATATTAGCAATATACTTCCCTGAAGCTACATGTTTCACAAAGAAAATAGAAACCTAAATACAAAATAAAAACCTTAAACACATTTATTAAATTTATTTACTTTCTTTTTGAACCAGAGGGTGCTTGAATCTGTTGAGCTTCAATCTCTCTTTTTCACTGTTGTTCTGCTTATAGGTTTTCAGGTTTGCAATATTAGTGATGGATAATTTGACATGGTAGAATATCCAGAGACTTTGCAGCTGTCAGCTGCAAAGTTTGGAATAGGTTCTGCACTCTGATTCTCCATAAAGCAGGGATGTAATGTGGCTAAACTTGAGAATAAAAGGATTCTTTCTGGAACTCTTCAAAAATAGCTGTTTACCTGTTAAGGAACTTGAGATTATTTTAAAATGTCACGCAACAATGCACTTAAATCTAAGGAGCCAAAGACCTACACAGTATTTTATTTCTCTGAAAACCATATATCTAGAGGTTCCAGAGCAATTTTTCAAATGGTTTTAAGAATGAGGTTTAGACCCACTGTGAGGCACAACTGTTCACAGTTTCATTCAGCTTTGTTCCTAAAGATGGAAGCAAAGTGTGCTGCTGACTCAGCAAGTATGTACTTCTGTCTGAATGAATAGATTCTCATAAATTTTGCTTTCATAACACAGTACAGGTTTTGGGGTTTTTTTGTTTGGTTGGTTTTGATTTCTTCGTAGTGTATAAAACAATTGTCTTTATGTGACTGCCTCCTTTTAATTTTTTTTTCCTCTGGGAGATTGGACACCACATAGTAGACAGTAATTATGCATTATCTTGATCAATAATGTAGAACAACTTCTTATGGAAGATAGCTTAAGTGTCCTAAGAGTACAAGATCATGCAGTAAAAGTGCAGGGCTATGTCATTGCCTGTGGTAAATAATACTCCCAAAGAAAAAAATCTAAAAACCTCCCAAAAATAAAAGTACAAACACTCTAAACAGAATTCAAACGTTTTCTTCCCAAAAGAAAACAAAATCCAAACTTGAGTTTAAAACTGCAAAATAAAATATGAACTTAAATAAAGCTCTCTTAAACAATTTCCTTACATAGTACCAAGAAATATTCAGTGCTTGTTGAGTAATAATTAAACAGTGACTTACAACAGACAAAATAAAGAATTCTATTAATGTGATATAGGATTTTGATTTTATGTGACTGGATTTATTTAATCAAAAATTGAATTAATTTACATATCAAACCCATTAATAACCCAGACCTTTCTCTAGAATGTTGCACATGAAGAAAAATTCACCAATTGCTTTATAGCATTACGCCTGTATTTTTACCATCTGTGCTCTTTTGTGAGGGCTAGGAGAGTCTGAATTGTATATGAGGAATGTAATTCTTTGTGTACTGGGGTTTTTTTTGCTTTTTTTTTTTTGCTAGTTGGTAGCACATGATTTCTTAATCATTTAGGTCTACAGATTATTTGCAAATTATCTGTTGATAAAGATTTTATAAGCATTTGATAATGAGAAATTATTAGTCAAACTCAGTGATCAGTTACTTAAATCATGTGGCACTGTTTTCGGTCTCTTTATTCATATAGCAGGCAAAAAAGAAATTGCTAACAAAAAAGAAACCAAAAAACCAACACAAAACAACCAACCAACCAACAACAACAACAAAACCAAAAAACCCAACACCAAGAACAAAAAACCAACCAAACAAAAGTACAGCTTTGTCACAATTCTGGATACCCCTTTTCCACAAGACAATAGCAATAAACGCTGTGGGTACACAAATCTGTGTAGATGGGAGGGTCATTTTTTATGGTGGTAGAGAGATATGAAGGCTCAAAATTACTCTCTTCATTGTTGCAACGGTTTACTACTAATGCATAGAGGCTTCTTCTATCCCCTTTCTTTCATGTCTTCCTGCTACAGTCTCTTTCCTGTTCTCCACTGTGAGAGCAATGAGGCCAACAACCTACATCTGTATTAGCACCCATATGACAAGATGTCAAAAGTGTATACATAGATGCAGAACCATATACAGATCCCACTTTCAATTCCCTTCCAGAAAAGGAACAGAAAAAGGGGAAGGGAAGGGAAGGGAAGGGAAGGGAAGGGAAGGGAAGGGAAGGGAAGGGAAGGGAAGGGAAGGGAAGGGAAGGGAAGGGAAGGGAAGGGAAGGGAAGGGAAGGGAAGGGAAGGGAAGGGAAGGGAAGGGAAGGGAAGGGAAGGGAAGGGAAGGGAAGGGAAGGGAAGGGAAGGGAAGGGAAGGGAAGGGAAGGGAAGGGAAGGGAAGGGAAGGGAAGGGAAGGGAAGGGAAGGGAAGGGAAGGGAAGGGAAGGGTCCTATGGAATATTGCAGTGAGTGAAATGACAGCAGATGAGTTTCCTTTGAACAATAACAAGTTTAAATGCCAGTAAATACTGGCTACTGATTTTTAAAAATAATGTAGAAAATTGCCATTGAATTTGGTATATCTAAGGTTTAACCAAACCAGTTCCCAGTTTTGTTGTTCCTTTTTACAACACAAAGGTGAAAGCAGACTATCAAACATAAAAATACAGGCTGTTTAGTGTATCATATCTCTGAGTAATCTGTTAAATCAGTTGTTATAAAGATTATACTTAGAGTGTAGAGTTTCTCCCTATCTGATCCAAGCCTTAATATGTCTTTACCTGAGAAATTAAGAATGTATGTTTACTTCTGATAACTACAGTCAACAAAACTTAACTACTGTACTATGCATTAATTTTATGCCTGATTTAAAGTACAGATGAATAAAGGCAAAAAGTCCTTTCAAAGCTATTTACTCATTCTCAATTGTATGAATAAATATTATCTCAGCTTCCTTTTAAGTTTGGATTATGTGTAAAGAGATAGTAAGCACATAAAAAGACACATTCTTAAACTCAGTTCACTAATAAATATTGTTATAGATATATATTTAGACAGGAAAAGAAACAGTTATAATTCCCGTACAGTACTTACCCATTTTAACATTATCACATGGTTGTACAAACAGGATTATAACAAGCAAAAGAAAGCACTTTATTTAATGAATAAATAATCAAAAACATTGGTGAGGATAGTCTTAATAATATGCTGCGTCATACAGTTTTAAATACATCAAACAACAAAATCCATAGTCCCAAAATTCCATTAAATAATACTGAGTAGTTATGAGACTGATAATATTTATGTATATATATATAATCTATATATATATATGTGTATATAATCATATCATTATGAGTAATTAAGGTATCTATTTACATGCCATGCAATATTAGAATGTGTTGCAATACCTAGGCACAACAGGTGGATTTAAGAATGGCTGTGGCAAAAAAAAAAACAAAAAAACAAACAAATAAAAAAAACAAATAACAAAAAACCAAATTATTTTGGAAAATGAGGGACATTACTTTCTTTAAGTCCTTTCTTTTCATAATATACAGTGAGAATTTCCAGATACTTTCTGATCTAACATCTCAAAACATCTGATCTAGACACATCCTCATTTTTGCTAATGTACAGTTAGGTAGCAGTATAAACTAAGACCTGTGATAAGAAACATGAGATGCTGCAGTTAGAGAAAGAATTCTTGCTTCAAAACATAGCATATGACACTCCTATCTGTGATATTCCTCTCTTTGCTGACCCAGTTCTGTGAAATTCTGAGCTATTCCTACAAGGAGAGACTTACTGCTCTGTTCTAAAGAAATTAAGTGCATTCAATATCTCAAAAGAGCTGCAGATTATTTGGCAGGATGTGGGCACATATCGGCAGATAAGTTCTATTACCGTCCAGAAAAGTGATGTGTCTGCATCAATGTAAAATTAAAAAAAAAAAAACAACCAACCAAAACCAAACCAAAACTAACAAAACAAACAAACCCACAACCAACAACAAAACCAAACTCTGCTCCCTCCCCACCCCCCCCCCCCCCCCCCCCCCTTCATTTATTGGCATTTATTTCAGCTTGTATGTAAACTGCATTGTGCTTTAAAAATCTGGAAGCAGCACATGTGCCTCTTCTAAGCGATATATACTTCTCTATTGACTACTGCATACTAAAGGACTTGCCATTTCTGTTACTAATTATTGGATGAGTCCTGACATTTTAGTTTGTAAGAGGTTCAATAAGGCCTGAAGGATCAGAACCTAGCCCTCTATGTTATGATCTTACTTTCAACTCAACTGGTTGAAAATAAAGTATAGAATGGTCTCTCAACATTTATATATATATATATACTATTAAAGCATTTCATAACATAAGCAACTGTGTTATCTCTCAAAGAACTCAAACTGAAACTCAAACAATGTGTAAAGAAAGGGTATCTCATCATTTTACACATAAGCACCTATCAATGAGAGTCTCTTTTTGGAACAAGAGGAAAACTCAGAGGTGGTTTCAGATTAGGGGCTAATTATATTTGATGGATGAGTCCACTAAGGTGGTGAGCAGGGCTAGTTAATAAAACTGATGTTAATTGAGTTACAGCTCAACTGTCCATGATATACTGAGCTGATTCATACCTCTGGGTTATGCTGTATCATGTTTTCTGTATATTAAAATGCCTTTCTGTGCTCTAGAGCTGATCCCCTTTTGGAAGTTTTTCATCACAACAGAAAAGATTACTGGCATATTAATTAATTAAAGTCAAGACTTTGGAACACAGCTCTGCAGAAGAAGTGCATTTAATGGGGGGAAAAAAAAGGAGCTGTGAGTGCTTAGTTGCTTCTACAGTCTGAACTGGCTCACATGAGGACATGTTCTGTACTGCTTACTTGTTTATTCTTATGGCAGAATAGATACCATAAAATGCTTTATAATCTGAATCAGGTAAATAGTGTGTGGTCATGGGGAATTAAAACTTGTCCTTCTATCTGAATTGGATATGACTCCATTACTGTGCTCTCATGCCAGTAGCATTCTTTTGTAATGTATTTTGAGGTATTGCCTAAGGCTGTATTACTGCATCTTTTGGCATGTTATGAGTCAGTGGCCTGTGCCCTCTGATATTCCCTACTGCCATTTTTCATGATTTTCACTGTATCTTCTCTTTCATTAAAGCACCAAATGCCTCCCTTTGCTTAAAACGTCTCAAGATTCAACTTCTGATCAATACTGCAATCTTCTTTTCCCTATTTCTTTGTTTTCTCATGTCAGCTAGATTGGTCTTTATGATCTCAACTCTTTACCACAGATATACATCTCCTTCATTTATACCATTTATGTATCCAAAGTTTCCTAAGTTTCTCCATTATTTTAATGTATACCATGATAAAGTTTTTAAGATTCCTTCTGATCTTGTATCTTAATAATAACTTGCTAAGGTAATAATCACATTAAGCAAGGAACGTGAATATCATTTTCTTCCTATCTATGTGTTAAAATTGATATATACTGCATACTCCTAATTCTGCTCCATTTATTTCTTTGTCAGCCTTCAAGTAGTGGTCAACAGAGTTCCAGGTGAACTCCAATAAGGGGCATTGAGTAGGCAATTTCTTTACCTATTTCTCTAGGAAAATACAGTATGAAATTTTTCTTTCCTATGACCTCATCATGCTGTGGGGCTCAGTTATACCATCATCATTCTTTCTCTTCAAGTCACATCATCTGTAAAGGATATCAAGAAGGAATCTCATCAGTCTGTTGCCTCTGTCAAAAAATCATGTATTTTTGTTAGCTATTTTTCCTTTCTGTTCTTCAAAACACCAAGCCCACCTCTAGGCAATCTGTTCTAGTACATCACTATTTAAACCACTAGAAAATGTTTCACAGTTCAAGTCTGAATTTTCTTGAGGTTTTTTAAGTGGTCCTGACTGCTCTATCTTTAGTAAGAGTTGGCACAGCATAAGTAGTAGGAACAAGTAATTACATCTTTGCATATTTTCCATTTTCTATTTGGACTAAGAGTTTTGGTCAATGAGAGTAAAAATAGAGGACTACGAAATAAATATTTGGCAAAAATTTTTAGCAGTCTTTTAAGTGTGTGCATTATGAAATTAATAAATAAAGGTCACTCAGTCTGAAACCAACAAAAAAACCCCAGAACTGACATCAGAGAGGCATTTGCATCACAACAGCTTATGAACAATTTTAAGCAATATTTATCCTCAAAGATAGTAAAATTGAATAGTCACTAATACTCAGCTGTCATCTCATTGGGTGCAGTGTGACTTTAATTTTTTTTAAAGGTCCTCATCTGAGATATCACAAAATTCCTGAAGGGTTTTTTCTTACTTTTTTTTCCCCCTCTTTATTTCTGACTTTTAGACAACTGTAGTACTACTACTGACTGAGCAAACCAAATGTTTGTGAATGAATTAAATGCATGTTTAGGGTCAAATTAAAATTCTGTGGAAATATCTGGGAAACATTAATTTAGCTTAAATGGAATTAAGATGCAGTTCTCAGTGCTGCAGATATTTCCTTCCTTCCTTCCTTCCTTCCTTCCTTCCTTCCTTCCTTCCTTCCTTCCTTCCTTCCTTCCTTCCTTCCTTCCTTCCTTCCTTCCTTCCTTCCTTCCTTCCTTCCTTCCTTCCTTCCTTCCTTCCTTCCTTCCTTCCTTCCTTCCTTCCTTCCTTCCTTCCTTCCTTCCTTCCTTCCTTCCTTCCCTCCTTCCTTCCTTCCTTCCTTCCTTCCTTCCTTCCTTCCTTCCTTCCTTCCTTCCTTCCTTCCTTCCTTCCTTCCTTCCTTCCTTCCTTCCTTCCTTCCTTCCTTCCTTCCTTCCTTCCTTCCCTCTTTTTCTTCTTTCTCTCTTTCTTGGCTTTCTTTTTCTCCTGTCTTTTTCTTTCAATATCTGTTTCCAATCTGAATAAGAGTTTAAAATAATGATTACGCACAATCCTAATTGTATGTAAGATTACACAGAATTTGAGAAAATTGGATAAGAAAATTTTCACCTACTAGCAATTTAAACCAAATTTCTTTTAGCTTCTCCTGCATATATTGATAATAGGACAACGTATTGAAGGCTGGAACAGATTATAGTTCTCTTTCTGCAGCAACAGTCACATCTTTTATTTTCCACCTGTGATAGAAACATATTCAAATATATCCCATTTAAAGAGGAATTTGCAATTTAGACTAGTTGTTATTTGGGTTTCAAACAATTGTATTTCTGTTTTTAATATCAAACTCAGTGTATCTCTGCTTTAAAACTCAGCATGTTCAAAAATAGGTACTTATTGATATGTATTTTTCAAGGTTGTTCAGCTTTTTTTCTTTTTTTCTCTCTGTGCTGAAACAACAATTATTAACTACTCCAATTTTCCTTACAGGAAAGAATTTACTTCCTTTTGATATTATTTTATTCTACTCTCAAAAGAAAGCCCAAAATGTGGCTGAGAGCTATGTTTCCTATATGCTACCCCTGTACTTTTACAAAGATTCATGCAAGGATGTTTATTCCATGTGTCTATGTAGGCCTAACAAATGTGGGCCAGATTCTGTCATCCTTGTGCTGAGTAAGTAAAAATTTACCCAATTCAAATAACTAATTTTGAATAAGTTCCTACTTACATAGGAATGGCAGAATATAGTCCTCAGGATTTATCATTTGCTGTATACTCCAGTCTCACACATATAGATATGAACATAATGGACCATGGTATGCTTAGAAAAATAACTGGAAATTCAGAATGAAGCAAAGAAACAAACTAAACAACAATAACAGAAAGAAAGAGAAATTAACAGGAATAAAGTCCCTTAGGCATCTGCCCAAGAACTAACACAACACAATCAGGAATTCAGAACATTTATTGCAAAAGCTGAATAACTAAATAATGTTGAACTGGCAAAGCAGTAACAAGGATAACTGGTTAGATATTTATTCTGTCAAAGTCATCAAACACCCCTCACAAACTGACATAAGTACTGCAATAAGCAATGCACCCTAAACCATTTTAAGCCTTTTATACTGTGGAGGAAAAAATAAATTTGAACTGCTATATACAAAAGAATAAAGAAATTAACAAAAACATTCTTTTTTTTGGTAAAAAATAAAATCACCCTCAGATTAGCTAAATTTGTTACTTTAGAACTGATATTTCACTGTGGCATAAGTAACTTGCTTTTTTCCTGTAAGGACTTTTTTTTTTTTGCATGCTATTTATTTGTGTAAATTATCTTTCATGCCTTAACAAAAACCATCTAAAATGTTTTGGATTTGGATTCGCTTTGCGTGCAACTTAGATCTTACTGACATTAGGAGTCACTCTGCTGATTTGACTGAGGTGACATGATACTGGTACCTCCCAGGCATTGACCAACTATGATAACAAACAGTTAAACAGCAATAATTAGAGATTTAACCCTTTACTTCCCCCAACTAGCCTACCAGGAGAATGCTCTGTTACATCATGAAGGCACAACACATTAAATATTCTGTGGCTATGGTCTAAAAACACTCGTGTTACTACAACGTTAACGCAGATGAAGATCAACACAAATGCTTTTGCTTCAGCAATACAAACTGTCTCAGGTATAGACACACATCTGCCCAACTGGAAAAACATTATTATATTTTGCTCCTGTAGAATTTCCTCCACATATTTCAGCTGGGATCAACATCAGCTACAACTCATTAAATGACAGACTACAGCTAATTTAATTAAGGATCCCAAACAATTAGCTTTCTCCTTCACCCACCACCACACCCTTAAATATCTTCTATTTTGCAATTTCCCTGTTTTATGAAATATAATGGAAATTAAACAAAAAATTGCTAAGTTTTTTAAGCCCTTACACAAGTTCTTTCATTTCTTACTATTAAATAAAATTTACAAAAAGAAAAGACATTTTAACTGAATACTGGCATCATTTGCTACTACATAGAAAAAAAGGTGGTTTTTTTTTCCTTTTCTACAATCAACCTTTCTTCTTACCCCATCATTCTTTTCACTTTTCATACAACTGGCTTCAGTTTCTCGGAACACTGTGTGTGAGACAGACTACTAACACAGAAACACCATCACTGAAAATAAAAGCAAAACAACAAGAAAACAAATGAAAGAAATTAAATAGAACTGTGAAACACAGAAATATGCTACAGTATCTCTTTAAGTGAACATTATAAGTACACAAAAATTGTAAGTAATAATTGTTGCTATTTACAAGATTTGAACTCTGACTGACTTACAAGTGTCCACTAACATTGTTAATAGCACAATAGGTTTAATGTTTACAGCTTCAATTGTTTGCAATATGATCTCAAGTATAACGGTCCCAGCATAGATCAATGACAACAAAAGCACAATTTTCTAACTGGATATGCTTCTCAATCTTTGCAATCCACTGAGCTTTCACACTTTCTCACTCTCCAAATGCATCTTCTGTTGTTCATAGCAGCAGTCCAGGGTCAAAAAACAAAGAAACAAAAAGGATATTTTCAAACTGGAGAGATCTCTGCAGATTTTAATCATGTCTATTTAACAAAACAACACAACTAGTAGAAACAGTCTTGGACAGTTGCAGGACATCATACCTTCCTTGGTGCTAATATAAAGATATGCATATCCCTGTTAGGTGAAGCATAGTTCTAGAGGTCTACCCAGTACATAAAGCTCTGACACACACATAGTATTAGCAAGTCTAGTTAAGCTAAAGTCATTGGTCCAAAGTAACCATTTCTTATAGCTGGTGCTCCTTTGGACTCTCCACAGATCCTGGGGCCTGTTTATAAGACTTCAAGTTAGCCAGAGGAATGTCAGTCATGTGGTTGCCAGTGTTGAAATGGCCCTCACTGGAACCATACTGCTTTCGATCACTGAACTGGTTTCTGTTGTTATCTTCTTTCCAGGTCCTGGTCAACGTGTGTCCATTAACTAGTTTTTCCTTCTTAACCCATTCTTTCTGAGATGCAAAGGTGGAGAGAGGAGACTTTGGCTGTTGGTATGGGCCCAAGCTAGGAGGCATCCAACAGTTGTCTGAGTGACCCAAAACCAGGCATTCTTGAGTACACATCTCTGTAGCTTCAGCTAATCCTCGTGGACCAAGAGGCCCATCTGTAGAAGAAAAATAGAGAAAGAAGAAAGGGGGAGAAAGGGGAAAAGAAAAAGACAAATATTAGATTGTGATATTTGTCATTAAACTTATACATAGACCTCAGGGAAAAATTAATAATGGTCCTTCAATCAAATATTATGCTGGTAAATTCTACATACATTTTCATTCTGTTAGAGAGTAGTTGCTTTGTAGGGCATATAGTCCCTGTATATGCTACCTGCCTAGTTTCCAGAAGTGGAAGAACAGTTCAATTACCCCTGTGCTATTGGTCTTGGATTCTAGTATGAATAAACTTAACTATTTATTTTTATTGGAAGTCATACCAAGGAAATAGGGCTAGGTAAGAGAAAATGTCTGAGGAAGTAAACCTACCCTTCCAGATTCTGAAAATTAATGCTTATAAGGGCCTTATATGGATGTATTCTGCTCTGCTTTCAACTCACTTTACTGCTGAAGAACCTCAGTGAATTAACAGACTACTGCAAACTGAGAAACATCTGTACCATTCAAAAACATGATTCCCCAAAGGAATGCTCTGGACACAGGATTATTCTAATGTCTACTGTTTTACAAACACAGCCTGATGCATAGTTCTAGGTATCTACCCAGTGGATGCACACTCCAATATATACTCTCAACAACTAAGAGATAAGTTAAACTTTATTTAATATGAAACCAGGAAACAGTTCAAAACATTGCATCAGGAAAGAGAATAAAATCTGTAACTCTTCTGATCATTAAACACATCTCAGACGCTATACAACCATAAAAATCAAGGGGACAAAAAGATTTATGTAAATCTGGCACTTTAAAAAGAGCTGTTCTCATAATTCTTTGTGAGCTAGAAATACAAGACCACAGGAGACAGAAATTAAGATTGCTGAAGTCTTATGCATATTAAATATCTACATAATTTTTCACACACCACTGAGAGCACAGCTGGCCAGCTGCAGGCCTCTTGCAATCAAGCAGACAAGTCACCCATGCCCACAGCAACACAAAATTCCTCTCAGTCTCACTTCATTTTTAAATTACTTAATTTGCTAATCTGCTCAGGCTGGATGTACAAGGAAGGACAAGCCAGGAAAAGGTAGAGAAATTACTTTGTGTATTTTTCTTAAATATTTCTTAATATCTAGAATATGCTTTACTGGGAGTCATTGCTGTGTTGTAATTATGTGCAAGAATTTTGAGATGTCTTTTCCTGACTTCAGAGTAAATCAACTGGCTGGTACTGAAAACATTTGAAGAGTTAAGGAGACATATTTCCTTGATTAACCAGCCCAGTGACAGGAAGGAAATTATAGATTGATTTTTGAGAAAGAACATTAGCAAGTAGGCATGAATAACAAAGTTACTAATCAGAAGAAAAATGTCAGTGGTGTATCAGGAAAAAAAAGTGTATCTTTATGATAAGCTAATTGAGATTCAAAGTGAAAAGTGAAGACATTCAAACAAAGATTTCTGTGTTTAAATGCCCAGGAATATTTTGTTCTATTGTACTCTATTGCACATATGATAAATTACCCTTACTAATGTCTTTTTCTGAATACTGAAATTAACTCTATTTTAACTTCATTTCCCAGTGCTTTTAAACACTGATACAAAAAATACCATCAGGTATATTTCTATATGTTACGTTAGTAATTAGCTGATCTTCTTATCTCTGAGCAACACCTCTTTTTGAATATCTAGAGAGTATATGGTACTCTGTTGATGTGACAGAATATAATAAGATATAATAAATTATAATTAGCTATAATAAAAGTTACTGCTGAATTCCCCACATAAGAAAGTGTTCTATTGCTGAAAACAAGAACATGAAAAATGTATAGAATCAATGCTACTTTCCATTTAGATAAATACAAGGGGAAATAAATAAACCAAAACCATTAGGAGAAAACAAAAAAGCAACTTTAAAGTAGGATCTTAGCAGAGAACCATGAACCACAATTCTAAAATGTGACCTGAAAGAGAGGTTTGTTTTATTTTTTTTCTATAAAAGTCTTCTTTGAATCCTTTATTATGAAGTTGCAACCAAACTGAGGCAGGTACTTAGAGAGAAATAAACCCAAACTGAAACAATTGTAAGTAAAAAATAGACTCACAGTATGCTGTTCACTTTTCCAAAAGCTAATCTTCAGGGTTAAATGTGGACTTTATTTTTTTTTTTTGGTTGACAATTAAGCTTAATTTTAATGAGTTTTTTCCCATTTCAGAGAAAAATAGAGAGAAGTGGAAGAACTATTTTCAGTCTGCTATTCTCCAAGTAAACTACTATATTACTGACCAAGAAAGAAAGGTTTTGGAGACATCAAAACTTTCAAAATGGTAATTAAAATTTTTGCCACACAACACTTTTTAATAAGGATGATGCATGAGTGCTGCACTTCCAATCTACAGTGGAATAAAAGGATAACAGGAGAGCCTTCAGTACAATAGTTCTGAAGGGGATACGTTACTTTTTCTGTTTAGTTAAATAAATTTCAATAGATAAGACTATAATTTCAATTTAAAATTTAAATGAGCTATAAACTAGTTTTACTTAAGAATAAATACGTGTGTGGCCCTATAAGCTACTTGTCAAACTCTTTGGAAGATTTCTTCATGTGTTTTGCTTTCCTTAGTAACAGTGCTAGGCAGTTAATGCTGTTCAACTCAGAATGAATTTTTAGCATCATTTGCTTTAGCCATCTCTCAGGTGATAGACTTTCTGGAGAGCACTGGAATATTCAGATATCTGCTGCTAGCGTGAGCAGCAGAAGAAATGGGGTAACAATGCTTAGATGATTGACTGTGCAAGAATTGCTCCTTGGGTTTTTCCAGTTTAACAAAATAACACTGTCCAACTTAGACCTGTAAATTAATTGTATGCAAGTCTTCCCCCAGTCAACCTTCCCTATGCAGAGATCTCAATCAAAGGCAGGACTATGCAGTCCTTATAGCAGACAGTTACAGGTTTGATATGCATGTTGGTGACACCAAGTGACACCTGTAGGCAGAGTAAGACACTCTCAAGAGAGGACTGGGAATCTCAGGGAACAACAGAAAGACACTTGTTTTAGCTGTGTAACTGTTCAAACAGCTGTGAGATATGTTAGAGTCTGCACACACCTCTACATATGCCTGTATGTAAGAATGTCCAGAATTGAGAAGAGGTTCAGACTCCTACTCAAATGTGTATGCACATATTCCAGTACTCTGTCTCATGCTTTCTAATCTGTAAAACACAGGTACTATTTACTTGCCTTACTAAAATATTGTGAGGTTTAAGTTTACAAAATGCCTTGCAAGACTTCATCTAATATATTACTAAGAATTATTATTTTAATCACTCTTGGTTGAGCCATAACAAGAGAAAAAAAAATCAACAAAGTGATTTTTTTTAGATATGCAGATTGTTAGAATAATATATTTTTAGTCTTCAGCTTCTGCAGGGAATGGCCATGCTTCTTTATTGAGGAAAAAGGCAGTTTCATTCATAATGTGTGTGGTGCCTGCCATAGCTATCTCCAGATAAGACCCTTAGGTAACACCACAATTGTTTGATAAATGTAGTTGCTAATAATGGTGAGGATCATGATTTAGGGGATTCTACAAATTTCCTACTGTGAGATACAAGAAAAAGATTAAAAGGAAAAAGAAGGGATCTCACCTACAAAAAAACCCCTCAAAAACAACAACAAAAAAATCCCCCACCAAACAATGTTTTGACAATTAGGTTTTTTGACTTTCTGTTTTATTATGTTCTCAATCATAAAATTTATTCTTTTCCAAGACTCTTTATTATTCAGGTTGCTATTTAACAGCATAAAGTATAATGATCATGAGCAATATGATAGGAGAGAGATCTTCTGGGGATAGCATGACTGAAGAGTTGGCTGCTATGTATTGAGAAAGCCATAATGTTACCTTAATGGTAATTATCTTTCTCCTCCACCACTGCTGAACAATAGTTTCCACACAATTTTCTAAAGTTGTTTCATTACCACATACAATGACACCACTTAAAAACCTGTTCCTGCTGCTTTAATTTTATAATTGCATTAATTTGTTTCCTTTCTCTTCACAAAAAATGTCACTGCAATTTCTGTATCAAGCTTTTCCATACTGAAGTACTTTATTGATATGTGGGGGATTTTTTTTTCCAAAAGTATTTGTTCTCTGAACAATTCATAATCCATGCGGCTGGTTATCAGTCTTGGCTGCTTGAATATATAATGACACAAGTGCTGATAAAACTGTACAAGCCATCTGTCTCTGGAGTTAAATGTTTTGAAAGCAAACACAAAAGTGCATAACAAACACTCCCTTAAATTGTCTTTGTAAATATTTATATCAGATCTTACCCAAAAATGCTTTTTTGTTGTTATTTTATTCTGTTAATAGCTGTCAAGCAGATGCATGACTTGCCCACTCAAAAGTAGACAGGTGTAAGAAGGAAAATAATGTATGCCACTCAAGAGCTGGTCATACCCTAATGCTGGAATTTCTGTGTGGTCTTTTATCTCTTTTTATTATACCCAGAAGCTAAACAGCTATTTCATTGATTAACTTACTGCTGCAATTAGCAACCAGCTTCTGGTGTGATGACCAGCTGCTTTTCACCTGCTTCTTTAAAACTGTCTTGCTAACAGCCAGAAAATTCATTCTTCAGTTCTGAAAAAGTTGAGGTCACAAGATAATTTCCACTCGGTGAGACTTTTTGGTCTCAAGTGACATTAATAGGTGCTCTTTGCCTGAGGGTGCTAACATTAAGTACAGTGGATTTGAACAGGGCCACAGTTGTGTTTCAGACAATCATATTTATTTAACTTTTCATATTGTATCTTAAAACATCCTAAAAAGAAAACAATAGCAACATTTTCAGCTTTACTTATTCTCAAATGCAGAAAGTGGGTTTTTGGTTGTTTGTTTGTTTGTTTTTGGTGGGGGGGGGGTTGGGGGATGGGCTGGTTTTTTTTAGTTGTTGTAGTCTCTGAACTTTCATGGGCTTCTTTACTCAATGACCTTCTCAAAGACCTCATAATTTTACAGCCTTCCCCACATATATTGGAACTGAAATTACATTATTTCATTTCATAAAGGTTTTAAGACTACTCATATATTAAATAAAAAAGCAGGAAAAAAGTTTATAATGAAGAAGATTCTTTTGACTTTTTTTTTTGCCCATAATTATCAGACAAATAAATGGGGAAGACTGTTCTTTATTTCTAGTCTGTTATAAAAATAATCCAAGACCAAAAAGCCACACAAATGCTGTCGGATGTGCTTCCTTGGTATTGTTAATTAACAAGAACATATAATGTCTATTTAAAATACGTATTTTGCTGACTTACTCCATGGTCATTCTACCTGGCACAGCCAATTCACATTCCATTTTGAAATTACCTTGTTCAAAGGTCCCTGGATTCCTCCTGTCACTACTGCCAGTTTTTGTACTTTTCACTACCATCTACCCTGTTGCTTCTCTTACTTCCCTGGTGTTCCATCCTCTCTACACTCTCTGTTCTCTATTTTGGCCCAAACTTCTTTTTTTGTCAAGGCTGAATTAAATAATACTGTAAGGTTAGCTTGTCTCTGCATTACTTAGCAGAAATAAGCTACCAGAATCCTTAATAAGCACTATGAGAGGAGGGTCAGGAAACAGGGGAAGTTAAGGTGTGTGGGTGGATACAAGATACAGAAATGCAGGAACAAAAGTATTTTCTGAGAAGGTGGGAAAACCTCACACTGTAAGATTTTCTACACTATTCTGTGAAGTATTTAAGTGATGCAGATGGGTTCCATATAATGCATATGACTGTATAAAAACTTTGCATGATTTTGATTCCATGGGAGGCTAAATTTTGGAAGTCACAATATTCAAGTACTTGAAATGTTGTTTCTACCCAGTTGTCTGGTATCTGAAGTTTTTTCATATCTATATCTTTTCAGAGCTACGAAAGTATACAAAGTAGAAGGAGAAAGTTCTCTGCATTTCTTGTCTCAAGTTCCTTTCTCTTACAGCTGCTCTACTATAAAAGCTATAATTAAAAGGAATGTCACTCAATTTGTTATATTTTCTTTTTTTCTGGTATATTTCCTGGAAATTCAATACCATTATGATTTCCAAGGTACACCTCCATCAGTAATGGCTCTCCTGTAACGATGCTATTTTTATCTGACCTAACTTTCTGTTCCTATTTCCAACTGCTTTTTCTGCATTGACATACATATATATAAACCATGTGTGCATGGTCAGGAAGTCGACACAAAATTCCTGTATCTGTTAAGCTTGTAAGACACCTGTAGTCAAGTTTACTCAGTGCTGCCTGGTCTTTGAGAACAAATAGACGTGTTAACCAACATGAAGCTTGTGACCATTCTGCAAGCAAGTTGCTACACTCTGAAATCACAAGAGCACAGTCCTTGTAACCAAGGCGTGGGAAGATGCCACAGGAGGTGCTACAAAGCACCATGGTCTGGAATAGTGCTGAGCTAAAACTGAGCAGCTCAAACCTGAATGATTCCTTGCTCTTCATTGGTAATACACATCCAGTGCTATTACTTATCCTGGATTGCATATTGCCTATGTTTGTATCTCTATGCCATACCTTTTTTTTTTTTTTCAACTTAACTGGGTGAGACATTACAATTTATAGTTAAAAAAAAAAAAAAAAAATAGGTTCACTGGATAATACGGTGGTTATTTCTGGTCTTAAAAATCTATGGATCAGTAACCATTAACATAAACCTGTACTTTGTATAAACTTTCACTGACAAATATACTTAATTCTAGCATACCATTTAGAAATACAGAAGATGCAAAATAATACCTCGGATTTTTATTCTGACTTAATGCATTCTGTCATTAAAAACAAACAAACAAGTAAACAAACAAACAAACAAAGACACACAAATGACTGCAATTTGTATTCTTAGCTGAAGTGTCACATTGTGGATGCAGACAGTCACCTTGCAGGAAGAGCAGGAGAAAAGAAATGCAAACAGGATTTGACAAAAAACCCCCATTTGTTAACAAATAAATAAAGATTAAAAGCTTTACACATCTCTCATACAGATTTGATTCTTTGGGCACAGATGAAAAGTCAACATTTGCAAATGGAGATAGTCCAAATTCAACAATACATGGGCAGCCAGAACAGCAGATTCTCTCCCTCAGAGGATATTGTTATTTAGACAGACTTTATGGCACACAAAGACCAGACAGCAT
Organism: Catharus ustulatus; assembly: GCF_009819885.2. NCBI lineage: Eukaryota > Metazoa > Chordata > Aves > Passeriformes > Turdidae > Catharus > Catharus ustulatus. The sequence goes on from NC_046222.1 coordinate 68,054,767, forward strand.
ATCTTTATAAATTTGCAACCATCTTCAGCATGGCATGGAACTCATCCATCTTTTCATCCACCCAAGCTACTCCTCTGAAGAATGCTATCTCACATAATTTTATTTCCTCAAAAATTGGCAGTTTTTTCCTGCCATACATTTAATTTTAGCAGGACAATCTAATGTATAAAAACTCCTCAGAGGATTGAAATGAACTTTTTAAATTTGATTGTACCACTTGATGAGACCAGTTTTAAAATATTTGGAATTACCTTACTTTCAGCATTAATCTTTTTCATTATGTAGCTCTTAATTTTGCTACCTAAAAAAAGTATTTGTTCCCAAAAGGTGATGATGGATGGTGATAATAAAATATTCATAAAGCATCCCATGGTCACAATCATTTACTATCTTTTTATTCTCACACCTAAATATTTATGATACTTGATCAAAATATTTTGTTGAATTGATTTACAGGCAACATGCTGAGACAGCACCACTTTTGACATAGTCACATTTTCCGATATATTTATATGCCCCAAACATGAACCTGCTGTCAGTCTAAAACAACTTAAGTCTCTATTTGGAAAACTCAGTCAGCTGTTTGACATAAAATCAAATTTTGATTAGTAATTTCTACAAATTCTCTCAGAAAAGGTAGTCAAAATGAGAAGAACAGGCAGAATATTATGAAACTGAGCTGAAAAATATTTATTTCTACTCTGCGCAATTGTAAAATTTTTGTGTTATTGTTATATGCCTGACCATTAACTCATCTACAGCAGAAAGAAACAAAACTACTCAGGTTGGATTTAATTTTATTTTTTATGATAGTTAAAAAAGTCTAAAATAATTGGTTTTCCTGATCATTTTCTACCTTACAGCAAATGTCTGATCTTCTGACTTGTGATAAATACATATCCTGGCTCCCTGGAGCGCAGCCTCGGAATATATTGAAATAAAAATATTGACTTTATTAAGAAATTATGGAATAAAGGCAAAATTCGAGATCATAATCATCTATATATATGTGAAGAAACACACTGTTAAATTATATATATCTGATTTGGTTTTTTTATATATATCTGTGTGTATATATATATATATATATATAGTCTTTATTTTATTTTTGTACACATTTCTGTCTGTTGAGAAATAAGGTATCTATGTATGGCAACTTAAACTTATTTCCTAGGTATTACTTTGCTAGCATTAGATAAACCTTTGCAAAGGAGATACTGTCAAAATAAACATTTTCCCACATGAATGTGAGAAAAGGGAAGGGGAGGGGAAGTGGGAAGGGGATGGAGGGGGAGGGGGAGGGGGGGAGGGGCAGTGGGAGGGGAAGGAAGGGAAGGGAAGGGAAGGGAAGGGAAGGGAAGGGAAGGGAAGGGAAGGGAAGGGAAGGGAAGGGAAGGGAAGGGAAGGGAAGGGAAGGGAAGGGAAGGGAAGGGAAGGGAAGGGAAGGGAAGGGAAGGGAAGGAAAGGAAAGGAAAGGAAAGAAGGAAAGGAAAGGAAAGGAAAGGAAAGGAAAGGAAAGGAAAGGAAAGGAAAGGAAAGGAAAGGAAAGGAAAGGAAAGGAAAGGAAAGGAAAGGAAAGGAAAGGAAAGGAAAGGAAAGGAAAGGAAAGGAAAGGAAAGGAAAGGAAAGGAAAGGAAAGGAAAGGAAAGGAAAGGAAAGGAAAGGAAAGGAAAGGAAAGGAAAGGAAAGGAAAGGAAAGGAAAGGAAAGGAAAGGAAAGGAAAGGAAGACTATTTTTACATAAAAATATAAATTAATTCTGTAATTAGGTTAATTAACACTGTCTTAACAAACACTAAATTTAGGTTGAAATGCATCTTTTTAATGAGCCTCTATTTCTAGAGTATGCTTCTTGCTACTTTTTTATTTTCTCATTTTCCTTCAGTACAAATCAGACCAAAATCAGATTTGTGGCAGATGCCTTATACATACATGTTATTATGTAAGTAAGTAGTTAAACTGATTTGAAAATACTTCTGAAGTACATTTTTCTTAGCCAAATTTGGACATAAATCTAGGTACTTGTTCTCCTAATTTAAGCTTTATGACTCTGAATAATTGAAGAATGTGACAGGAAAAAGTGCTTCAATTAGGAGCCTAGTAAGCTTGATTATATTGTTGATTTTTTCTTTTACACAAAAATATATCCTTGTTAAATATCAAGGACAGAGATATCAGAGATGTCATTAAACTAATCCAGAGACAAAAGAACCATTTCCTAATTCTGCTGTATAATATCATCTCATTTAGCTAATTTTGTAAAATTCAGATCAGTGCCAGTTGAGTTGTCAGAACTGCAGATTTACTACACATAGAATACTACTTTTTTTCATTGTGTCTGAGCTAAACCCGTGCTACAGTTCCTTCTTTTTCTTTAAAAGCTGTATTCATTTACATCATTTTTCAGAAGAGATATCCCGAAAGTCTCTAAATGAGTGTATATAGTTTACATTAAAACTCGCATTAAACAAATGCTCCTGAGTCTAAACACTTACATTTTATTAAACCATGCTTGAAAATTAATCTGTGCTGCATTTAGTCATTACATTCAATGTACTGAAAATGAATATGGAAGCAACATCTGTATGCACCAAATAGTTTTAGTTAGTCACACAATCCTATTCTGATACTCAGAAAAAGCTATGCTTCCAGGCTTCCAAATCTAACTTGGAAGGCTGCAGAAAAAATTATCTTTGTGGTTCTGAAGAGGAAATAAAATAATTTTCACATGAATAATGAATCCATATTTTATGGAGGAAACTTTATTTTTTTATAACCTTGCTTTGTCCATTTTCCTATTTAATGAAGTATCTCAGCAAACGAACCCTTCTAAATGCGTAACACCTCTTTTTTGTTTCTTATATTGTATTTATTCATGCAAGAATAGCTCTAAAGTAGACCACTTTAAATTGCATTCAAATCTAGGTAGAAAGCAAAACGATTGTCGGAAATTACTGCACAAAATGCATATAGAGTGCATTTAAAAGAACTTCCTGGATGTCATCCCCAGGTGCCTGGACTTTTTTTTATCATTTATCAGTTATTATCAGTTATTTTTGATTTTTAAACAGGTTAAAATGGATTAAGCAAGATGCTTGAACAAGAATTGTTACTATGAGCACAGATCATTAATATTTACACACATAACAAGCTCTTTACATCATCCTTTGTGTCTGTATACAGTCTGGTTTCTCAAGTAGTAAAAAAATCATGGGAAATTTGGTTCATACATAAAGCAAATTTTGGGAAGTAATATGCCAAGAGAAACTCTTACTTTGATTTCCTCAAACCATTGTGTTTTCTTAATACCCAAAGACAAAATGGAAGGCTTGTTTACCTCTACAGAATTAATTTTGTTGCTATAAAATGTGGCTAGGAACAGACATTTCTTGTCCAGTCACACAAGAATTCTACAAGTTCTATAACATGAGAATTGTGAATACTTGGCAATACACTGCATCTGTTCCCTTGGTATCAGTTTTAGATGTAAAGTTAAACTGGTTGTATTTTTCACAGGGTAACAGTAAATTAAGAAAAAAATGCAAAAAACATGCAAAAAAATGCATGATATTATCTTGGACTTACAGTAGTTTCACGAATACAAGCCGCACGGATTATAAGCCGCACCCCCGGTGCCTCGACAATGTTGCTGTCTTTGTCAATAGATAAGCCGCACCCCGAATATTAGCCGCACTTTCGTTCGTCGCGAGAATCCGTGCGCAGCTTTCACAAATTGGCCAATTAGTAACAGGATCGCGGCATAGCAGGCTTTACTGGCTCGGGGCGGGGCCAGGAAGGCTCGGCCCGCTCATGGTTGCCGACGGGGCCGGGTGGCCCAGCTCAGCGCCACAGCTCGGCGGGGCTGGCCGGCTGGTGCTGCCGCCGCCGCCGGGCTCGCTGGCCCCCCTCTCCCGTCAGCACCGCCCCGCTGCCGCGTTCGCTCGCCCGGCTGGCAGGGCTGCCGCCGCCGGGCTCGCCGCCCGCCCCGCTGCCGCTTTCGCTCGCCCCGCTGCCGCTTTCGCTCGCGGCGGCGCTTTCGCGAGCGGCGGCACTTTCGCGAGCGGCGGCGGCTCGCGGCGGCGGCTCGCGGCGGCGCTTTCGCGAGCGGCGGTGGCGCTTCGCGAGCGGCGCTTTCGCGAGCGGCGGCACTTCCGCGAGCGGCGGCGGCGCTTCGCGAGCGGCGGCGGCGCTTCCGCGAGCGGCGGCGCTTCCGCGAGCGGCGGCGGCGCTTCGTGAGCGGCGGCGGCGCTTCGCGAGCGCCGCTTTCGCTCGCCCCGCCGGCAGGGCTGCCGCCGCCGCCACTAGGCTCGCTGGCCGCCCCCTCCCGTCTGCACCACCACCGCGTTTCCTCGCCCTGGCCGGCACTGCAGGCCCCCGCACCGCCGGGCTCCCCCACGCTGCTGGCCCCGATTCTGCTGGGCTTCCCCCGCTGCCAGGCAGCCCCACCCGCCGGCCTTCCTGCTTCTGCCATGCTCCCCTGCACTGCTAGCCCCAGTTCTCCCGGGCTCCCCCGCCATGCTGGCTCAGGCTCTGCCGCCCTCCCTGCCCCGCCCTGCTGGCTCAGGCTCTGCCGCCCGCCCCCACACTGCTGGCCCCGCCTCTGCCAGGCTTTCCCACCTCTGCCGGGGCCGGCCGGGATCCAGCTTGGCTTGGGGCTGCCGCGGGCTCTCACTTCCGTGTTGGCAGCTTTTAGAATTTTGTTAATAGATTAGCCGCCCCGGAATATTAGCCGCACGTCCGGGTTTCCACCAAAATTTTGGTCAAATTGGTGCGGCTTGTATTCGTGAAATTACTGTATATTTCATGATGTATAATACAGGCTTATAAGTTTCAAACTTCTGAAAATAGTGGGCAGTATGTACATGTTTGTGTTTACTGAACATGTAGAAATGAAAACTTATGAAGCAGATTAAAGGCCTGAGAGAAATAATATATTTTTCCTCTTGTATTTTTTTAAAAAAAAAGACACAAGCAAAAAAGATGTTTTAACAAAATAGGAAAAGCAGTCACTAGATTTAGCTCACTTAACATTTCCATTCACATTCCTGACAGAAACGGCAGTGCAGATGTTAATTACCATTTATAGAATGTCTTGTCAAAACACCTAAGAATTAGTGTTCTCTTAATGACTTTGTCTTGTGCATGGGTTGATCTCAGACCAAGAATGCTGAAAAGGATCACTGACATTTGGTTAGGACACCCTGTCTTCCCCTGCAAATATCCACAAGCAATGCATGGATCTGTGCCAACAATTTAGATTTAGCAGAGGAACTATTATAATACTGCAGTCATGAGTGAATTAACAGTTAATTTTAAGATGATTATTACCTTTATATCAAGTGAGTTATTTAACGGCAACTTGAGAGGCAGTAAGTTATTTAAAAGCAATGCCAAATTCTTAAAATCATGATGACCTGAGATACCAGAATACTTTACTGATAGACAAAAATATGTATTTGAGGTCATTTTATACAGTGGGACACCAGAGACACGTGGCAGTTTTCCTACACATTCATTGATCATATACCTCCTCCCATCTGAAATAAGTTGGAGCTTTGCTACTGTCTTCATTGGATGTAAAACTTGGCCTTCTGTCAATACAGAATACAAAATGAATTTTACAGGTAAGCCTGATTTAGGGAGGAATACACTAAAGAAAATAGACCAATTCCCTTGTCATCTTCAACCTATTCCTTTAGCAATTACAGTAATTTCACAATTATAAGCCACTACATTTTGACTAAAATTTTGGTCTGAACCCAAAGTGCGGCTTATAATCAGGGGCAGCTTATATATGGACAAAGAACAAAAAGTTGCTGTTTTAGTTTGGAGGACAAGTGTCTGCTGAGAAAGGCAGGAGCTTCTCTTTGAAATGGGGAATGTAAACCCCCTCCCTCCAAATTATTATCATTTTGAAATCAAGAGATTTTCAGGCAAAAATATGGGAATTAGGAATAACAGTTCTTTACTAGAGAAATTAAAATAGAAATACAGTACTACAAAGAAACAAACTCCAAACCCTGACAAAGTCAGAGTACAACCTGACACCCCGTCAGGCAGGGTGTTGGTAGCAGTCCCATTAAATGGTGGCTGCATCCTCCTACAGTGACAGATGTGATTCAGTTGGAGCAGTGCTCCTGTAGAGGGTGCAGTTTCCCTCCAGAGGTCCAGTGGTGATGTGGAGAAATCCAGTTTTCCTCTGGAGTCCAGTGGAGAAAGGGGCTCCCTTAGTGTCCCAAAACCTCTGTTTTTATCTTGGTAAGAAATGTTGGGCTCTTCCCCCTGGCTGGAGCAACTCCCAATGGGATGAAGTAATTTTATCAGTCACACTGTGGGACTCAATGGGCCATTAGCAGACAATGACTCCCTGGAGGAAGGATGGGTTGTGAAAAGATAAAGAACAATGCCCTGCCTGGTTTCAATGGATGGCCCATTAGCAGAGTATCTGCCATTGAGATAAGGATCACTGCCCCCACCCTCAACAGATGGTGATAGAATAGATACCTTTTATCACACTCTGTATTGTAACGTGCGGCTTATAATCAGGTGCGGCTTATGTATGGACAAAGAACGAAAAGTTGCTGGCACCCGGAAATGTGGCTTATACTCAGTGCACCTTATAATCCTGAAATTAATGTAACTTCATACTATACCAATTCTTCCTTTAAAAGTTCTTCAGCTCAGGGCTCTGCTTTTTTCCAAGTTGTCCCTATATAGTTGTGCTTACTGTCTTTTTTGACATGTTTTCAACTCACTTCTCATCAGTATCCCTGTATTTTTCTAAAAAAAAATATTCCTCTCACCATCTTCTGATGGATGATGAACCCTTCTCCTATAAATTTATATCATTAAATTTATTTAACAGATTTCACTTGAGTGATGGGGCATCTCCTTATAATTAATTAAATTTAATAAAATTTAATTAAATTTAGGTATAAAATTTCAGGTTATTAAAGACAGAATGCTAAGTAAGGTAGGATTCATTCCAGCCTGGGATGCAGCTCTAGAGACAGTCATCTGGAAGTGTTCAAGAAGCACCTGGAGGTGACATTTGTGGATATGGTTTAGGGGAGATTATGATGGTGCCAGGTTGACGGACTAGATGATGTTGAATGTTCCTTCCAACCTTGATGGTCTTGTGATCTGAATCGACTATGAGAAAATGTCTTGCATATTTGCTACTTAAAGGATCAAGGTGATGTAGTGCTAAAGAGAAGACAAGTATAGGACTGAAATGAAATGTTTACAATGTATATACTTTCATGGGAACCACATATATATTCATTTTCCAATTACACCTTTATATTAACAGATATCCTTTCAATCTTGCCAGTTGGTTTAGTCAATGAAATATAGTAAATCATCAAACCTAATGTACAGAAATTAATCAGAAAGAGCTCTTGCATTTATACTGCTTTGACTAAATATCCCTTAAAAACAACAAGAAGTTATAGCAGTTATGTACACACCTTCATTGTAGATAGCAAGATTTAGCATTTGAATCTGGAGCTATGTCTTACCCTTGGCTTGGCCATAACACTTCATCACTTCGATTTTTAAATGTATCTGCACAGATTAGGAAATGTTTCCTTACACAGTTAATTATTTCTTTAAAATTAATTTTATCAAAATTAATTATGATTAAGTATCAAAAACTTGACTTATTTACTTGCAAAATTAGTACCTTTGAGTGCTGTCATTTGTGAGTCGATTCTGTCCTGACAGAGCCCCTATTCTACCAAGATATTCAGATCATTCTCAAACCACATGATGAGGCATTTCAGGACAATTTTGCTGGAGAAAATTTTTTTCTTTTTTTCTTTTCTTTTCTTCTCTTTTCTTTTCTTTTCTTTTCTTTTCTTTTCTTTTCTTTTCTTTTCTTTTCTTTTCTTTTCCTTTTCTTTTCTTTTCTTTTCTTTTCTTTTCTTTTCTTTTCTTTTCTTTTCTTTTCTTTTCTTTTCTTTTCTTTTCTTTTCTTTTCTTTTCTTTTCTTTTCTTTTCTTTTCTTTTCTTTTCTTCCTTTTTTCTCCTCCATTGTGACACAAAAAGTAGAATGGAATTTCTGCATTTTACTTTCAGAATATTGCAGACATCTCTCACCATAGCAGTATGAATTTTTGAAGAAGTAAGGGGTCAAAGCTATAGCTGTAGGACAGTGGACGAAGGTAACAAAATGCAAAAAGAAACAACTGCAACTTCCACTACTGCTAATAGCATTTTTGAGTGCAAGGTGAGAGGACAAACCTTTCACAAAAGTTTGAAAAGATTGATTACATTGTAATTTGTTTTTGGTCTCCCATTCAGACATTAATTGCTAGCAGCATTCCTGATTATAATGGAAAATTTTGTTCCCTGCTGTGGGGAGAAAAATAGCACTGAAAGCAGAAACCACCTGGCATACACCTTGAATATGGAACTTTTTATTAAGCACTGAATTTTTTTTTCTTTGTTAATTAATCTATTTCACAGTCTCAGGTAATCACTTTGCAACTTCTCAGTAGTCTGACTTTCAAAGGAACTTTATGCTCTGTCAGTTTCTATACCTGTGTTGTCAAAGAACATGGAAATGACATAAACCCCTTGGTAAATTGTCCACCACTGTCTTGTACATTCCTTTCCTAGAAGGCAGTAACATTAAACACATTCTTTGTTCTAAATGTTATGCATTGAGAATATATTCTCTGTCTCTTTACTTAGTTTTCTGAGTAAACTTTCAGAGTCCTACTACTTTACAGCTAAAAGATGGAGTTAGTAAGATCTTGTTGACGAGATTGATTAAGAAAGACTGCAACACTTGTTTGCACAAATGCCCACCTCATCATGAGCTGCAGCAGTCACACCAACAAGAAGCAGTTGCTCAAATTCATACTAACTCTGTTGTGTATCACCTAAGGTTTCTCGTCCATGCTATGTGTACTTTTGTCTGGTACCTGCTGTTTACCGGAGAGGTATTTACTGCAGACTAATGGGCAAAATTAATCAGAGGTAAAATCCGCATTCATCACCACAACCGATTTTATAAAAAAAGTACAAGATGAGTACTACCTGACTGGAGTGTCATAAATGTATACCAAAACTTGGAGGGGAGAACTGCAGGCACAAGTTGCCACAAATCTATAATAATTGATCTGAAGGAATAAAACAGAACTCAAAGGGAAAGTATAGCACCATGCCAACTGATAAAAGGGAAAGTCTGACACAAATATTTTAATAATGGTAGATAATGTGAGATTACCATGGCAAATTACTTAATTTTTAGAAGCAAAGGAAATTGAGTCAATATCATCTCTCTGGATTTCAGCAGAGCAGGTGATGAAGTTCCATATAGTAAATTATTTTAGTTTAGCAAGAATACAGGCTAATAGTTGATTCAATGAGGGAAGAGATTGAGCTGAAGTCCCACATAATTCAATATCAGAACCAATCCTGAAGCATATTTTCAGAAATGCTAATATAGACCTATAGGGAAAGGGTTGATGCAATGTGTTTCTGACATAAAACTGTAAAATACTTTCAGTGAAGACCAAGTTATCAGAAGAATTAAAGGAAGGGAAAAAAAAGGCAAGAGTCTTTCTTTTTAGAGAAGACGAGGAGATCAAAGCATTTTCATTTAGAAGAATAAAACCAAACAGAGGAATAGGTGATAACCATTGATAAACAGAGACATCAAATGACTTTGTAAATTAAGAGAAAGTGTTATCATGAGAATAAATCTGACCACTCAGTGTCTATGATAAGATACTACTGGACTCCATCCCAACACTTAGATTCTTTTATCAGCAAAAATTCCACAATAAAACCAGCAGACTTTATTTTGCAAATTAGTGGAAGTTTATAGTCTTGCATTTAATTGCATAATGTCTGACTGCAGTCAAGGCAACTGATGTACAAAAGAAGCTTGTGCAGCAATAAAGTATTAAGAAACTATAGTCACAATGTACAGTTTCTAATACAAGATAGATAAAAAGACTTATAATTCCTTACAAAGAGAATTTACAGTATTAATTGTAAGAATTCTCAGCAAGAAAATGGGATTTTTCAGTAAGAATGCTTCTGAAAAATCTCATCTTTTAAAGGAAGATAGTAGAAGAAGAAATTATCTGATGAAATACTGGCATTTCTAATTGAAGAATACCTTTCAGCCAATCAATTATATTCTTTAAACAGTCTCTTTCACAACATGATTCATCTGAATGCCTCTAAGTTTTACTTTACAATAAGATGAATTGTGCCACGAAAGTGTCTGCTTCTCCCTGCTGACTACTAAATTATTCAAAGTGCCGAGATCAGGTGCATACATGGCATCCTCAGCTTCTACAGCTAAAGCAACAGATCTTCCAAAATATGTCCTAAATCAAAGACAATGTGTGTGACCGTAGCAGTGTCATTTGGTTCCTCTGTGTCTTTATGCTCATCTATAAAATGAAGATAATAGAATTTCCATACCTTATAGGGTAACACAGCAGGTTGTGGATTACATAGCTCTCTAATGACATGGCAATGGACGCCCTGTAAGCACTTAGGCTATTCTGGACTGTTAAATGAGGAAACCAAGAAGAGCAAAGAGTAAAACTTGCAAACTAATTTATTGTCAGAGAGATCCATTTGATACCTCCCTGAATAAAAACACCATTGAGAGATGGCTTTCCTGTAAAACATCCTGTTAATCACAACAGTAAGACTGATGTTTTTGAAAGAGGTGATATCCCTCCCTCCTGAATAAGACAATTCAGAGTGGATATGTTTTTCTCTTTTGTCACACAGATTTTATTCCATTTGTCTCATGACTTAGATAAACAATTGCTGCATCAAGAAAATAATCTTTTCTCTTTATTGCCCACTGACACATGACACATCTTTTTAAAATGTCTATGTCCTATTTTAAGACAGGGAAATGTTTGAGAGCATTCAAATATTTACTGAAGTATTCATTCCAACACGTTTCTGGAGTAATGACTGGACTTTTGCTAAGATACATGTGCGTCTCATATATGCAAAGGCTGATCTTAATCTTGTTTACAGCAATAGCAGTTGACTTCAGCTAAATTACTCCTATTTTACCCTAGAATTGCTGTCAGAATCATCCTTATTTTTCCCCCAGAGCTTACAAATGTCCAGCAGAAAAGCGTCTTTTTATTGTTAGGATAAATTGGCATTCACCCAGAATTCCCTGGGAGAAAGGTTTTTTTAACCACATTGATTTAGGGAAACATAGAGGCCTTATTTATTTAAAATCAAGGATATGAATATTTTAACAGCAGCAGCAGAAGACATAAAGAGAAGGCAAGCATTCAAAGTTGCTGCAAATAAAAAAAAAAAAAAAAAAAAAGAAAAAATAAAAAGTACCTCCTGTTACATTGTTTGGAGCTAATGGCTGATGATAGAATTTGGAGAGTGCGGAGAAAGAGGTACAAAGAAGTGCTTGTCAGTAATAAGAACAGCCCTATATTTACAATACAGTGTTTAAAGCCAAAATAGACATTCTTTTCTCTGATCTCAGGAAAAGCTATCTGCAGCTCACAGGCCCAAATTTGAGTCTTCTTATATCACTCAAAAGAAATACTGAGATAACTGTGCTAGAGATGACAGGCGAGTAACCCCTCTAGCAAGCCAGACCAGTGGGGGGGTGTCATGTTTTTTGTATCTGGGCTGAAAGCACACTTTCTACTTAGAAATGCTCTCTTTTGTTCTCCCTGGTGCCTGAAATTCATTCTCAAGAGATATGAAAATTTGGAATTCATCTCACAGAAGGAAAAAATGTGTCTTCAATTTCCATAGGAACAAAAATCACAAACAAATGTAAATCCTTCTCTCTTTTTATTTCCTCTCAAGGCAAAACTGCTCACAGACATCATAAACCAAATCCCCAGCTGCATCAGCTGTTACAGCAGCCCTAAAGTCAGAAGGTGTCAACCTCCAGTATCTATCCCTGTAAGAGAGACATAACAACAAGCAAATACTATTCAATATCAGCCACATAAAAAATATGAAGTAAGGTCAATTTACTCGTAAATATAAATTTGCAACAATAATTATTGCTAACCAGACTAATGTCAGGACAAAAACCAAAAAATTATATCTCACTGCCCTCTTGCATTTTAACTGAAAAATTTTCTTTCTCTCAAAGGATTTGCACCATGTTTTAGTTGTTATAATAAATTGCAACTCTAAATAACTCAAACCACATTATTCAAACCATATCCTGAAAGATCAGAACCAGAGCTCCTAATCTTAAAAGCTAGTAATATTACCAATTGAAAGATATTGCTTTACTTCAGTTTGGCAATTCTCTTATCCACAAATAAAACTTCCATGAGAGCAAACATATTGCTAAAACAGTGCAATGGCAAGCTTTCACAGTTTAATTTTCTGTGAGCAGTTTAAAATAGTATCCTAGCAACGGCTTTTATTTACAATGGCAAAGATCATTCAAATCTTAATTGTCAGGATCGTAACAACATAAGATATCTAGATTTAAAATAATGCCTATGCCATTTGTAGCTTTACATGGGGTTGAGGGTCCTCTGTTTTACTCTATTAACCATATAGCTTTCATAATGTGCCTCCTTTTGGAAACTCTGTATTACACAGAACAATTGTAAAACCCACTTTCTTGTCCTGAAGTTCCCCTTCTGATCTCATCTATCAAACACAAAAAAAAATAATATGAGCAAAGAATAAACATGACATCCACTCACCACCCACTACCTGTCAGAAGAGGAGCTATGCAGGCACAGCGGTGCCTGCATGGTAATTTGCACTGTAAGCACATGGACCTGAGACCAGAACCCTCCACACAATCTCTCTCCAGAGTCTTCTCTATCACAGACCTGTTTGGGAAAAGAGGGAACTTTTCTCTCGATGGTGGATTTCCATATGGTTTTATGCTTCACATGGCATATTTCTTCTGATTAAGGTCTGCTTAAGTTTTGGAAACTTAAGTGTAAAAGGCAAAGAGACATCTTGAAGACTAAAAGGTTTTTGTCTCTGAAAGACTTCTGAAATGTTACTGCATAAGACAATTACAACTTCCCTTGTAGTGTAAGTACTTTACTTCTTGAGGCACCTGTGCAAGGAGGTAGCAAAAAGCATTGATGACTTTGATAATTATTTTCCTTCTCAAGCATCCTATTCTTAGGTCACTGAGAAAGCAGCAAGGGGAAAAGTGACTTCTTCCTCATCTACACAGTAGAAATATTACTGAAATTAGGAGTGATAAAAGCTTTTAATGCATAGCTTGCATCAGTACAAAACAAACAGAATATAAGACAAAAGATACAAGAACCCTAACATGCAATCCTTAGAAGTTCTGGTAAAGCTACTTTGTGAATGCAGTTAAAGAGATCTGAGACAAAAGCAAAGTGTCTTTCAGCTCTCATAATAGGCATCCTGTTTCTTAGGCATAGCCATATAGTAAGCCAATCAGAACTGTCTCTGTATTTGCTCATCAGCCCCACACCCCAGACATATAAACTGTGTTAGCTGGATTGTCTAAGAAGCAAGTCATTCCTTTTTTTCTGTCTTTGTAATCAGAAGGGTTTGCTTTGCTTTTATTTCTTCTAAAGTTTTATAGTATTTACACAGCAGAAGGACAGAATCTAGAATTTTTACTGTCCTTAATAATTCCTTTGTTGGTTTTTACAGAATATTTACTCAGAATTTGATCCTGACTGACAGATAATATACTGAATCAGCCACCTTCAAAACTCTGGACAAATCAATAGAATAAAAAAAACCCAGGCAAACAGATGAACAAAAACCCCATACATGTTTAAGTGCTCTCCCAGTCTGCCAACATTTTTTTTTTTTTTTATTTTTTTTTCATTTCAAAATATAGGAATAATCCAAATGTTCTACTCCCAATAAAAGAAACAGAATAGAGAGCCTGATATATTGTTAAATTACTTTTTGTGATGATTTTACCTTTGTCAACATGTGGAAACATTTAACATGTAGTAACACAAAATAATTTTGCTTTGAATATATAGAAGAGTGTAATTCTTATTTTTACCAACAGGCTCTATTTCTGGATAAATAATATATCAACTAGAAATATTGTATGACTTTTGCTTCATCAAAAGTCTGGGTGTGATTATGGGTATTCTCAGTACAATCCAAATGCACTTAGAGAAACACTATCTGGAAATAAAACTGGAAGGTATAAATTAGAAAAAAAAGTTTACTTTGGCAAATTTCCAGACCATAGTCACAGATAAACATTTGGAAGATGAAAAACGCACGTTATTATTTTCAAATAAAAAAGATTCAAGACACTCTAGCCTACTCTTCAAAGTATACATTTTTATGAGATCAATATAAAAAAATAATCTCATAGCTAAATGTGCAAAAATGTGCCAAATGTGTCACCCAAATCATTCATTAACAGTAAGCTGATTAACACAACATATTTAATTTCAGAGTAAAATTCAAAGCCTGTTATGGCAAAACAATTTAGGCTTACAGGATTGTATTGAGCCCTGTTATGCTTGACCATGCTAATGTAGCTGGTTTTATTTCAGAAGCACTGGGGAGGGAAGCATGAAATCATTATTAATTATATAAATAGTAGGGCCACACAACTGGCTCTCTTACTGTTTTCAAATGGTAGCATCTGCAAATTCAGCCTGTAATAAACACTAATGCATCCAGAGACGAGAGTGCTGACACATGAATGGGATGCTTTGTCAGACTTGCATAAAAATGTAGATGAACTGCAGGAAAAGAACACCAAAGAATTCAAAGGGTTTCTTGATTGCCTTCTTTAAAATGCCAAGAACTTAAGCTGGCCTTTCTTATCTTCCTCTACACGCATGTGACACTTTAGGAGGCCTTTCTTATTGTACTATAATTCAGTAATTGTTCCAGCTCTGTGCACCATGCCTTCCTTCCAAAGGGCAGCATGAGATATATAATTCTCGTAATGAACAGATGCATAATTTAAGGGTCGAACTAGCAGGACACTTCTTATTTTTGTTTTCTTAACAGTTGCCTAGGAATTACAAGCTTATTTAGGAATACAATCCTTTGTCTGCCTTATTTCTTGTAGATGATATATATTTAGACTTGGTAATGTTCCAGAAAACAGGTTTTATCAACTGAAGTTGCATAGCAAGCTTTCCTCTATTTTGCTTCAAAGGACAGCAGTACAGAACTAGAAGGAGGTAATTCTTTCCCCCAGCCATGAACATGCCCTGTTTTAACATGCAGACTTTTTCAAACTCTGAGTGGTCCCCTTTCCAAAGCATGATAGACTAAAACACAGAGCTATCAAAGGCATTTCCACACAATATTTCCCTCACCAAGGCTACTCTTCCAAGTGTTAAAAAGGTCCAGGCAGCTAGGCCCTACAAGATGAAGGCTGCATGCTGATTAATCAGCTGCTTTTTTATTCTGTTCTGGCAAGTGTTCCCTATCTGTAAATAAAAGGTTTACCCTGGATTTCCTGTAAACTAAGGAACAGAAGGCATCTTTGGATCAGACTCATAAAGCAACAAAGCCTTCTACTGTCACATCCGCAGGGGTAGGTTGTTTGTTCTATCTCAAATATCCTTTCAGGTGTCCTGGGGAGAATGAGCTAACCTAACACAAACATCATTCCAACATAACAAAATTACATGGCAACCACAAAGTCGCCTCATTATTAATTACATTCTTTGGCTTCCTGCAGCACTTCAATTGCTGCTTGCATGGGGAGACCTGACTGCAAATTATGTCACTGCAGAAGCTCAGGTTGGTTCATGATGTGTAACTCAGTATAGCACAAGTCCCTCAAAAAAACACTGTCATATTAAAGAAAAATACATTTATTTATGTCTCACAGTGCTGGCTTTCTATTCAGATGGTAAATAGGTAGTGTGAAAGAGATGTGACAGACTGAAGAAGACTAGAAATTGTCTGCAAACTGGCAGCCACTGTGGTTCACTGACAACCAGAATTACTTTCAGACAGTTTGGCACATCTCCATTTGTCACACTTAAAAGCTTGAGCCAAAGTTATCCAATTAATACAGAGCACAGTATTTCTCCCTCCTCAATGCTGAAACAGAAATCCAAATGTTTAAGATTCACAGTGTGCATCATGTCACCAATATACATCAGAAAGGGGTGTAAAACAGTTATAGGTAAAACATACATAACTCCCATCACACCCTCTTGGCTGCTATTCACCTCAACTTGTCTTCTATTGTTGTGCATAGCATCTCTGTACTATTTATTCCAGACAATGATTTCTCATGTAGAGTGAATCCCTTCTGCTGTAAATCATGAAAACAGCTAGCACAAATAGTTTTTGAATATAACAAGTATCAGGGAATAAGCTTTTGAAATATCTATCTAGGGCAAGAAAGGGAAACAGTTCCCTCCCCCAGCAAGATTTTGAAGGCAAGGTGAAGGTTGCTTATTTTGAAAGTAGAGGACCCTTCATGAATCAGTATCAGTTTTTTGACATTATTATATGCCCATCCATCACTGCACAGCAATAACCACTGTATCTTGTGCTGTGACCCTTTGCCAGTTTATATATGATTTTATTTGAATTACTGGTACTGCAGTCATGAGGGTCAGGTTTATACAGCTCTCATATGGATGAAATTTTTCATTGAACCACAGGATTTCCTTGGAGAATTTCCACTGTCCCTAAGTGAACAGAACTCCTCTTTTATCCAGATGAGTTTTTGGTGTTCAAAGAGGAGAAAAAAAATTAACACTTTCAAATACTATGAATGCTAATCAAAAAGATCTCTGAGGTGCTTCTTTAGTTTCTTTAAGGCAAATTTAGATATTTAAAATAGACAAAAGGAAGGCTTTACTCCAGGCAATCTATAATCAAAAGGTTTGAAACACTTGTACATTTCAAAGTACAGATCTTTTTAAGAAGCAAAGAAGAAATCACCAGGGTTAAATAATGAACAAAGAATGAGAATGGCGCTTTCCCTACTCTGCTGTTTGAAGAAAGCTGCATCTGGCTCCCTTCTTTGCTTGTCCCCCTTGAAGCTTTCATGAAAAACTGATTTAGAAAAAATATTCTGAGATTCTTATCTGAGTTACTGCCTAGTCTCAGTCAAAAGATGATATTTAACTTAAATTGGTAAAAACTAACATTATTTCAAGTTTAGTGGAATAAATAATATCAGACTCCTTCCTTTTAATTGCAAATTAATATATTTTTTATGTTAATAGCAACATTCTTCCTGCTTAATGCCATGATATTTTTGACTCTAAACTCCAGTAATAAATTTAGCAAATTAAATATTTTCTAGTGAGGATATTTCAGACCAAATTTTATAAATAATCACTGGAATATGTTCTGGTTTTTAGACATTTTCCTGCTGAATTTTTCCCATATAATTTCCTCTGCTATATTTCACCGTTGAATTTACATTCTAGTTATAAAGAAAGTATAGCTTTGTTTTTTTGTGGTTTTATTCACAATATCTATTAGTGAAGGAGTAGTTTCTAGCAGTAGCTTACTTTCTACATCACTGACATGCACTTTGAAATGGAGAAACTTCAATTAATTAGCCTTTGTGAATAACTTGATGACATTTTTTTATATGAGGGAAATGGGTATGATTGCAAAGAGGTGTAATTTAATTTGTAGACATATAAATGTTTTTAACAGCGATTATTTTAGAGTTGTTTTTTTTTTCACTTTTATTTTAGGCAAACCAGCCAAAGAACCTAGAAGGCTAAACCACTAAGGCTAACCTCTCAATCACTTCAGTGTCTCACAGTTACTAAATGAAAAAAACACCAGTGCCTAAGTGAGATAAGGCCTAGAATGGTTGTCTCCTGGTATAACCTCTCCAGTCACAATGTGGGGAGGAGAGCATGTGGCAGGGGTTGTTCCCAGCAGGCAGTCAGCATCCAGCCACGCTACTCCTGAGACTGCACAGAGATACAGGGTACCCAGCTGGCCTCATTGCCTTGACACAGTTCCAGGCATATTTATGGTATAGACAGACTGTAGTAAAACCAATAAAAGTGCATAAAATCTATTTTGTATTTTGTATGATTTTCTGCTAATAAAAATAGAAATGGAATTTTGGTTGTCTGAAGTTATGTATGTGAGAAAACCAATATTCGGTTTATAAAATAAACTTGGAGCAAGGGGAAGAATTACTGTGGGGTTCTTTTCCTCTCCAGATATTCCAGCTTTCTTTTCAAAACCTATGTAAATATATTTCCTACATTATTTGTTACTGCCCCAAATAATATCCCGTTGTGTGTCATATTTTATCCAGTCCTTGCTATTACTGCTTGCATTTAAGAGTTCTGTCAAGGCTTTTCAGAAATGCTTGATTTTATTTTTACCATATTTTTAAAAGAGGAAGAAAATACATTTCATTAAAAAAAAAGTTCGAGGCAACTTCCAGAAGAAAAAAAATAAAACATAATGAACTATCCTGTCACAAATACCTAGTGGAACTGAAAAGAAAAAACAGAAGATTCATTACACTTGTCTGCGTACAGATGATTGTTTGAAAGGTCACCCAGATGAAAAATGTCCTCCAAACCAAAAATGTGCATCTGGTAAAGAAAATGACACTTGTAGGAAAAAAAAAAAAAAAAAAAAAAAAAAAGCTATTCTTATTATTTACATTAAGAAAATAAGGTGTTTTACTGGTCATATACACAGGTTTCATTATTAAACACACTGCCTTTCTGATGGGAAAAAAATCCATATATAAATATCATATTTACTTCCTTTGCATGCACATACATATGTAAATAGACTTTGTTGTAAATAATTTTTAAACTTAGGACAAGAGAAGTTTTCCAGATAAAGCTACTCAATCAGATTGTGAAGACTGATTGGAGTATGAATCTACAATCTACAAAATAGTCTTGAATAACCAGCTATCTTTGAAGCTTTCTCTACCTTTGTTTTAGATGCTTTGTATTCTAAGCTGCATTATATAAATTCTTTGCTGCAATTGCTGTCCTGACATGTTTCCAGTGAAAAATAATTCTATTAAAAGATGCATCATGATCTTTCAGCTCGAGAAGAGCATTTTCTTCAGATAAAACCAGTGTTGGGACATAAGCTAAGAAGAAATAAGGTTACATGAATTTAATGGAATCTAACCGGAGAATCTAGATCAAGGTTATGCTCCTCTATTCTAAAGAAACTGTTGGTGAAATATGAGGAATTTTAAGCTAATGTAACGTCCATAAATAATAGAGAGAATTCCCTCAATTAGTTGCTGCTGCATGAGAAAATGCTGTAGGATATGCTCTGAATTCATAACTGAAAAAGAAACTCTGCAAAGGATTTATATGAACAAATTGTATGGGGTCTCCAAACCAAAAATATTCAGCATGCTGGTTTGTTTTTTTTTCCTTACTACTGTATGTATGCTTCTTTTGTCCTAAATATGTCATGTCAACAGTTCTGTGTTTATTTTATGCATTGCAACACTAACTATCTCCTCAGCTGAAGTCGTGGTTGCATATCAACATACAGGAGCCAACTGGCTGTTTAATGATAACAGAAATGTTTTGCTGAATGACTTGCATAATTACACAGGGACACACAATTTAGATAATGAGTTCTTTTTAGGATTTCTATGCTTGGCTGTCACATTACTGAAATCTACATGAAACTGGAGGTCTAGTAAGTAGAGGAATTCCTGTTAATGACAATAATTAAAAACCCATGCCTGAATGTAACTCTGACCTAAAAGAAACCTAAAGAGATTTTAATTAAAATCACTACATTTCATAGAAATGGAAGAAATATGCTTAAATTTAATGCAGTAAAGAAAACAAATACAACTACAGGTAATAAATTTCTTAGTCCTTTTGAGCGAAGTATCTTTAAGTGATAAATATCTACTCTCATTAGCTGGCCATCATCCACATTTAACTGAAGTTAAATTTTAGCAGGGATAAAATTTGAATAAGAGAGGGAAAAGAAAATCCTTGTTTGCTGAAGGCCACCTAAAGCACAAGGATGTGTTTATATAATTGCTTAATCACAATCCTACTTACAGGAGACATCCAACCTTGTGTAGGCACATGTGTGTGAATAAGCATGTCTTTCTACACATATATACTTCCATATAGTAATAATTGAATAAATTTAAAGTTTAAACCAAAACCAGTCAAAAGTACAGCTCTTCACAGCTCACAAATCCTTTCTACATCAACTTTAATCTTTCCAGTTTGATAACATTGCTTTAAAATTTTCTCCTAATGTTATTTCTTCACCATCTTTCAGATCTGGAACAGAGTGGAATAATCACAGTCTTCTGTGAAAATGTGGTAACTTATTAAGAGCTAACAGTGCTCAAGTAAATTCTTTCCATTGAACGATCCATTACAGTGTAATCATGACCAAGCACACAGCCCTGATCAATACAAAGTTACATAGTTGCTGTAAAACAGCTCCACTAACCAGGGTAAGTAATCCACCATTCTAAATACTTGAAGAACCAACCAATTAAGCACCAGATAAGGTCAAATATTATTGATTGTAGATTCAAGAGAAATTTCTTTTGTTGCTTTTCCTTTTCTTGGTTTTGCTTGTAATCCAAGTATTATTTCCTTGAAAATACACTTTTTTTTTTTTTCCCCCAGTGGCTGCACTTGCATAGCAATAGGATATGAGTGGTTTCACAGAACAACATAATGGTGCATTGTCTTGAAGATCAATACTGCTAAAAAACCTTGGAGACAGAGAAATAAAGAGGAAAACATATTTTTCAAAATCTGCTAATCGTCTAACTTCTATAGCTTTTAAACAGCAGGGTTTGACAATCCCGTGAACTTCTCTAAAATCTACCAGATAACTATATTTTAGTAATTGATAAATGCTTACAAGAGCTAATTTCATTTTCCTGCATGGGCAGTGGAGAGGGAGTCTAAAATAAAGATCAAGAGTAAGGTGTTCTTAATGAATACATTTCTGTTTCCTGAACACAGTTAAGCTCTGCTGCAGTCTAGTTCTGTGCTTCTAATATACGCAAAAGTCCAAAATACCAACTAAAGTTATATAAACAATGCATTGCTCTTTTGTTCTCTTGTTTTGTTCTTTTTCTGCTTTAAAATCTTCAGTTAGAAGATATAGATTTCACAGTTTGGAAAGAAATATAAAGTATTAAAAAAAATTACTCAGATACAAAACTGCTTGCAATAAAAATCCGTTTTATTGTTAGTATTTTTTTCCCACCCTTTTATTCTTGGCCCAGCTCACAAAAAAACCCCAATTTTTTATAAATCCTTTTTTAAAATAAATAATCTTCTGGGATATCTTATTCGCAACACAGTTAATATCTTTCATCTTCCCTTACAGAAATGTTTTCATATTACCAACATGTGGTTCCTATTTCACACCTGCAAAAAGAAGGGAGTGAAAATATTCCTTCCCAGTTGGTAAGGAGACCACCTCCAAGGTTTTTTCTTCTCAGACTCTTTCTTTTTGAGAACAAAGACCCTTTGATGAAGTTTCACACTGGCCAGATATGCCCTACATTAAGCTCCTGAATGGGAGTCTTCAGTACAGAGACGGAAATGGGAAACCTTGATTTCTTTGCCATTCTGCAGTTCTGTGGGGGAGACCTACCTTTGAAGCACCAAACTGGCAGGGACTAAATGTGCACTACAGCAAACTTCTGGGTTCTCTGCTTCCAAATAAACCAGAGAGCTCTGTCAATCTGACAGTCATCTAGTTTCTTTCTTTACTTCAAGCACCTCACTAACACAATAGCTTTTTAAAGTTCACCATAAGCTGCTATAAAGACTGATTATTAAACAGTGATTATTTTAAGCTACTACAATACATTGATTTATTATATTTGGTATAGATCCATCCTTCTGGTGTGCATGTTTTCATTTTTCAAACACATTTGGTATTTTCTCTTAGCTTTTCTATAGCTATTTAATAACAATTTCATTTACCCTAAACTCATTAATAAACTTCTACTTCATACTGCCTTTTGAGTCTGCTATTAAATTAGTCACAGTGTCATATGCATTTTCATTCATCCACAGGTAGAATGATATTCTGTGTATTTTTATCTGTCTGTCTCCAGAAAGCTGTGAACAGAGACATGGAAATACCACATATTTGGAGAAACGCCATATGGCACAAATCAGTCACTAGGTGGCTAGATATTGTGAACAGAAACAACTGGCTAAATAAAAGTTCCACTTATTAGAACCCAGCAGTGCACCTGACTTTCACTTTTAAGAATGAACTAAAATATTTGTCCTGGTTAGGCTTTGATGGTGTTCAACAATTCCACTATTTTTGCCTGCCTGAGTAAGTTGTTATTATTTGTCTGATGGTGTTCTACTTTGTCTATTTATTCATTTATTGGGTTTTTTTTTTTCCCCAACACACAGCAAAAAAAGAAGAAATTTTTTTATTGAACAAAGCACTGGTACTTTTCATGGGACTACAGAGACCAACACAGATAATCCCTTTACACAATACTTTTAAAATTTACTTTCAGCTCAGTATGAAATAGAAGCTATCAGAGATTCTCAAATCCAGTAGTGTCCTTTGATGCCACCTGTTCCTATGGCACACACATCCTACTAACCTCTGTATTTGTGACAGACTTCTCTATAAGTCAAACAGAAACAGAAGTGAGCAAACAAATACCTGAGAAACAGCAGAAACAAAGGATAAATTTTGTAGCAGATTTGGGAGACTTAATTGAAAATTTCCCATAAAAATGTGGGGCTTTTTCCAGTGGAAAATAGAACTTTTCATGATGTTAATATCTGCCATTTCTAAAAGGTTACTGCAGATGGAAATCCAGGGAGGTCAAGCTATGGGAAGATGCATAAAAAATATGCATTGAACATCTTATGGTGCACAAGCACATATTCACACATTCTGAATTAAAATACTTGATCCTCAGCTAGAAATTACTTGGTTTGGATTTTTTTTTCCAAGAAGAGGTCGCACTTATTCTTCCAAATACCTCTTGTTACTTGATTCTTAAGTAAAATTTGGATTGTGTATAAAACTTAATAGACATTTAATATTTACTGTTTTTCTTCTTCTTGTCTTAATGCAGAAGCATATGACTGAGGAAGATTAAATTAGGATCAACAAACTTTTCACACACCACAACTGTAGTCTTATGTTAGAGGTTTTATAGCATGTGACTGAGTAGCATCATATGTGAAAAATTATGCTGAAGTCCCATTCTGCATTACCCTCTCCCCATGCTTGTTTCAAGATCAAGACCATGGCAGTGTTGGACTTGAAACAAGTTGGTGTTGACAGCCTTAAATATGACAATGAAGGATGATCTGCAGGAAACAGGATATCAAGTATCAAGTGAAAGGAAGAGGTACTACAATTAAATTTGAAGTGATGAGACAAATGCAATCAACTCTGCAAGTGTAAAATTGGACTGCATTTACTGTGCATCATCTCACATGTGCTTGGTCCACAAATTCTGTTCTACTGGGACCACTTTGAATGTTTCAAATCTCCGAGCACCTGCCAAACACCTGTTTATTTGTTTTATTTTCCTTTCAAGAAAAACCAGCTGCAAAAGACCCATGTTCTTTTTCTTCATCACATTACATTCATTCTTGTATGGGCACCCAACATTACACTGTAGCACTTGCAGTTAGAAGCCATCTCTGAAAAGACTTGCACGTAAAATTAAATAGCTTTTTTTTTAACTTCATGGAAGCACTTTGTGAAAAAACAAAACCAAAAGCAAACAAAAAACTTAGTGTACATGCAAGTCCTTGATAAGTATTTATCATCTCAATGAATGTGTAAGTGAATGCACTCTAGTTTGTGAGACTGCTTCCTTTTGGGTCTTCTAAATATATGGTATTAGGACCCCAGATCTAACAGACTCATTTTACTTTTGTTCAGAGGGCATCTCTTTCCACTCAGTCTGATTTTCATATGAAGTCTAGTGAATTGATCTGTAAGAAAAAAAAGGCACCAATTTTCTTCTGTAAATACTCCCCTTATCATGTGGCCTAAATACATTGACTATTACCTCTCCTTTAAATGGTTAGAGGCTTTAAGAAATTCATTCTGCAGGACATGATGGGGGAAAAAAAAGGGTGACCTTGATAGTTATTACTGCTTGAAGTACCAGAGTCATTTAACAAAGTTGTTAATAAAAATACCTTCTAACCTTTGAAAATTTCATTAAATTGAATTACCACAACAGATAAGGTGTCTTAAGAAAGAAAAGGTTCTAATAATTACTATTTCAAAACTCTTTTTACGCAATTATCATTATCATTATAACAACTACAGTGGATTTTTGTAGTTTATGGGGATTCAGAAGGTAATAATTTACAAGATGCAATTATTCCTACTAGAGACATAGTCTAGCCTGTTAAAAGACAGCTTTTAACTAAAAAAGCTAATGAAGTTAGAATTTCTATCAGATATTTCATTCTATATCAAGGCAAGTCAAACTAGTACCCCCCTACCCCTTTAATTACTCCCTTTAGAAGAATGCGCACAAAATAAATTTTCTTCCTTTGCTATATTCATTGTTTAGTCAATTCTGAAGTTCTTAGTGGT
Source organism: Catharus ustulatus (assembly GCF_009819885.2). Classification (NCBI taxonomy): domain Eukaryota; kingdom Metazoa; phylum Chordata; class Aves; order Passeriformes; family Turdidae; genus Catharus; species Catharus ustulatus. Next base: position 68,079,285 of record NC_046222.1, read on the forward strand.
GCAAAACTGACTTTGTCAAGGGAATCAGATACATAAGCATTAAACATGATTTTGCAAGAGCCCTGGCTGGAATTATAGTACAGTATGCACAGGAACATTAATGGAAGATGCACAGACTGGACAACAACAATCCTTTAACAAAACTAATCTGCAACAATTTATAGCAGCAGAGAATTTGGTTCACTGATTCAATCCAAGAGAAAAAACTCATAGCGTATCCCTGCAGAAATGCTTCTCCTTGGCTTAGCTCATCAGGCACATTGTTTTATCCAATGCTGTAAACAAAGAAAAACTGCCTTGCTCTCTGTGCAATCCTGAAACTCCATTTGATTTCAGCAATTTCATGGTTCATCTACTAGCTGAAAGAAAATTTCTCCCAAGAAGACTACGCACATGAAGCGCTGCCAATCTCAAACACTTAAAATTCTCAGTCAAGGATCAAAATTCAAGGCTGTTTACAGAAAAATAAAGATTAAATCTGATTACTTAGATATGCTTTTTGCTTTCCTGCAGTCCTTAAAATAACATTTTATTTCCAAGTTTCTTCTTTGGATCACAGGTAATAGGCATTGATTTACATTTTTAATAAAAAAAATTACTCTCATGCATATTTCCAATGACATGAACATGTAACCCTAAAGAACTGGCATTGATCTTTCCATATAGAAACCCAGAAATCATGTGTGCAGGACAATTTTATCAGACTAAAGATTTTTTAAAATAGAAATCTCTTCAACATTTTGTTGATTTACAGTCAGTTGCCCAAGTTCAGGTCATCTAACCTTCCTTAGCAAAAAGAAAAACAGAGTGGAATGACAGTGAAGATGGCTTGCACTTCCTTCACTCAATGTCATGGTATTTTATATTCTCTTGCCCATTCTGCTGCTGATTTATGACCTCTGTGCTACTAGAGATCACACAACTTCATGCTTTACATGAAAATAATTTGCCATCCTCATTTGCTGGCCTCTCTACTACTATTGAGAAAACATAGCAGATTTTCTAGCAAATGGCTTTACCACACAATTATCTTTTTTTTTTTTTTTTTTTTTTTTGTTAAATCATTTGATTTTGTTGTTATAGAGTGTATAAATGTCATGTGTTTCCAACAGCAAAATAACACCTCAACTCATCTGTGAAATATTCAGGTTCTTTAAAACTGTACCTATTGTACTACTGGGGAAGAGGGGGAGAGGAAAAAAAGAACATCATGCTGCTTTTATATAGTTTTGCCAAGCAAAATTTAAAGTAGAATGAAGCAAAATTAAGATGTTCTTGAATTACTATTATAGGAAGTTAAAATAATTTCAATTGCCTATAGCGGCATTCACTTTTGTGTGCTTTTAGTGAATTTGTGATCTTTTTTTAGTTGCAATATTAGTAATTTGACTATGTGATTGTAGGGTCAGATCCACGAGTATGTGACCATTTTAATATTTCTGTATTTAATACAGGACAAAAGGTGGTGTTGGACAAAAATTAATTGAGTTTGTACCCACTGAAAAAGTGTTAACCACAACATGATCATAATTAGAATGCTTGCAAAAATTATAGATTCAATTTAAACATTAGGAAATGACAACGTAAGATCTCAATCCTTAATACTTCTTGAGAATTTCAAATTGAGGACAATGCTAAGGAACATTCACTTCAAGAAATTACTGATTAAATAAGATGTTGCTGTTTATATAATTTTTAAATGTGAAAATAGCCCATTTGAAATCTTAGTCTTTCACTTTTGTTACATTTGTTATTGTTTTTCACCTAAAAAAACATGCTAAACTTATCTTGTAGGACTAAACCCACTGCATTGTTTATAACAAGAACACAGACACAAAAAGTATGGAGTTACAAATCTGTAATAAATGAGCTCAGTTTATGTTAATTTGTAAAAATTAAAGGAGAAATAAACCCAATATGTCTTCAATTACATAGGTATATCAATGACAAAAATAAGCCTGTTGCATTGAAAATACATCAAAGAAGTCTAGTTTTTTTCAGTAGGAGCAGTGAATGAAGAGATGATTGAAAAAGCTTTAAGTACTAGAATGAAAACTGGATATAAATCTTGACTCAGTTCACAAAATTTTCTTAGTAAACTGAATTATCATAGGAAAAATAGGATCACTGGAGAATCAAATCTCTCAGCAGAGCTAAGAGAACACTGGAGGTAATAACATCAAATGCCTTAGTACACGTGTATTGAAAGAACACAATATAGTGTCAAGTGAATGATGTATGAAGTACTGCTCATTGGCAGGAAATTAATTAGAGAATCCATGGGCTGATTATCTCTTATTGGAAGGAACACACCATCTGATAACCTTTCAGTGGATATTCTATCACACTAAACAAGGATAATGGTTGCAAATGTTAAACTTCTTTAAAAACAAAAATCTCCTTAACCCAGTCCATAAAATAGAACTATTCTTGAGGTATTCATAAAATCATAGGGCTTTAAGAAGCCTCTGTAGATCATCTATTCTACTGATTTCTCCAGGTGGAATCAGTTATATTTATGGCATGGCTTAGAGGTGTCTGCTTTTAAAGCCAATGAATGACAGAGTCTTTGTAATCCACTGAGAGAAATTCTTTCAGCATGCTTCCATATCTATAATGCTGGAAGATTTTTTCTACTGTTTAATATAAATCTTCCTTACTGTATTATTTTTTTATCTTATTCACTGTCTCCACTGACAACAGACTTTGCACCAGTCTGTTATGTATTTTAAAATGAGCATATCCCTCTGTCATCACCCTGCTTCATGACAAGTCAAATTTCCACAATCTTTACAAGTAGATCAGTGTTTTGAAATCTCTTCTTGATCTCTTCTGTACTCTTTCCAAATGGTCTGCATCCTTCAAGTTAGGGTCTGCTCAGATTCAAGGGAAAGAGCTTATTTATTTGCATGGACTATTAAGGGAGCCTAGGGTTATTAGCCTCCCAGGGATAAAGTTAATCTTTGTGAAGCACTGAAGTAAATAAATTGTATTTTGTAGTGTCTTGCTAGATGTCTGCAATGTAAGGACCATTGCTCCTAAAATAGCTCCCTGACTATTATTGTATGGCAGATGATGTGAATGACTTGTTGCTGTATTCGCAATACAGATGGTCTCAAAATGCAGAGCTATGTGGCTTTATTATGTGACTAGGTTCTAAAGTGTGCTACTCAGGCATTTTATTAAACTTACCATGTAAAATACTTCAATTCTCTAAGGTATGTTCTGAGTCAAAAGGCATTCACTGGGTACAAGCTATTCAAAGAAAAACTTCACTGAGAAATTTTCTGGTCTGTGTCTGTAAAATGTCTATTCATCTCATGATGCTTCTTTTGCTCATTTTTTCATTAAAAATGTTTTTATCATAAATATTCTCTTTGTGTGTGCAATTGTGTGTGTGTGTGTGTGTGTGTGTGACTTCATCATCGATTTAAACCAGGGTCAATTTAGACTTCCGAATATTACTTTTATAACCTCTGGTTGCAAATTCTAAAGCTCCCCCACCTTTGGTCTTAGTAACAAAGTCATAATGCACAGTAGTGTAAACATGTAGTGTTTCCTTAAAAAAAAAATATATTCTGTCATTAGAAGTCTTTTCTGAACAATGAAAAGCATTACTGGGTTTAAAACTGATGAGTAGGTTCTGCTCTCTCATTAGAGAACAAATGAAGATGAATTGCATTCAAAAGGAAGCAGCCAGAAGACCCAGTGTAGTATACAAACTCAAAAATCCAACACCTGCAGTTATGAGAAGGTACAAGTACACCACCTTTTGCCAGCTGTCTATTGCAATGAGTTACCTGCAGTGACTATTTATCCCACATTGTATAAAGGTTAATAAAGGCTAGACACTCAATTAATTCAATCTCAGTCTTTCCTCTGACATCAGTAGCTCTTGAATTTGGTCTTCGGACAAAAATGTATGAGGGCATATTTCATAGATGTTTTCTGTTATTATCTTAAAGGAAACAACATTGATAACAACAAAGATAAAGATGTTCTTTTGTATATCTCCTGGATGAATAAAGCTGTAAAGTAATAATGATAAAGTAAGAAAGCAGGGAACAGCAAGGGTTGTTATTTCCTTGTAGCTGGTATTAACAGCAAGTCATAAATTCAGTCACACACACCTGCGCACATGCACACACACATCTCCGTTTCAGTGCTCCCACCAAGGTCACTCTATGCAAAATGGAACTCACACTCCAGATGCTGAAACCAAAGTAGTGTTTATTAATCTCAAGATGTGCTGTTTGTAAGGGGTTATCACCTTCATGACTGCCATAGCAGAGATCTCACAGATCTCTTTTTGTTGAGCAAATGCTCTCTGCAAAACGTGCATTGTTATTGTTCTTGACATGCTTCTGACACTATTTTTAAAGTAGCACTTTCTACAGACTACTCACAAATCTGTAATACAAAGAACACACCCAAAGGACACACTCAATCTTTCAAAAATTTCACATACATACTTCAAAAGTATGCAACCCTGGGTGATTTGAAAATACACTGAAAACAGCCTGAAGTTAGGTACTTGAACAGTTCTACTTGAAAATATAGGAAAAATACAAGGTATTAGTGATAAATATGAATTTTAGAAAATGATATCATCCTATCTAATCATTATCATACAAACATACATGTTTTATTTGTATTCTCAAGTAGCTTGATCCAGAGACATGAAAAAATTATCCCAGCTATATGAAAGTTTTGTTTTTTTTTTCCTCAAAGCTGGAAAAGTCTTTATTCGTAAGACACACAGAAGGTAAGCCAACTCTTTGATAAAATCTCTGATCAGAGAAAGTCTTTGAGAGCAAGCTGAAGGTAATTCATTCAAATGGGGTATCACTCTGTTTTCTCAAATATTCAAGTTAAGATCTCCTCTATTCCTATACCGGCTAACCAATGAGATAATCTACATAAAAACATACCCCGACTGTGTGTTTCTACTGAATCAATACAACTCTCAATCTACACAAAAGCACCACCAGGATGTATTAAGCACATACTACCTGCGCTTTCACAAAGAGTTTCCCAACTGACGTGAAGAGTTGTTAATCGCATAAATTCACTCCTATTGTCCTCCATCTGTTTCAAGTTCTGCATTTTGACTGTAAATGTGTAGAATTAGAACCAGTCATTTTTCTACGTAAATTGAAATTTGCTGTACAGGAATACAATGGTTTGAATTGAAGAGATGAATAAGAATTACATAGATGACTTTTCCATAACAGAACACATGTTTTTTCATTTGAGGTATTAAGAATACCACTTCAGAATCCCATCTGAGAAGATAATCACCTAGAGTTTGAAAATAGTACCTATACACATTTTGTGGCTATGTTACTAAATGTGATTCAGTGCTCAAACAGGATTCAAAATGTTGGAATTCATAGAATCCATGGTTCAGGTTGGAATGGACCTTAAAGATCCTCTAGTTCCAACTTACTTGCCATATACAGGACACCTTTCACTAGGACAGGTTGCTCAGAGCTCTACCCAGCCTTGCCTTGAGCACTTTCAGGGATGGAGTACCCACAGCTTCTCTGGACAACCTGTTCCAGCACCTCATCATCCTCTCAGAACGGATAATTATAGTTCTGTTACCTCCTCAGAAAATTTATACTTCTTAAAGAAATTTATAAATCTAAGTCTAGTTGTCTCAATGTCTTTTATGCTGAATTTTCACTGACATAAAATATAACTTTCCATACTCTCATAACTTGGCTTATTTTGTCATAATGGATGGAGAATGTCCCTTAGCTTCCAAAGTCCTATCTGCATAATGTGTCCTGGGCATAATGGCAAGTAGTTTGGGGTGGTTTACTAAATCATTTTACCCAAAAACCTAATCTCTCTCCACCTCTCCCTCTGCTGGGGGGAATGAATGTTACTTTGAATTTTATTTTATCTGGCCCTGTGGACTGAAGATCTCTACCATGTGTATACCTGCTTGAAACCAGTGCTTGGTTCAGATGTCAAAGAAGGCAAGAAAGCATTTGGTGTGTACCTTCCAGAATTTAGCTCTCTCTGAAACAAGTCTACCTTAAAACTGAACCAGTACATCAAAGCTGCTCTGCAGAGCGAAACAACAGAGGAATTAAAGAGAAACCAGATTTTTTTGGGGCAGAACAATGGATACAAATCAAAATACCAATGCACGTGTATCCACTAGATAATTACTCTAATGTTTTTATTTTTTCTTCATCCACACAGGGGAAAAAAAAAAGGTATAACAACACTGACAGCAATAATTGTAAGCCACTTCTAAGCTGACAGTCCTGTGTGGTAGCATTAAAAATTGAATGCTACTTCTGAGCAATTATTCAGTTCTGACAGGATTAATCAGGACATCTTATCAAGAGAAAAAATATTTATTCAATATACTATGCTTTTTTTTTTTTTCCATATTTCATAGTACTGTCTGTGTAACATACAGCTTAGCACTATAGACCTCTGTCAGCTGTGGCCATTGATACTGCTGTCAGGAAAGTACAAAAACATCCCAGGAAGACTTCAAAAATAAAACTTATTTTGAGGTGAACACAAGTGGAAAGGACTAATTACCACATAGTTCTCCAAGACTGAATTGTAAACACAAAATGCACTTTTGACAGGTTATTCTCATTTTTTATTTTTTTTTTGCACGTGGGTTTTAATGATATACAAATGTAGCAATGCAGAAATGCAGTGATAGATTTTGTTGAGAAAGAAAGTAGATTACCACAGGCTTAATGTCATGTCCTGAATCAGATCAGCTCCCTGTCCCATAATCTCATATATTACACACAGCCCTAATCTCCTCTCCTGACCTAAATGTACGATGTGGTCAAACCCTCACAAAGCACAGCAAGTCACCAAATAGAGTGGGAGGAGGGCCCCCTCTTCTGACTAAGGCCATCACAAGCCAGATGTTGCCACTGGTCTTGGACTATTCAAAATCACTCTGCTCTTAACCTTTTGAAAATGACCCCATTGAGGAAAAGAAACACTATTATTAATGAATATCAATGCTATTTCTAAAATCATATCTATACGGTCAGGTTTTGAACTTTCCCATTATAAATCTTTCTCAGATATATGTTTTTCTACTATTCTCAACAGAGGTGAGGAGGTGATTTTTAAGTGTGGTGTGTGGTTTTTTGCTTTTCTGTTTTGGGGTGTTTTTTTTTTTGTGTGTTTGCTTTCTTTGCAAAATTAAATTAGTGCAACTATAGAAGGATAGGATATTGTGATGATATTCTAAAAATAAAGAATTAATATGGTTTAGGCAGAGTGTAATCAAACTACTTAGGTGATAACAATTAACAGGACAAAATAAATTTGTAAAAGTGACAGCTACATTCAGGAAAAAAAAAAAATTGGCGCATCACCCAGAATTTTTAAATACCCTTGGTACTGCTTGCACAGTTAATACTTTCAATATTTCAATACTGTCACCTTTAAGATATACAGTAACACAGATACATCGCTAAACTGCCATTCTAAACCGATTCACCCCTGTATAAAAGTAGAATTCACTGGTGAGAGAGATTGTTAGTGTCAGAAAAATATTTTCTTTCCACTGTTATGAATTGCAAAGAACTTGAATTTGATTTTTATTTTAAATTATTACAAATAAATTACAAATTATTGTGAAGGTATCATTGCCATAAACCTGCTTTAGTAAATGGCCAAGGAACCAAAAAACGATTTTTCAGAAAAGATAAAATATTAGCTTATACGATCATCAACTGGAAGTATAACACTTTCCTCCTTGTAAGAAGTTTAACACAGATGGCAAATGGAATATGTTTAAGGATTTTATAGAAGTAATGATGAGTTCAGTCATAAAACAGACTGAAATAGGATCTTGTCTGAAGCAGGATTTTTTTCCCTCAATGTTCATAACTGAAAGAATATACTTGGACTATATGTGAAAATAATTAAAAATGGCTACTTTCCACCCAGCACAATAAATTGCTAATTTTTTTGTCAGTCAGAGCTGAATTACTAGTGTACACTGAGACGTGAGCCGTATGGGAAGGGAAATGCAATTGCCAAATAAAGGATTAAAATAAAAGTGTGTGTGGGAAATCTCTGTCAGAGAAAAAAAAATTTCATGAAGAAAGACCAAATGGCAATATGTTGTTACAGCGTTCGAACGTGCAATTTGCAGATTGATTTCTCTGCTTTCTTTGCACAAGAGATGTAAAGAATATGCTGAAATCTAGGAAAAAATGTATTGTAAATGTGCCAATTTTGAGAACTTGAGAATTGAGAACTTGAGTCAAATGCCTGCCCCTATTCTAAGAAATTCTTAATGAGAAAGTAGTTTTGCAAGGCATTTCTGTGTAAACACATCCAACTAATTTTGCAGATATGCATTTTAAGAGTGAAGGCATGCAAGATGAGTCTCACTAATTTAGCTAATTCTTGCAACAGGACTGACATTGTGTAGATTTAGCCTTCTATGATGAGCACGAATGTCAAACATCTTAAATTTCTCCCATTTCTGTGCTCTCAGTCTTTTTTGGTTGGGGCTTTTTAATTACTTGTTTTCCCTATTTCTGGCTCATGTTTGGCAAGTCTGTGGCTTTTTCCCCAGCAGAAGGAAGAAATACTGAAACTCCTTCTCTATCCCTTAAGAAATATTTCTCAAGTGCCACACATAGTCTGCTTGACTGATACGTGTACCACCTCTAGAGCAAAACTTGCCACTCCTATTCCCCAGACATCTCTATTTATTTTGGAGAAGTTGGCTTTCTCCCTTCACATACTTGTCAGCATTTCTGGAAGATGTTTTAACTGGTGCCCCATCAGCTGACATATCTAAGGCAGGAAGGCTGACTAGCTGTGAAAGATGTGACTCCCAACCCCAGCAAGACTCAAAGCACTGGAAATTGAAACAAACCCCTTAAGAGCATATGTTACCCTACTTACAATGAAGTTTTTGTGACATCCTTTTAATTGCAACCATATGACACTTGCTTGTAAGCCAGAGGCACTGAAAATTAGTGAAAAGTCTCATGTGAAGTACTAAGCTTTGAATTTTCGAAGGTGATTTCTAAACAGATAAGAAGCTTCATTTCCAGCACAAAAATAAACAAAACCCCAAAAGTTTTCTTTCCAACAGTGCAGTTCTTATACAAATAATTCCTGGTAAAAACTCATAAATACTGGCCAGCAACCTGCTTTTTTAAAAATATGCTGTTAACAGAGTCCCTGTTTTGTGAATAACTTGGATTGGTGGGAGCAGAGTTAATCATACAGGATTTTGACAGAAGGATGTGATGGATTATTTTTAGTGAGTGCAAAGCATATGGCATTCCAAAATTCTTAGACTCTACTGTTAGTCTTTGCTGTACACGTGTTCGAGTAGTATTTCTCTAAATAAAAGTTAGCTCATGTTTCCTCCAGCATAAAAAATAATTTATTAATGACTAGACCCTCAAAACCTTCTTTCCTGCTTTCCTCTTCTTGAAAACATCCAACACAAGTTTCAACGTTTTCATCATCTCCATTCCTCCCTCCACCTATTTCTACAACCAAGCCCACTTTAAAGGATGTAGACACTAGTTATCTGATTAATTTATTTTGTAATAATATGAATAATATGAAGTTCCAGAGTGGTTGCCGTTAGCAGGTCTTGCTTACACTCTGTGAGGTAGAAATGAAAGACAGCTCTACGTGACAGAGTTATGAGAATTCAGAGAGTGGCATAACATGCTGAGATACATAATTTCAGAAAAGTGTGATTAAGTAAAGAAAAAAAAACAAAAACAAAGTCATACAGTGTTCATTTTAAAAGACCATAAAGACCATCAAAGAATCAAATGGGAAACATCAGAGAAAAAAACCTAAAGAAAATAAAAAGAATGAGATTAAAATTTGTATATACTAGATTAATCTCACTAGAGATATCCAAGTTTAGTCCTGGATGTAATTTGGTCCCAGAGTCAGGAAAGCACTTAAGCATGTGTTTGAATTTATCTTGATCTAGAGAAGCACTTTAGCACCTGCTTATCTTCAAGTATGAACTTTAGGAGCCATTGACTTCTGTGAAACTTAAACTCAAGCTTAAAAATGTGGTCATGTAATTAAAGCTGTATACTGAATAAAGATTCTTCCATGTAAGGAAACTTTTGCCATGTACTTTCAAGAGGTTAAATTGAGAGAATTGTAGAAATTAGAGTGTAGCGTTGAAATGCTATTGGAACATTAATACTTAAAAAGCAGAGTAGAAAGGAAAACAGCAGCTACTTATACGCAGCTACTTACACAGAATTACGGCATATTCAGGTGTGCAAATTTTGCCTTAAACAACCATATTTCTCAAATAGTTATGGTTAGGAAGAAGCTTCCCCTATTTTTGTGTGCATGTCTCGCAGGTTCTTAAGTAAGTGTTTTCTGTTTCCTGATTCCATGTGATTTGCTTCATCACTTAGCCCAGGAAGAAATAAAATTGTTCTTCCACTTCTGTTGTCATGTGGAAGACCCTGCCTACACTGTGGTTTCCTAAAGGCTCTCATGAAAGAACAAACCTGGCAAATCTATAGTCTATGTCCTTGAAAAAACACACTGAAGTTTTGCAGCTTCCCATTTCTCAACCAAAAAGGTTTCCAGTTGAAAACAACACAAGGGTCATGAAGATGATGAAAAGAATGTCCAGTGGCTTTCAAAACAGCAAAGTTAGGAATGAAGCTTTAGCAATACATATCTAGCCACTCATGGTTAGCATTTTTGTCATAATGGAGTTTTGTATGAGATCTTCAGAAAGCTAACGGATTTATCACGCTGGCAAGCAAAAATAAATGAGTTGTCAAAACACAAATTATTTGCCCAACCTGGTACTGGAAATCTATGTGAAGAAGGAAAATGAATATATGCTAATATAATCCAAGGTTAACTGCAAAGACCAAACTATTTTTCTTAAAGAAAAAAATGGATTCATAAAAATAAGAAAGAGATAGAAATAATAATTTTAGAGCAAAAATAGACATAAAATATTTTCACTGTATGTTAAATTACATTAAATTAGTAATTAGTAAGATGCTATACAATTGCAAATACTAGAAACGAAAAGCAAAGACAAAGTACGAAAAGCAAAGACAAAGTGAAAGAAAATACATAATAAAAACATTCAAAGAATAGGTGGAATTAATTGCAATGGTAAGACTAAAAAGGAGAAATAAAACCTTGGTTAAAAGTTAGATTTTACAAAGAAATGGCTTTGCTGAGTGAACTGAAAAATTCAGAATATAAATCCTGTGCACAAATTCTATAAAGTACCTTTGAAATATTTAGAAGAAGATTAGACTAAGCGTCAGAAAATATATTTACATCCCAAAATCAAAACTAGAAATAAATACAGGAAATTAACATTTGGAAAGAATATTGAATGAGGCATTAAACTGCCAGACTTGAAATTTCTGATCACAATCTGCTCTGTGCAGATTAATATGAGAGGGTCAGACTAACAGCAGAGTACAGTAATTCAGGATTTTAGATATCAATGGGATTCATCTCACCTACCCTTATGTGTGTAACAGTGACACCAAGGAGTGGATAATCACTGCAGAGAAATTGTTACCTTAAAATGGAAGTTCCTTCCTTTCCAAAATTATTTTCAAAGACAGGCAGCTAAATTAGAATTCAACTAAACTAGGTCTCAACAAGGACCATAGCACAGTTTTGAAGTAAGGCAGATTAAAACATCCCAGCAAACCCTATGCTGTCTAGAAATGCTTTTAAATCTCAAAATAGCTTGAAAATCTAATTTACTTGCAATCATGGATATTGTTACTGAAGAAATTTATATCATTCCCCCATCCAGAATGTGATGATTGTACTCAACACCAACACTTCAGTCAAGAGACACATGCAGGAGCAAGTATGGTCATAGGTGAGAATATCTTTAGGAGTTCCTGTGAGATATTTTCTTCTTGTAAAAAAAGCATGCTGGCAGTGAATAAACTTCCAGTGAGGCACCTGACAAGGTATCAAGTAATAGGATGAATCTAAGCCTAATTATGTAGACAATCCTATCTGTGGACAACCTCTAATCCACTAAGAAGCTTTCCTGGAAATAGATTAAACACAAACTAAATTTTTTGTTCTCTAAAAATATAAGTTCTTCATTCCCTGATTAAATGAGAATGTACTTACCCAGTACTGTCTTGTAATAATTGCTACTTCAAAACTTACCTCCTTATATTTTTGTAATGAATTTGCTCCTTAAAATTTTTCATTAGGATTGCTAAAAGACTTATGGTGCCCTTCAAAATGAATTGGTTCAGAATTTTTTTTTTTTTTTAATTTTTCCTTGCTATGTCACCCAGAATCTAAATCTTATAGCTAATTGTTTTTGTCACCTCAAGCCTCATCTGAAAATCAAGTTAAACCAGAAATAATGTCCAGCAAAAATCAAAAATAGAACTTTACTGAATTAGGGAGGAATACTCAACTAGATCATCGTTTGCTAGGGCTCTGTGGATGAATAATTTGCAAAGGTTTCAGATTAGACATTTTCCTTTTTTTAACAGAATAATTTTGTTAAAGTGAAAACAGGGTAAGAAAACCAGCTACACCAGAAGACTTCATCTAGAGTATTTAATGAAAAATAGATCTTCCTAACTTCAAATGCAGAAAAATCATTATTATGAAATATGTGAGATGAACATCACTGTTTAAAGAAAGCATTGTGATATTTCCAGTTTGCTCCAAGGCATCATTTGGAACTAGCACAATTTATTGTTAGCATTCACAATTATCTCCCTTGTGGTTTACTACTATTCACATTATCTTTCCTCACAGTGAGTCATCAACATCCATTTATTGTCTTTCATAGGAAACGAAATTTTCATGATGAAAAGCAAGTTTTTCAGGCTTTTAAAAATTCTTTCTGCGTATTATAGAAACATATCCAGGATTATCCCATAGATTAGTCTGAATTAGTTTCATTTTAAATTCAGTTAATTGTTAGCTTTCAGCCTAACAAGTTGTTTAAATAACAAGTTCTTAGATATCAAATAATCTCTCTCTGCAGCATATGATTGGCAAATTCTGGTCAGTAAAGGTGTAACTGGAATATACTATCTGCTAAGATTTCTAGTAGAAAGTAGGCTGTTATCATGCTATTGACACGCTTGTGCTCAAACACAAAAGTAAATACAGTAGAAACCCAAACTGAGAAAGTTATAGACAAACTGAACCATGAGATGTAGGAGGAACCCATTTTAAATTAGTAATATCCAGCAAGAGTAACAGAAAGAGAACCAAAACATTTTGTCTATCACCAAATACTTCCACGTCTAAATATTCCTAGGGAGTTACCAAACATTCACTCATTTCATTGCATTCCAAAGTTAGCACTGATATTAATCCACCTAAAATAACATAATGCATTCATCATCACATATATTCCTAACTGTACTGCTTTCTAATCTGCATCTCCTAATTCTTTTCACCCTTTTGCTCTTTTTCCCATTTCTCTTCACAAAATCTCCTCTGGCAATGAATAGCATTTTACATAGAACCTAAAAATATGTGACCTAATGAAGAAGCTGTTCCTCAGTAGTTAATTTGCTTAAGCATTAGAATTTCACTTGAAGGTAGAGATCTTTTGCCTGGTGCTTAAAACACAATTCAAAAGCATGCAACAAAACTTCCATTTTCCCATGTTGGAGAATGCAAATGAAGATGCACAAAGCACTTACAACATATCAACATTTAGCTTCAAATAATGCATGCCTTTGAGTCTAGTAGATATTTTTAACAACATCTGGATGCACTGATTTCCACTTCCTAGGGTCTTGGATACTCGTAAAACTACCTCTCAAAACTTGCTTATTCACAGAAACTTTTAATTCAATACTCTATAAAGTGATATTAAAACCTGTCGGGAACTGATCAGAACGTTCTGCAGGACTTTGCAAAGAAAAAAGTGGTTAACAAAACAAAACAAAACAAAAAACTACCTGCAATATATTACTGGTAAGCTTATACAATATACAACTACCTGCAACAATAGATAGATTGTAACGTAGTGTTACATAAGATCAGTAAAAGTATAGCACTGGATTTAGTAGCAGATATTTTCAAGAATTCTCTACTGAATTGTTCTCCTTACTTCCTTCTAAATCAGTTGCTGCTGTTGGCTATTCTGGGTATTTTTTATATTTTACTTTACTCTGTCACAAATGAGTATTTTCAGTGAAGTCCCAGGCATAGAAAGTAGCATCCATCATCTGTTGTTTCCTTCAGCTTGCTGATCCTTCCTCTACCATGTCCTCATTCATCACAAACCAGTTGTTTAATCTTGTCTTAGATGAGACATTGCTTTTGGACAGAAATCATGTCTGTATGAATGCTCATTTTAATACTGCCTCTGAGCACCTCTATTTCCAATTGCATCTTTTGTAAGTAGTTCTTTAAATGTCACACATAAGCACAGGTATTCTTCACTGCCTACTATGCATTTAAATGTTATTCAGCTGAAAAAAAAATCAAAACCAAAAGACAACATCGTGTACATCATGTGGAAAGAAAATTCTTTCAGATGAGGCTGCAAATAACTGCAACAAACAGTAACCACAGGAGAGCTTCTGAAGGGCTTTAGGCTGAATGTGGAAATGTATGTGAACACAGCCACTTTTAAGTTATTGTCTTATATATGACAACAAGTACAGTGTAATCAATATGCAAATACTTATCATGGACCATACACACCTAAGCAGCAGCTAACAAAACCAATCATTTGATGAAGAAATGGTAGATCCTTCAGAGGTCTGAGAAGTAGGGGTTACTTGGTGCTGACAATGAGATAAAATGAGATGACACAGAAAATCCTAAATAAACACATTTCAGAACAAGATTTAGAAACCAGTGTATGAAAACTGTATGGAGAGTTCTCCTAAGGCCAATGTGTGGAATTAGGAGATAGGAGATTATTAGGGATCTATTAATATATCTTTCTAACTAACTGGCTAGTTCTGTCAAAACCTGTGGGGGAAAAATCTGCAAAATAGTTTGCATTAATCTAATATTACATTCTTCAAGTTTCACATGCCACTAACTTATGGCAAACTTTTAGGAAAACAAACAAACAAACAAACAAACAAAAAAACCCAAAAAACCAAAAAAAAACCCCAACCCCCTCCCCCCCAAAAAAACCCCAGTAACTGGTAGCAAAAGATTCTTATGGTTTTTCAGAAAAATTAAATTGCATGAAACTCCCTCTTTCTTCAGACACTTGCAAGTGCTTCAGAAGTTGTTTCAAAGCAATATTAATACTTCTATAAGTAATTGCTGCTGGAGGGAGACTGAAAATGGACCTTCCTGGGAACGAAACTGTAAATGATATTACATTCTTTCTCTCTGTATAAGCAAAAGTGGCTTGATATTAAAAATGTACTTCCCAAGAAAGCTGAATTACACAGAAAGAGAAATACTCTTTCAAAATGTGTTTCTGGGCTACAATTTTAACTCCTCTTTATAGGAATGATTATGGAAATCCCTTTGCTGGAAAGCCCGAAGGAGAAAGTAGAGTGCAAAACTATGTGTTTAAATGAAAATGGATTTAAACATGAAATATTGCAATTGTTGTGATTCAACACTTTGGCAACATAATACTATTTTATAAAGGTTTTTCAGATACTCTAGTAAAAGAATAACTTGTCTGTGATTCATATAATATCTGGTAGCTCACAGAGTCTGGATGTAAGTATACTGTGTTCCTTTCCTCTCCTATTTCTGGCACCAAGAACCAGTATAATTACACCCAGCTTTAAGATCTGATCAGTGTGCAACCTCTGTCTTTCCTTTATGTAATAACTTTGCTACAACGATCCATGTCCTGCTGCAATTAATCTAAATACATTCAAATTAATAAGACAGCAAAAGAAAAAAGAACTTGAACATTAAAAATGAACTATGTTCCCTTGCATTTATCCACTTTATAGTGCAATATTACAACATAAACCCATGCTGTGTATTATGCTTTACTACCATGGTTTACCACATGGTTCTACAACCATCATTCGCAGCATCAAAGTTTCACTTGTGTTGGTTTTCTACACTCCATTAAAGATTTAAATTTACACAGTGATCACTGGTTCAAATCCTTTTCATGTGAAACACTTTGGTAGTAATATCTCTAGAACAAAATGGTCCACAAAGCTCAAGATGGAGCATACAATGGTGAGGAAAATGGTAGCCAAAAGACTTGAAAAATAATAAGCAAAGCATATTACAAACAAAAATTGAGGAATAAAATGTCTTCACTGGGACATTTTTGATACAGGAAAGACAGGAGAACAAGCCTCCAAGGCTATGACTTACATGTCCTGGGACTGTTCTCTGGCACTGAGATCAGCAGCATGTAAAGCTAGTTCTGTTGCTATTAACTCTTTTGCTCTCCAAAACAATCAGATCAGAATGAGGGATATCTGAATTGCCTATTGGGGATGGTCTCTGGTCTGTTCTGACTGCTGGACTGTGCCCAGGAGCTGCTTGGAAGAGCCTTATTTGGTCTGGGCCAAAACCACACTAGGGACAAATCTAACAATTTAACAACGTAGACAATTTGGTTCCAGTGGCTGGAATCATTCCTTGGAGCTGTTTTATTCAGGATAAATATATCCTATGTTGTCACTAGACATTTGCTATGGATAGTCAAGTTATGTGAAAGGTATTTCAATGACATGTTTATGAATGACAGTATAAAGCCTTAATATAAAAGACAGAAGCATTGAGCAGATTTCATTTTCTATGGAGCAGTAGCTCTTTCGAGAATTAAATCAGGAAAAGATGTTTGAAACCTCTAATACAAAATGAAAAAAAAAAAAAAAAATTAAAAAAAGGCCTAGTTTAGATAGTATATTAATGTATTTTTATATTGATTACATAATTGAAATAATCAACTTTAATTTAGGAATATGCCTTTAAATCAACAGTCTTTCAATTCAAGATATCCTAAGTTGTTTTTAGAAACAACAACAACACTCCTCTAATTTCAGAGGCAATCGCTTTAAGGTACAAAGTGACACATTGACAGCAATATTAACAAATATAGCAAATATATTAACATGTCTGTGTTTACAGGCTAGTCTATAGGCTCGTCAGACATGTCCAAAGTAAAATATAGTAAGTAAAAATTTTATCAAATTTTTTAAAAAAAACCTGTTTGACTTCTATTAATGAAAGAATTTGTGCACCAAATATAAAACATTACTAAGGTTTCAACCAACTGTGAAACTCTTTTTTATTTATAAGGAACATCTATGTTGATGAAAAAAATCAGGAACAAATCTATAAAAGTAACACACTCGACATTGTAAAATACCTTCACAAGGCCCTATATAAATAATAAAGACACAAAGCTAAAAAAGAAGAAAAGTAATTTGATTTCTTGTGGAATGGCATTATAGGCAGAATACTTAACAAAAAAAAAAAAATTATTTACGTTCAGACAAATTATTATCTTCAGACAAATAGGTCCAAATTTGGAAATTCCCATTCCTCTCATTCACTTTCCCCAAAACAAAACAAAAACCAAATAAAAAAACTGGAACAGTCTAAACCTGCTTCCATATAAATATTTAATTACTTTCCTTGAAAAAATAAATATTTTGTTTATTTAAAAAAAAAATTAAAATTAAACAAAAAAAAATTTGCATGCACATTTTCTTTATTTACAGAATAAAACTAGAAATAAGTCCTTAGCCAACTTTTGCTCTTGTAACTGTGTTACAGGACATGCAGAAATTCTGCTTTGACCTCTTTTAACTCCCAGAAAATAAATGGGACAGCACATGTTCAATCAAAGTGATTATATTACCTGAGGCTTCCCCCTCAAATTTGCAGCTGCTAGCTGGAAAGCAGTGAAATGAGGTCATAAGGATGAACACAATGACTTCCAGAGCTAGAGAGGCACTCCTGGATGTTCTCCCAATTGACAACGTACTTGAGCTGGCAAATATGCCCTTTTGATCAGATATTTTAATATTAGCAGATAAAATTTGTTTTGTCTGGAGTAACCAGAACTACTCTGGTCATTCAAGTCACGGTAAGAAACAGGTCCTGAGCACAACACAGCTGCTGCCGAAAAGAATACAGAAGGCAAAGAGTTTAAGTTAGGAGAGAATCTCAGGAGGTTTCTGGTCCCCCGTATGCTCAAAGTAGCATCACCCTTAAGATTAGCAAAGATTGCTCAGGGTTTTTTCCAGGCAGGAGAACCTCTAGGGATGGAGACTTCAGAGACCTCCGGGGACACTATTCCTGTGCTTGACTGTCTTCAGAGTGAGAAAGTTTCTGCTATCTATACATAATCACTGTCAAATATGCAGAGATAATACTTATACCATTTTCTTAGCAAAATAATCTCACTAGCATGCATGCAGACAAACCATGTATCATGTGAACTGCACAAGTGTTGTGACATCATTTGTAGCTGGACTCTAACTCTCCAGGTTCCATCTGCTCATGTCCTGACATCTTAGGTGTGAAAAAAAATAATCCCTTGTCAAAAATTAAGGGTATTTGACAATCCATAAATATACTTCGGGCAGTGATCGAAGAGATCATTATCTACAACTCTTAGTGTTGTTACCTTCAGGAGATACCACTGTGACTATACACAAAAGAGAAAAAAAATTAAAATTTGCATCTATATACCTGGTCAACTCTTAATATAACACAGCAATCATGACCAAGTGTGAGCTATCATGTCCACTTTAAGGTTATGTAGAGAAAACTGCAAACAACTCGTTCTCATCTACCAAATGAGTTTAAGAGAGAAGGCATTTCACTTTGTCAGATATGCATGCACAGGATATTGAAGCAGGATCCTAGTTTGCAATTTTTCTAACTATTAAAAGATACTCTTGTAAAGAGAGGCTGACTGTTCAGTGGTGATTTGTAAGTTCTTTATAGATGACAAAAAGAGATTGTCAAATAGCAACAAAGTAGCAACAAAGTACTACTTCCAAGTATTTTATCATGTACTAAAACTATTTATGATACAGCTTCTAAATTAGAGAAATTTGATCGTGTATGTGCTTAAGTTTTCAGCATCAATGAAAGATTACCTGGCGACAGAGAAGTAATGACTACTACTTTGCTCACAAACAGAACTTTTATCTAAAAACACCCCAGGGCATAGCAGAAGAAAAATGAAAATAACTGTAAAGACACAATTACATGCAATTAACTGACTCCAAGTTTTACTATGAGGAATAAAATTTGCAATTTTGTTACTTTCTTTTTGGTGTAGGGGAAGAAAAAGAAAAAAAATCTTTTCAAAATCTATAGATTCTGCAGAAATGGAATTTTTTCAGAGAAAAAAGAAAATGATCTAACTATCTCATGTAGTTAACACTGGGTTATGTGTTTGCATGCTTCAGAAATCTTGCTAAGAAATGGTAGAAATAATCTAACATTTTATCTTAAAATCCCATGGTTTTAAACTTCTTTAGACCTTGTTAACTTTCCTTCATCCATTTCTACATCAAATGAAAATAAATTTTCCTTATGTAAACAGACTAGGAAAATTGTAAAAATACATTAAATATGGACTTCTGCTGAGGTAGAGATTAAAATTAATTTCAATATGCATAAAGAGTTAGGAACTGAAATTCAGAAAGAAAAAATGTATTGAAATTCATTGAAACTGATAATATTCACCAGTTAATATTAAGTCAAAGTTAAAAATAATTGAGAACACTGAGGATTATGAGAGCTGTGTGTATTTATACACAAGAGAAAAAAATACATTCACTGGTAAGTGAAATGGTGATTTTCTTCAGTGTCCTTTAAAATAAACCATTTTTCTGTGAATATTGTTGTTTTTGAAAGATGGTATTCAAGTAAAAGGGAGAAAGCAGTATGGTTGAGGACTGTTTTAGTTTTCATAACAACATTATGTGTGTAGTTATTACTTTCTTGTAGGTGTCATTAGGGAATATTTGCAAAGGTTCTCTGAGCACTCTCACCAGCCAAATATCAAGTAGATTACCAAAAACTTAAAATACATTTTTTAAAGTAGCCAGCAACTTTATTTAAGCTTTAGTATATGTCACCATTATGAGAAGCAGGGCAGGGGTAGCAACTTAACTGAAGAAGGATAACAACATTTTGTGCCCCATTCACATCCATCTACCCAGATACAGAGGTAGGATGTATTCATACTACAGAACTCTATTTCCTCTGAACTTCTGATCTTAGACTTTCCGCTATTTCAGCAGCTGGTGCTGTTCAGGATCTCAGTATACTACTTGCAGAAAATTATGTCGAAGCTAAAATACAATGTAAAGCCATGAAATATACTTTTTAAAATCTTGTAATCTGAGTAAAGCATAAAAAGAGGTTCATATTCCCCCACCTTATTAATTTCCAGGCTGAATCTAGCCTTGAGATAGTGCATAGCCCTGCTATAAAAAATATACTGAAACAAATAAACCAACTGGAAAAATTCTGTAATCTGAATTATGACATTTCCTTCATGTGCCTCAGGATCTGATTTTACCTACTTTCCTATCTGGCATGCCCACATAGAAGCTTTCAGGAAGGCAGGGTAGGCCGTTTCTGTGCTAGTCTGCTACTAGGGGAAACTAGAAACAAAATCTGTACCAGTGCCAAACCATCAGTAATATTCACTTACACAATAAAACAATCTAGTGCAAGGCCATCTGTTAAGAAATGGATTTCTTCTAAATAGAATTGCCTTTTTTTCCTTCTTTGTAGGAATAAAATACTGAATGAGAAAATTTTGTGAAATATGACAAAAATTTGAAGCATGTTTATCAGCCAAATCTTACCTACAGAAGTCATTGTGTGTGTCAATTAAAATTCAACTCTTCATTTCCAATCCACAGGGATTTGGTTTTATTTTATTACACTGTGCTGAATATTAAAGAATTGGAAATCATCCATTTATAGGGACAATATTCCTAAAACTTCTAAAGATTGTTCACTTATTTTAAATGGACAAGCACATCCTCACCCAACTGCAGTCTGGAAATCTTACTCTGTTTTAAGAAACAAGTACATTGTGTTATACCACCCTACCCTTCATATTTGAAGGGAAATTGAGAACTTGCAACTTGCAACAAGTTACTGAACAAGTAATCAAAATCCCTGGTGATATCTGACTGCCCAGAAGGATCTCCTTATAAAGAGAAAAACAATGACAACAATAAGAATTTTCAAATATTACAAAATCCATTAAATTGAAAAGATCTGGTCAGATTACTCCTCAGTATATACACTGGTTTTTAAAAAAATTAACCTGAGACCCCTTATTGCTTTCACTTCTCCTTGAGAATGAATCTCTGCTACACAAACCTTTGACTAAGTGTCCTATGTGTCAGTGTTTTAAAACTGCTGAAGTTCCAAATTATCATCTAGTTTCCACTTTAAAATTGCAGTAAATTAAACAACAGCTCTTAAATTGTGTCTAAGTGCCTATAATTAAGTCTTCACTCCTAATGATGTCGTCCATTCCAAGGACAAATTCAATATGGTAAGAGGTGTAGGAAAGGAGAATTATAAAAAAATCCTATGGTTTGGCATACAGCCATGCGTAAAGGGCATACGTTACCACATCTATACTTTTTGCAGGAGTTGCTGGAAAAGAATCAGCCTGGAGAGGATATAGATGACAGACATTAAAAGACACAACCACCGTTTCTCATTTTGCCCTATCTCTTTTTGTCTTGCAAAAAATTTTTACTTTGTCAGAGGAAGTTTAACTAAATTTTCTTTCATATGCTTCTTTCTCAAGGTATAGTCATGCTAATAGACCAAAGATAATCAGTATTAGGGTGTAAGACCAAATCCAGTTATTAACACACTCCCTTCCCTAAGATTCATCTACGTTCTTTGGAAGCTCTTATCCTTAAAAGTTGTTAGATGATTAGCCATAGAGGAATCTGCAATGATTCCTCTTTTTAACATGCTCAGGCTAACAACAGATTATAACAATGGATATGAGAGTGAATTTTAACAGCGTGTGTAAATGGAATATACTGTTCTGAGACAACGCTGCCCCAAATCAGAGACCTCTAAAGAAGAAATTACCAATGACAAGTTTTGCATGAAATTGCTATTACATAGATTAAAAAGTAATCAGATAATTGCAAGGGATTTATGAGAAATGAATAATTTTGACTGGAAGAATAAGGAGGCATAACATTTTGTGACGGGAGAGACACCTTGGAACACAGAAATAACAGACCGGTGCTCCAACTCTCGTGTGACACTGCCTCAGGTCATCTCACCACTGTCCTGACCTCCTTCTGGCTCTAACGGGGTCTTTGCCTCACTTGACAGCTGCACTACAGCTGAGGCATAGCATGACAAGGTGGCCACGTGCTGGGGACCTCTCTTGGACCACCTGTGTAAGCCCAGTGGATCTTTTGCATCCGCCATGGTTGTAGGGAGAAGCACGGGTGCAGGTCACACACAAAACCAGTACACTTGCAACCCCAGGAGACACAAGGTTGTATGTGCACATAAGCACATAGTTGTCTTTGTGCAGTTAGAACCTCCTGGAGTTATTGGAGGGCACTTACAGACGTGTAGGGATACACTCACTCTTTGTACCTGTACAGTGTTGTGCATTATCTGTTGTATTACTGGTATTGATGCCAAATATAGTTTATCCAACTGGCTTATTAATCACATAGAACTCAAAAATTGATAAACCACTTTGATTTGGTTTAACTTAAGTGAGCAGAGTACAGTAATTTCATAAATACAAGCCACACCATTTTGACCAAAATTTTGGTGGAAACCCGGAAGTGTGGCCAATACTCCAGGGCAGCTAATTTATTAACAAAAATGTGATATCTGCCCTTACCTGGTACCGTGCCAGTCCAATCCCGAGCCAAAATGGTTTGAAATCCATGGTTTCCCAGTGTTCCGATGATGAACCAAGCCGACAACAGCTTATTGTCTGCCTGTGGATGACGGCTTTACTGAGGGACGGGAGGTGTGTTATCGGGGTGAGTTCCCTCGGTGAGTTACCTCGGCGAGTTACCTCGGCAGTTTGATAAAAGTGTATGATATTTCTCTGTACTTTAAGTGTTTTCAGTCTTGTGTGGCTGAGTGGTTGGCTGGGCTCATATGGAGAGGGGTGGGGGGGGGCGCTCGCCCACGCGGCTGAGCGGGGTGACTGTGCCGGCACAGAGATGTGGCTCCACTCGGAGCTTGGCTGAGCTGCTGTTTAAAGGCAACGCGGATCCATTGGTAATGCTCGCAAAATGACCACATTATTGTTTGTGTCTTTTTCGGCTTGTAAATAAAGGGTGCGCTGTCACAGCTATGGTCTGTGTCTTTTTTCACCTGGAAACAATGTTTCCAAGGTCGGCAGTAAGCCAGTAAGCCCCGGTGACTCGCGATTGTGTTACTAAATGACGACTTTGTGAAAGTTCGCCGCAAATGAAAGTACAGCTAATATTTGGGTGCGGTTTTTTTATTGACAACGACATCAACATTGCTGACACACCAGAAATGCGGCTTATACTCCATGTGGCTTGTATTCATGAAATTACTGTAAATATTTCTCGACACATTTGTTGCATTCACAATTTAGAATAATTACATCTATGTTCAAAATACCAAAATAATTCCCACCTATCACCTACTTAACTTATGCTCAATAAGGTTATACAAGACAAGGATTTGTAAACTGGTATCTTAGATCACCTTAGATCACCAAACACAGCTTGCTGAAATTTAGTAACTGATTCAAAAACCTTCCAAGAAACTGAGAAAATTTCTATTGAGCAGCAGTATCAAGCAAGTAATAAGCCAATTTAATTTCCATGGTAATGAAGTATGGAAATATTTTTGTTTATATGTTTACATGTATACTTTGAGGTAAATAATTTTTCTCTCTGAAAGGCTGGCAAAATCAGAAACATATAATAACAAAATCATTGCTGTGGAAGTCAAGTCAATAGTCTAGCAATGAGGTACCTCAGATTCATTTTGAATTGAATAACTGAGGGTTTTTGAGATAACACAGTCTCCCCCTCCCCCCAATATGATGCTTGTACTTCTGCAAAACCTGACAATTGAAACTATGCTGGTGATTTTTGTGATGGCTTCTCATCTAAGTTAACCTCTGTTTGATGTTATGGAGAAATTATGATTTTAAGGATTAAAAGAGATATCAAATACAAAATGATAGAATACGTTAGTACTCCAACTTATTAAAAAATCTAAGAAAACTAGTGATATTTTCACCAAATAAATGTGTATGCAAAAAGACTGCCTTTTTCTTTCATCAAAAACAAAGCCAAAATTCTCCTTCCAAAATTTCTTCCTTAATATAAAATAAAATCCCATGGTAAAGCTACTTCATAGATACTTTTATGACATAATGAGCTATTTAACTCATACTAGCATGTTTCAATATTTCCACATTTCAAAATTTTTCCTTTAAAAATGTAAATTTTCTAAACTTTTTTTTTTGTTCACATAGAAGATTCTTTTAAAATCAGTCTTATGTTGATAAAAATGTTTTAACTGAAATGTCAGATTGTGAATTTGGTTTCTTTCTTTTTGCAAGCAGAACATGGAGAAATATATTCTTATCTAAAATGATTATTTCTCTTTTTTTCATATATAGGCAATTGCCAGTGCTTATATGCTATGGGGAACAACAGAAATGCAATTTTGGAGAATGTTTGTCATAAACCTCTGCCAGGTTATCCCATGGCATTGTGGCCAGAGAGTTTATTTTGAATGCAGGAGTCAGTCTTCAGATTTGGCCACCACATATTTCAGGCAAATTAATCCCTGCAGCAGGCAGTACATGGAGCAGTAATTAATCCTTTCTATGACTTCTGCCTTGTAATGTTTTGCAGTTTTTTGTTTCATAGAACTAGCGTCTGTTTTGCGGGTGAAAGTAAGTCCTGTTAAGGTAGAAGACGAATGAGTAGATACACAGCTGCAAATTTAAGGATTGGTATATGAATGCACTGTTGATATTTATTTTAGTTAGCTTTAAAATATATAGAAACTTATCGATCTATCTATCTATCTATCTATCTATCTGTATGTATATAATGGAGTAGATGAATAGAAAGATTAGGCAAATACTTTTGGAGAGGATGAGTGGAGTCACTGTAGTGTAATCAGAGGAAATCTATCTAAAACTGTAGAAGCAGCTATGCTATTTCAGTCCTTTTCTTCTACTAGCTATTTTCAAGCCTGGATTCGACTTTCGAACACTAATTGGAGTATTGACTGACCATATAAATGCTTGCCCTCATTGTTCTACTCTCACAAATTAACTAGTGAGTGCCTCCAGTTATCTAAATAAGGTGCTCATTGATCGTGTGGAAATAATTAATCAAGCCAGACCTGATATGATCTCCAGCCATGTCAGAACTTTCTTTTCTCATTATGCTTACCTAGTGCAGAATTTAAATTTACAGCCTGTGGCAAAAGGTAATGCTTTTTGAGAGGTTTCTACAAGTCAAATTACAGGGGGGAAGTCAGATTTCATTGTAGTAAGACTTTAAATGAGTCCAATTACATTTCAGTTCAAACAGTCTTGTTTCAAATATTGTTCTGCCTGTCTGGTAGCATTTAATAGAAGCCAACATAGAGTTTAGTGCACTCACTGGGGAATAATATGCCAACTTTCTTACTTGAATCAGTGGAAGCCGGCATCCTTAGTGGACAGGCACTTAAATGCATGTAATGCAGAAACTGAAATGCTGTTACAACTGTATTTCTCCTTAACAACAAGTACACACAGTAAGCAATACAATGCCTTTTGCTGCAGCAACTCATTTATCATGAACAAGCTTACTGTCCTTCACCCTTCACCCTCCCCACATATAAAGGCTTAAAAGAAAAAAAAAAAATATCTTTTCAACAGAAAAAGCAGGAGTAGCATACACTGTAACTTTGTTCAGCAAAGTATGTTACACTCTCAGTGAGCATAAAACGTCCCCAGACGTCTGCTCAGCATCTTAACAAGAAAAGCACAGCAGAAGTGATCTTCTAAATCATCAAATCCAGACTACTACACTGACAAACGGGCGCTACTTGCTAGTCTTTTTTGACATACTGTCTCTGTCCTGGCTGGCACTTCAGCACAGATGTTCTTACAGAAAGCTGGAGTTACCTAGCTTCTCCTCTCTGCACACTAGCAATGAGACAAGAGCAGAAAGCTTTTAACAAAGCTGTCATAATCTTATGACAACACAAGGAAGTTGAGTGCTAACCCAGCTACTCCTGCAGTTTAGGAGTGTGCCTCTATTCTCCAGCAGTTATACCAGAAGTCAAAAGGCACAAGATCCCAGCCTAGACTAATATTAGATATTTACCCAAACAGCACAGAATTTCTGCTATACTCAGAAACACACCACAGCTGATGAAAGCAAAACAAAAAACCAACATGGGATTCATAATTAAGAATACTTCCTAAATATGCATACTTCAGCGAGTACGAAAAATTCCCTTGTATAAGCTTGGTTGTGAATCCAGGCCCTAGAGCATTTTCTATTTCAGAGGTGGCAGAAACAAAGGCTGGTTTAAGTGCATATGAATCGCTTTAAGCTGATTTTTGCATTGTTAAAACAGCACAATTCACAGACTTCCCCCAGCCTACAAGAGAAAATTTATGCTTTTACTCTTTGAACGCAGAAAGCATGTATTTGTAGTAAGGAGGAAAGAGCTGGGTTCTGCACATTCAGATATATTCCTACGTGAATATATCTGTAAAGTGTTCAACATTAAAACCTAATTACAACAAGAAATCGTCACACAGAGCATTTGAAAGCAATGCACTTAGTTTGCAATAATATATCTTTAATAGCCCTTTCAGATCTTCACCAAAAGGAACAGAACACAAATCTGCAACATTGCCCAACTGGGAAAATAAATGGTCATCTTGTTTCACTCATAAATGAGCACTGTTGGCAATGAACCATTATGGGGAAATTTATTACCTTATTTCCAGTGGAAGACCATTATCAAATGTTACCAGATGCTCATCTCTATTGTCAGTGTCATATTTGAAGATTCTAATATGCCAGCTAGTTTTCTACAAAACAGAAAAATAGGATTTCTTCACCTCAAAGCTGTCTATCCCAGTATGCACTCGAGTTTTTGCAAGCAGGTTCATTTCCATTCTGAATGCAAAATTTCCTCCAAACAGACCACAACTTACTGGAGGGTTTATTACCTACTGCAGAAGATTGTCCTAGTAGCTCTCCATAGCTTAATTCCCAAGAGGAGGTAAATACCTGAGATGCAACCCCACTGGTTAGACTTGCAGTACAGAGTTTGTCATTGATGTATTGTTTTATATTTTAATCCTGGTACAGAATTTAAATCAAGTACATATGTTTAAGGAAAATTAGAAAACAAACAAAAAAAACCCTCAGAAGTGTATTAAAATACTTATGTACTTATTTAAAACAAGCTTATTCCCAACACAGCATACTCCCATGTACATAAAGATATATGATATAGGCAATAACACAGTTGCAAATTATGGCTTAGATTTTAGAACAGGTAATAAATTTTAGCCTCTGTTTGCAATTTGAATGACATTTTAAACCAGTAAAAATGCCTAGCACCTTTGAAAGCCATATGGTGAATAGCTGTGTTTATGTAAGTGAATCAAGCCATGAGTCAGAATGTTGAATGACCATTTGGTATCATAAATAATTAAATGATGCCATGAAATAATTTATTACAAATGGATTTTTTAAAGTGAATCACTAAGTGCATATGAGTTCCTTGCTAGGAGATCTCACTACTTCAATCACTGAATTCAAATACCATTATTGAGATCCTGCTGGGAGAGCAGCATAGGTACTTTCTGGATGGCCTGTTTATTTGCTTCCATCTCTATTCTTGCTGTGTAAGTTTTCCTTGCTCTGTAGAAAATACATAACTATTCAAAAGGTGGTTAGAAATAATGGGCTGAAAAGGTTTGTTAAAAGTTGGATTTGAAATTACAGCTGATTTCATATCAGGCAAAAACCCCTTTTATTCACATTAGAATAAAATTTAATTCACAATTCATTTACAGACCAAGCCTAAATCCAAGCCTATTAACAGAGGCTTTGATAAACATGCTTCAAATTTTCTCTTGAAGTGTTGTGCTTCTATTTTAAAATTCACA
Source organism: Catharus ustulatus (assembly GCF_009819885.2). Taxonomy (NCBI): domain Eukaryota; kingdom Metazoa; phylum Chordata; class Aves; order Passeriformes; family Turdidae; genus Catharus; species Catharus ustulatus. Next base: position 68,107,417 of record NC_046222.1, read on the forward strand.
GCACCCACTCCTGCCCAGGCACAAGACACCCCAGCATCTTACTGGCATCACAATCACATTCAGAGGGACTCCTATTTTAAGTAAAGCCCTGTTTAACAGCCACAATCTTCATCCAACTTTAATCAAGGGTTTGCCAGGACTTCCATGCTTGTCAGGGCATTATTACTCACAAGTAATCATTCTGGGCTAAACAGAGTACTCAATATTTTAGAATTTAAGATCATATATTTATAGCATTTAAAATTAAAATAACAAACAAAAATCTTCCAGAATTTTGAAGATCGAATTGTATTAAATGATGAAGATATGAGAAGTTCAAAACTTTGTCATCTTCCAAAGAGACCACAATTTTCACCACATGTGATTTTTTTAAACTGCAACTGTGCTCTGTTTTAAGAATTCTCCAGGTCCAGAAATTTACATCATTTCTATTGTTATGGGAACGATATTTGAAGAGCATCAGTGGCCACAGAACAGTCCAGATACAATAATGCTGCACTACTTTTCCACTTAAAAAAAAACAACCAACGTATTCCACAACACCTGGCACAGACATTATTATTCAGATTGGGTGATTCAAACTAGTGTTGCATGGCAAGAAGTTTATATGTATTCTTCAAAGCCAGAATTTATAAGCATTCTTTATTTGAATGACCATGCTCATGACTTCCTGAGTGGCCTACAGCAACCTATAAACAACAGAATTAGTCTGCAGAATAATTCATCATGTACTGGGTAGAAACACATTTTAAGAGTCCAGCCTTGCCAACAAGACCTCAGCATGCATACAAATACTCTTGCTTCCAGTCCTGCAGTATGTGCATAATTGTCTGGGAAGCACACAGCTAGCCTGGACATTCAGGAAACATATTTGTTATATTAGCTAGGAACAAGCGAGCCTCTCAGGCTTTCTAGATACTAACCATATTTATGTTCAACCAACTCTCTTTTGTTCTTTTCCTAAGCATATTGAGTTATTTTGACTTGGGGCTTCCAGGAAAGCAAAGAACACTGGTTATGCATGTGAGGACACACAAGTATGCTTTGCTGTCTCTGATTCCATTAAGTTCACGTGGTTTCCGTTCTTTGCCAGGAGCTCACTGTCCAGGATTATGTATGACTGCTAAAAAAATATTTGGTAAGGATAGCCTGTGGTAGTCACTTGGACTTTTATTATACCAAAATAAAAATATGAAGAATTATTATAAAATAGTTTCTTACAGATGCCCTAAAGATAATGCCAATGTGACATATGGACAAACAGAAATAGGAATGACAGAAAAATGAAAAATTTTATCTGTAAATTCAGACAGACAGAGCACAAAACATTACTAATAAAAATAAAAATTATTTTTTTTTTAGATTTTAAATATTACACAATTCTACTGTTTCTCTCAGAAGCTGGTAAAGCAGGTAAAACAATAGCCCAGAAACACAGTAATTCACTGTCCTTATGTATATAATACAGGCTCAGTAGGAGGGAATTAAGACTGCAAAATGACATTAAATAACCAAGATTAATTTGCTTTCCCCTGGTGAAACCATATGAGGGAAATAATTAGAGATAGATTAGGTGACTACATCTTGAAGACTAAGCAACTAACTGCAATGAAAAACTAATAGTAATATATTGCTTATTGAATATTTTAAAATTATTAATTATTAAATAACCATATATATTTATTATTTAAGTATTTAAATAATTAAATCTATATGTCTGAACAGACTTTTTCTACTCTCCTGATCTTACAAGCTAACAGGTCAAGTTCTTTCACATTTTGTAGTCTTGTCTGAGAAAAAGTAGTAAGAATTCGTTACTTTATAACAACATTGATAAACAATAATTAAAAGGTTAATTAAACCAATATTTTCAAAAAATTATAAGTTCTTGCACCACTGAGGCTAGAAAAGGCCCGTTCAGTTTAGAGGATACAATACAAACATTTATGGAGATAAAATATTAACACATTCATATATCTATTGCATAACTAAAAATGCGAAATCTATTAATAAAGAGAGTTTATGATATGAAGGGAAAGAACTGTTTGTAAATTAGCTTTAAATAACCCTTCTGCAAACAATCATGAAACACATTATATTGTATTAATGTTATTTAATTTTAAGGGTGTTATATTGCATTATTTGAAAAAAACCCAAACCAAATACACCTAATAAGCAGCCCCCATCCAAACTGAGACAGTTTTATGAAAAATTGAATGCTAAAAATATCTTGAAGAAAAGACCATCAAAACAAAATATTGTTATTTTTCCAGAATAAAGCTCAAATAGGACTTGAAAGGTTATACAAATAGATGGGCTGAAATAAGTTGGAAAAATGGTAATAGAACTAGATCATAAAAGCCATGCTAAAACTATAGCACTGAAGTGAGAGAAGATACCTGTCAAAAAGCGAAATGGAATCCAAACTAATAAAGGGTAGAGGAATGTAAAGATCATTGTTATATCAATCTGGAATTATAAGAAAGACTTTCCTGACTAACCAAGGTTTGGGCCCATCTATGCAAATAACATTTCTGGATGCAGTTACAGTACTTTCACGACTATAAGGCACACCCTTTTGACTACAATTTTCCCCTGAACCTGGAAGTGCGCCTTATAGTCTGGTGCGCCTTATATGATGTACAAAGTTGCAACATTTGCCACCCCAGAAGTGCAAGCCATGAGCTGTGGGGGGAGCCGGCAGTGTCATGGCAGCTGGGTGGAGGCGGGCCCAGGGGCCCACGGCACCACCCTTGCTGGGTCTGGGTGGGCCTGGGGACCCACAGCACTGCCCCTGCCGGGTGGAGGCGGGCCCAGGGGCTCATGACTGCTGGGTTGAGGTGGGGCCTCGGCCAGCAACCACACGGGGGGAGCTGGGAGTGGAGCCTTGCTGCAAAAAAATGTGTGCCTTATAGTTCGGTGCGCCTTATATGATCTACAAAGTTGCGAATTTTGCCGACTCCCGGGGGGTGTGCACCTTATAGTCTGGTGCACCTTATGGTCGTGAAATTACTGTAAATGCCCACAAGGACATTTGACATCAGATGAGGCCTTGATTCTTTCACTGAAATTAAAAAAAGTAAGGATAAAAAATTAGCAAAAAACCCAAGCTAGATCAGAAACAAATGTGAGATTCTTCTTGGTTTGAATGCAAGGTGTATTTCCCCTCAAAACATAACACTTCAATAATTTTTTGTTCCACGGGTACCAAATCTTGCTTTCAATACGTTCTTCAGGAACACAGAGGGACCAAATGAAGGTCACTTGTTCACATTCCCTGGTAACCAGAAGCAGAGCTGCTGCATGATCCTGCCAGTCCATCTCACTGTAGCCAATGCCAGCTGTTAACAGCTGGCTAAATAAAGTTCTGATTCAGAAAAATCATCATTTTCTTGTTGCATATATGGTCATTGTCTTGGGTTGCATCTCTGCTTGAAAGAGACTCGTGAACTCAAAGGGCCATCAGTGGTACTGCACATCAGGGCTGGTCTGTGTTACTGATTGACATGTTTCCCATTCCTGAACAAGGCATATTTAAAAAACTCAATACAGGGTATTTTTGGCTGAAAACTGTTGTTTGGTTGATTTAAGGATTTTGGTTCCGGTCGGGGTTTTTTTGTGAGTTTGTTTTGTTTTGTTTTGTTGTTTTTGGGGTTTTTTTGTTTGTTTTTTGTTGTTGTTGTTTTGGAGATTTTGTTGTTTTTTTGTTTTGTTTTGTTTTTTGTGGTTTTTTGTTTGTTTGTTTGGTTGGTTGGTTGGTGTTTTTTTGTGAAGAGTAGATGAATGAGCTTCCAAGAAACAAGCACTCCCATCTCAAGATTTAACCTAATTCAATTACAGCAATTTCACGAATACAAGCCGCACCGTTTTGACCAAAATTTTGGTGGAAACGCGGAAGTGCGGCTAGTACTCCGGGGCGGCTAATTTATTAACAAAAATGTGATATCTGCCCTTACCTGGTACCGTGCCGGTCCTGTCCCGAGCCAAAATGGTTTGAAATCCATGGTTTCCCGTTGTTCTGACGATGAATCAATCAGAGAACAGCTCATTGCCCGCCTGTGGATGGCGGCGTTACTGAGGGGCAGGGGGTGTTATCGGGGTGAGTTCCCTCGGCGCGTTCTCTCAACAGTTTGAGAAAAGCGTGTGATATTTCTCTGTACTTTTTTAAAGTGTTTTCAGTCTTGTGCAGCTGCGCGGTTGGCCATGGATCAGAGGAGGGGAGGGGAGGGGAGGGAAGGGGAGGGGAGGGGAGGGGAGGGGAGGGGAGGGGAGGGGAGGGGAGGGGAGGGGAGGGGAGGGAAGGGAAGGGGGAGGGGAGGGGTCGGGTTGGGCCGTGCCCGGGCGGCTAAGCTGCTGTTTAAAGGTAACACGGATCTGTTGGGAATGCTCACAAAATGACCACACTATTGTTCGTGTCTTTTTCGGCTTGTAAATAAAGGGTGTGCTGCCGCAGCTATGGTCTGTGTCTTTTTTCACTTGGAAACAATGTTTCAGAGGTTGGCTCCTGCCAGTAAACCCCGGCGATCTGCGATTATGTTACTAAATGATGACTTTGTAAAAGTTCGCTGCGAACGACAGTGCGGCTAATGTTTGGGTGCGACTTTTTTATTGACAAAGACATCAACGTTGCCAACACACTGGAAATGCGGCTTATACTCTGTGCGGCTTGCATTCGCGAAATTACTGGAATTGAAAACTCCATCTATTTATTACCCATTTGCAACATAATGAACTGAATTAATTTTGGTTAATTCTTTTTATGTGTGAGGGAAAAAAACACCAACATTGTGGAATTGAACTTTTTATTCAAGCAGTAAAGATCTAAGTCCAGTTTCTCAATTTCCAAATACTTCTTCTGTAATAACTGGCAATCCTTTTCATCTCCCTCTGTCCCAGTTCTCAGTCTTTTGCTTACTTAATATATCCTTCTTATTTGCCACCATGATGATGGCTTTTTAACAATAGAGGCTTTTCAAAGACAAAAAAACCCAACTGTTTCTGAGGTGATATAAGGATTATTCTTAGAGTTACTGCACATATGCATTGCTTTATGAATATGTGTGTGTAGGTGTATATGTGAATATATCTCCATACCTATATCTTTATATATATCTACACAAGGAATGTTTTGCTAGTTCATACATATGTGTGTCTAAGAATTCATTGATTAAATATAAATATATATGTATAGTACAATCAAAACAGTTATTAGATCTATGTTAAGAAAACAAAATACTGATAAAAATCAAGCTTGTTACATCTAGTATAGCTCTTTGTATCAAATATGCAGTGAAAGGTAAGTAGATACAGTAATATTATGCAGTCCAGAGTTGGCATATTTATTTCTTTTGTACTAAAATTACAGTAATTTACCTTTTACTAATTAATGCCAGATGGTTGTACAGAGGGATATATATTGGTAATAAAATACAGTGTTAAGAAATGTGCATAGTGTTTATGAATCATTTAATTATTAATATGATGATATAAAATCAGTAAATAACCCTTACACAATTCTAACACACAAGTATTTCTGCATAAAGGAAAGCATAAATATTTATGATTACACACCTGTTCGTAGCATTTTGTTACATAGGCCAGCTATTGCAAAAGCAAACTTTATTTCAAATCCGAATGTTACAGGCAGAGTGGAAGAAAGATAAATCTGGATGGATAGTTGATAATAAAATGAGGTTACTAACATAATGCTGGAACCATATAAAGGATGCTTTTTGTGAGCCTGTTTCTAATACCCAGTCATTATCTGTTTAGTAAGAGTACAATAAATTAATCACACTCTTTTTTACTACATATATGAAAACTGCGCCATCTGAGAAGAAACCTTAGCTCTCAAGATCAAAACTGTGGACTGAAAATTCAGGGCAAGTAGAGTTATAATAGTTACTCAGCAGTCCAACTACTTCATATTAAATATGCCAAAACTACATTTTGAGGTTAAAAAAATTCCAGTATTTTGACTCTTTACATATGAAGGCAGATTTTTTTTGTTGTACTTTGTACTGAGAAACTGTAAATGCCACTGCAATTTGATTTAATCATTAATATCTATTTCAGTCATTTTAGTATTCAAAAGGTCTAATTATTTGCAATTTTGTTGTTTGTCCTGGATTTTTGTTTTATTAAATATTCTTACTGGATAGCACACAGATGTCACTATTCTTGTTGTTATAAACTAGAGTTCCTATTAATACTGACATGCTGCAAAAAAATGTAATATGCAAAATTCACCTACATGAAATTCTTCATTCCTAGAACTTTAAATCAATATCATGATTTTATTTAATCTTGCAAAATACCCATGACAATACCAAATATTACAGAAAGAAAAAATATATCTCAAACTTGGCAATACTATTATCATATCAACAAAATAAACCATAAGAAATTATGTACAAATTTGCTTTCTAAAGTACATTATTTGCATTCACGCTCAAAACATTCATGACTTTGTATCATCCAGATCATACTGCCTTGATGCAACTGTGGTACACCAGGTGGTTTATAGGCAGAACATTTACAAGCATTCTTTATAACTACTACTATAAAATGTACCTATAGCTATTCAAGGCACTTGTATACCATTGACAGCTAATAGGTCAAAATAATAAGTGCAAACGCTTGGTCTTCTTCAATACCCAACAGTCATCAGGTTTTATGTCTGTCTTGTGAATTCAAATTCTTTTACAAGGTACACCAAGAACACCAACTCTAAGTGGATAAAAGGTCAGCCCAATGACAAAGATAAACCTGGATCTTACTAATGATCATTTCTCCTACTCATCTTTCACTGTGGAAAAGTGAATTTGCTGCTCTTACTGTTCACATACAAGCAAATGAGTTTGATTTATTTTCAAATTCAAACAGCAACAAAAAATTTAATTGCAGTAATTTCACAATTGCAAGCTGCACCTGATTATAAGCCACAATTCTGGGGTGTTGGTAACGTTTCATTCTTCCTCCATATATAAGATGCACCGGATTACAAGCCGCATTTTCGTTTGCAATGAGGATCCACGTGCAACTTTCACAAAGTTGCCAATTAGTAACAGAATCGTGGGAACATGGGGTTTACTGGCTCGGGGCCGTGCAGGCCCGGCCTGGCTCCCTCACTGCCGCCAGGGAGCTGTCCTGGCCCGGCTCAGCTCCTCCCTCCACCACTGGGGAGCGACCCTGGCCCGACTCCCCTCCAACCACCGGCGGCGGCCCTGGCCCTGCTCGGGGCAGGATGGATTTGACTCGGCTCAGGGCTGTTGCGTGCTCGCATTTCTGATTGGCAAATTTCTGAACTTTTTTTTCATATATTGGCCACTCCGGAATACAAGCCGCAACTTCCGTGTTCAGATGAAATTTTAGTCAAAATGATGCAGCTTATAATTGTGAAATTGTGGTAGGTTACAAGCCCAAAGTACATATCACCAGAAAACACATATTAGCTTGGGTCTCTGGTTTAGGGTGATTTTGTTGACCTGGCATTTGGAAAAGATTCTTTTTTCCTGGCTGGTAACTGAGTCCATCTGAGAAAGAGTAAAGGAAACAAGTACATAGTGCCATACTATCATTTTTGCAGTCACTTTCAGGGCTGCCCTAATACATTCTTCCTTGTTCCAAAATTTCAACAATGGGCCTTTCATAAAGGGACTCTTACAGAACAGTACCTGGGTCCCTCATTCAAATAAATTCAAGCTGAAGCTTCCAAGGAAAGCTTCTGGCCATAATTCACATGACCTACACAAACACAGTGAAGAAAGAAAAAAAAGACTGCCTAACAAAGCAGCAAAAAGAAACAATGTCCCTCAGAAACAGACCATCCATTCAAGTAAAAAAATCAAATACAAAGTACTGCTATAAGTGAAAAGACCATGTGTAAAGAATACTAGAGGGTAAAACCTTCTCGCTGAAGATGTCATACTACCAGCTGACCTTCACACTTTCCCCCTCAGTGTAAGGCGTTGTGCACAGCACAGCCTTTGAAGAACTAACAGAACTAACAAGAGCAAAAGAAGCAATTAGTATGCTCAGGCACAGATAGGAAGAAAAAAAAAAAAACTAAATAACAAAACCCAATGAGACAACAAATGCCCAAACTGCTCTGAAGCTGTGTAAGAGCCCTATGTTGCAGCTCTCTCTCTCCCTGCCTTCCCCCTCTCAATGCTCTCTCCTGCATATTAAACAGTGGGTTCAGTAAGGGACACGGCTTTCTGGATTCTCAAATGGAGAAGCATCCTTTTTCCATTCCAAGTGCATTATGTAACTGTGTAAGTGATGGAAGCCAATTCCACTGCCATGCCCTCGAGCAGTATTCATCTAATGCAAACGGCCATGCAGAAGTCTGCTGCTGCCCCACATGCGATCCCAATCTCAGAGAAACATAGTCCAGGATTTGCCACACCTCACAGCCTTAACCATTTTGTTACAACTTCAATTTCATAGGAAAAAAAACCAACTATTTTCATTATGCCTCGTTCCAAAGTAATAAAGTAAACTCCCTGCAGTCAGAGATGATTTCTACATGAAAGATTTAGTTTGACTAATTTCAGGAGAACAGTTTGGGTTGAATCTCTAACAAGATTCATGTTGATATTTAGAAATAAAACAGAAGTTTACAATATTTGTATTTATTGGCTGTCAGAGCAGAGCTTTACTTATCTGAACCTCCTGACCATATATTTGAGTTTACATGATAGCATTTGAGACTATTATTTCTCAAGACAGTAAGTAATATTTCCGTACTTCTTGTGAAAAATAAACAATGGCCCACAAGCAAACCTTCAAACAACCATACCATACAAAAGGGTCATTCATGCAATTCTTGAGTTTGTGCTTTTGACTTTTACAAATCCTATAATCTCTAGTGACCACTGATTTCTGTGGCGCAAGTTCACAAAAAAAAAACCCAAACCCTAAATTGTGCACTGGCTTGGCATGAAAAGTCTTTCAATGTAGTTACTTTTCCTTTGTATAATGGAGAGAAATTACTTAATTAAAAGGGTATGGTTAAGGAAAAAAATAAAACCAACAAGAAAATCAAATATAGGCAACCCTCCAAAAAAAGAAAACAAAAAGAGGGAGAGACTTTCAAGAAGAAACCAGAAGCTGCACTTTCCACTTACTGATCCAGTTTGTTCACCTATGGGAAAGATGGTGTTGCAGTATAGAATAACAGACTCGAGAGGCAGGCAATGCCTGGTTCTGTGGCTTTTGGGAGGTAAAGACTCAAAACCAAAAAACTATTTAATTTGTCCTTGTAAGAAGCCACTAAGATTTCTAGATTTGGTGGTAAAAAAGCAGTTTCATTGAGGTTGATGCAACTGCTGCCAGTAAATATTACTGTAATCACAACTTGGTTGCTCTCAGCTAAGTAAACTACATGCACATATCTTTAAAATAAAGTTAAATCTGTGTATTATTTTTGGCACTTTCAGTTACTCTGCTGAGATTTTTAATGCCACTTGAATGCTAAATTCATATCAGTGTTTTTCACAGATTAAACAACATTTTTCAATGATAAGTTTAAGGCTTTAACAAACTGAAGAAGTAGGATTTCTGTCAAATAGCTCCACTTATCTATGCTACAGATGTGTCTGTCTGGGGGACAAGTTAGGGTCCTTATGGTAATTTCACAGAAATAGAAAACTCCTGGGTGAAGGGTTTTCCTAAAGCCACATGGGTAGAGACGTTTAAAAGATTAAGCAATAAAGTAAATGTTCAGTAAATAACAAGCTTTTTTACACATACCATCTCTTTCAAGGAGACTAAATGCACACAGATTGCACTTCTGGGCAATCAGTTTTAGATTTCAACTTTAGGCCCTAATCTGGTGAAGGATATCAAAAAGCAGTAATGAGAAAAAGGGATTTTTCCTTAGTGTTTGTTCTCCCTGTAATGCAGTTGTACTGTACTATTTAAAAATCACTGCTTTATTTCTAAGTTACATTAATACTAAAAATAGAAAGGTTGAAATCATGAATGGCAGAGTTGGTTTTTCAAAAAACAGATTATTCACATGTGTTTTTCTTCAAGTCAGCTTTGATTTTGATGAAACTATACAAGGATAGAAGGTGTAAATATCACTTTAATTACCGGTACCCCAAACACTGGCCAATATATTTAAGAGTTCAATAGGTTGGGGCTTTTTAATTTTCTTAAGTTAGCTCATTCTTTTCTTTCTTTTTCTTTTTCTTTGTTATTATTTTTTCAGTTTTTTGAAAAAGTTGTTTCGGTTTAAAATAACTGGGTGCTGAGATTCCAGAGTAATGGAGGTCCAGACATGCTTGGAAACCAGCCAGGTGCCACAATTTTCACCTAAACAGCTTGCTGGGCAGGTCAGCAACTTGAGGATTGTGATACTGCTGAGTATGAAACTAGAAACTAGTTACTGAGAGGCTATAAATCACAACTAAAATTTAGGGCCTACTAAAGAGATTAAGAAAAAGAAGCATGTGATGTTTTTTGGCATCTACAGTGCTGTCGGGACATTGCTTATAAAGGATAAATTGTTAGAGCATTAAGGCTCTTTTCACCAAGATAAACCCAGCACTGTAGTTTGCTTTGTGGTTTATAAAGTCTCTGCTTTATGGTTTATAAAAACTGATGACCAAAGTCATGAAGCAGTCCAAACAAATATTTCAGGGTCAGGCGAGTACTTCAAAAGTTTTGGGAGCTGATGGGGGCAACGTTGTGTGAAAGGAAAAATACAATTAGTGCAAAGAAATGCTGGTATAGTCCTAAATGCTGAGAATGAGTCTATTTTTATTTCCCTGAAAGATATCTGAAAATACTGAAAACAGTTTTATCTGGGTATTTGTGCATGTGTATGTATTTATAGATATATCTTCATATAGAATGTAGAAAGAAGTCACTAAAATGCCAAAGATTGGATCAGACATAATAATAGTGATGCAACTGCTCAGCATTGCCATAAGAATACACAGATAAGGAGAAATAAACACTGTACTGTTAAATAAATGAGATTTGGGAGCAAACTGGAGCACGAGCCATCACAACAGCAGAAGCGTCTGCAGCATTCTAACCAGCCCTCAGCAGGACTCAATCCCAGCACAGCTCTGTGAGAGACTGGAGAAAAAGATTATTGGTTCTAAAAAGCACAAGTGTGTGTTTGGGGGGTTGCAGGGTAACGAACTCACTGGCAAGGACCACGAATTTGCAAGCACACAGAGCAGTTCATGTCAGGGTCCCTTTCTAAAATCAAGACGAATGTCACCACAGTGGTGCCCTGTGCTGCTCCCTACCAGCACTTCTCCACCAGACTTACACTGGTATCCTAAAACAGCCTCAGCATTCTTGAGGACCAGGTATGCTCAATCTGAAACTCAACATCCATCCTTTGTTTCATGCTATAAAACCCCTCTTTGACGGTTTGCAACACAGACTTCAGATCAGTTCAAAATGTCCTGAGCTATTACTAATGCCTTGTACAGGAGAACCAGATGGGGCTCTAAGGAAACCCACAGGTCAACACTGGGCGGAGTACACAGAGACAGTCTGCTCCACAGGGGGGACACAGTCCCAAATTACACATGCATGATCCATGCTGCAGGACTACTTTTTGTGTAAATAATTTATTTATTCCTGCGTGAATATATGGTAGAGGACACATTTGTTCACAAGTAACAGTAAAAGTATTCTACTCCATTTATCACTTACTACATTCACTGCACAACTCAGCAATATTTAAAAAACAAAAACAAGCAAACCAAAACAAACCAGTTCCCAAAAACCATAGTAACACACAAAATTTAGGGCAACAGAGCCATGATCACTACCTAGTTTTAGACAAATAAATTAGGAGGCCTTCAGTTACTCATCTTAAGCAGTGGAAAACGTTTGGTGCAGCCCCATATTTCTGGGCAAGACACTTCAGAATTCTTGAGAACTGAGAGCTTGAAAGAGCAAATCAGTGAGAATATGTGAGAAATGTAACAGAACAGCAGAGGAAGCAAAATTTATGTTTGAAATGCTGAACAATACAGAGAGGTGTTGATAGCTTGAGGAAAGAAAAAACACCCTTACAAACCTGCTAAGTGAACTACTGTGATCTTTTTTCTTTCAACAGCTGGATATGAGAAAAAAAGTATATGTTTAGATTATAAATTGAAAGCAAGAGGACCAGAGTAAAGTTTGTGAAATGCGATAGGAAATTTTAAACAGTTTTTGTTTGAGTTGCTTTTTAAATAAACTTGCTTTTTTACTTTTGCTTGAAATTTTCAAGACCAGAATGTTTTAACATCATTCCCATATATTTCCACATTACTTCTTTTCCCTACAACCTAAGTAAGCAAAAAACTCGCAACTAAAATCCCTCAAGAAGAACAGAGCATACACATATGCAAGATTTTGACATTTAGGATTATGTTTACATTTATTATCCTTCTATTTGGTACTTACTTCACATTTTTTATTTCATATTAATCTGACTACAGTCCTTTAGATACTTCTTGAACAATGAAAGTTAAATTAATCCTTATGTACCATAATTTGGCTTTCTTCCACAGGAAAAGAGGTAACAGTATTCCACCACAGAGCCTTTTAAAGGATGATATTTCTAATTATTTCTAAAAAAATAAATAAAATCTTGATGTGAAAGAGAGCCTAAGGAAATACATAAAACAACACTTCAGATTTTACCTTCACATCACTGCACAAGAAGCACCAAGTCCTACTTTAAAGAAGAGAGGAGGAGGGATAGAATCCTACACAACTGATAAATTATACTTCTTGACATAAAATCTTTGTTAAATGAACAATTAAACAATAAATCATTACACAATGAATGTGTGCTGTGGGTGTGATGAGAGGGTGTAAGTGAAGGACAACTGAAGTACTTCAGTGGAAAACAAGAATAAAAATAGCTGTATTCCATCGTTTCTCCCAATCATGGTGATTTGATATCAAATAAAAGACATACAGTAGCTCCTCGTCTCAATACTCACTATGAGCACAAAGATATATATTTCCGGAGACATGGGATTAGATTTTCATGTTTATCCTCTTAGTGCTAGAAGAAGCAACTAACTCCCACAAAACCATCTTTTTAAAACTTACAGCTGGTTAACACTTCCAGTATGTTTCACTTAAAATTCTGTTTAACCCTCATAAACATTACCAAATTCTGACTGTAAGGATTCTGATTAAATAAAAAGAATTGTCAAGTCTTGCATCACACAATCATTTTTATATACTACAGAAGTCTCATTGAGTTCAACAACTTTAATGTTAACTTTCTATCAGAATTTCAAGGAAGAGCCTTTAAGCTGCCCTCAACTTCTTTCACACATCACTCTTACCAACTTTAAGGGAGTTGCTCAGGTATATCTAATGGAAGATTCGGTCATTCAGTGCTATATATTCAGACAGATTAAAATAGCAATAGGCTATTTTAGATGGCTACATAAAAAGAATATACATCTGAAATAGACAAGAAGAGCATAGTGAATATGCCTCTGTCAATCATGGAAAAACTCTGAAAACATATCAATAAACTTAACACTTGACTGAACATACTTGAAAAATCAGCATGCTGTTTTGGCATTTCAGTTCATAGCACTTCAAAATATACTCTTAATTGTACAGCTTTATTGAATATGTTATAGAAAAATAGATTTCCCATTCTACTTTTATAACCTTGCTTGCTTGCTTTTATAACAAATCTATAATTTTTTTTCCAGACACCATTCAGTCCTAATTCAGTTGTAATGTTGCAGTTCTCAGAAACATGTAAAACTAGACATGATTCTATATATTCAAATATAGTGCATCTCTTTCTCTTGTAAATGTATGAAATCTTTTAAAGAACTCCTTTTTCCACTAAGGAGAGTTGATTGTAAAGAGATTAGGACAAGGAATGAATGGTGGAAAGTAATAGTTTTGTGCTGCCTTTAGTCAGCTATAGGGGAAACTCTCACTTCTGTAACTAGCTCTCCTGACACATGAAAGATTGACTGGAGAAGGTAACCTTGACTTACTATTTGTGATTAAAGTACTAAGTATATTTACATTTCTTTAATTATAATTTCCTTTTGTGTTTAAACCTTGTGATAAGGACAGATGCAACTCTCCTGAGTTCAGGTATACTTAATCCAAAGATGACTTTCACCCTGTTTCGTTTATCTTATGTGTTGGGTGTAGAACCTCTACAATTCCCTTGAAAGGAAATATATATATATATATATATAAAAATATATATATATGTTTTACTGGCTGAAAGAGTATATATATGAGATAGATTAGTACAGATATGACATGTCTTCTATGCTTACACTTCACAGTCTCTTTTTTCTTCTTTTTATTTTTTAAGGAAAATAAAAAGCCACCTAGTTAAACATCTATGAATGCAATTATGTGAAAATCCCTCAGAATGCAGTAATGATGTATTTTTCTTTCTCTACATCTGTTCAAATTCCAAGTCACAATGAAGAACCTATAAAAATTCTAAGTCAGTAGGAGAGAGACATTCATAAGTGTTAAGCACTACTGAATCAGCATTTTCACCACAGATATTTTATGGATAAGAAAGCATAGCAGTTACAATTTCCCAGCTGAGGTGTGGGAACGTATGGGCAACAAACAGAAGCAAGAAAGCATCCCAGACCTGTTTCCTGTAGCTTGTTATCTTCATGCTTTGTTCAAGCCTCACAAAGAATGGAGGGTGAACCTGGCCTTTGCTGATGTCAATTGAAAAGTTTGTCATTTACTTGAAAGGTTCAGAATTACTTATCATTTTTCTATTCTTTTTGGTTTTAAAAGAATCTTTCCAGTTAGGAAGCAAAACCAGTTTTAGTGTCTGAAGCTGGCCCTAAGCGGTAGGTCAAAGAGAGGAGATCCATAGTACTCATTAATTTATTGGATCCGTAGAGCTTGAAACCAATATATAAAACTTCAAAGTACTCATTACTTTTGACTTTTGCAGATAGCAGGAAGTAAGACCAAGAAGCTTCTCTGAGGAAGAAGAAAGGATGGCTCTCAGTGAGAAGAAAAATAATGGAAAAGAAGTTTGTAGAAGAAGAAAAATAAAATTCGGTGTTTTGGGTCATTCTTTTGTCTCAGAGTAGAATATTTTTGACTGTGCAATGTTGAAATTAACAATACATTTCAACCATTTTGATATTTTGCTGTGGTCTGGTAGAACTCTTATTTTTTATAAATTCTCAAAAATTTTTCATGAATAATAAAATTCATTAAAAATACTTATATATTGAAAATAAAACAGATACCAAATTAGAACTGGCTGGTTATGAGCCAGCAGTGTGACCAGGTGGCTAAGAAGGCCAAAGAAATCCTGACCTGTGTAAAACATAATGTCGCTAGCAGGACCAGGGAAGTGATTGTTCCTCTGCACTTGACACTGGTCACACACTGAGTATTGTAATGTTTGCAGTTCTGGGCCCCTCAATTCAAAAAAGACCTTGAGGTGCTGGAGTTTCTCCAGAAAATGGTTTAGAGAGTGAGTCCTCTGAGGAGTAGCTGAGGGAGCTGTGTCTGTTAAGCCTTGAGAAGCGGAGACTCAGGGGAGACCTTATTGCTCTCTACAACTCCCTGAAAGGATGGTGTAGCCAGGTGGGAGTTGACCTCTTCTCCCAGGCAACAAGAGACAGGACAAGAGGACATAGGCTTAAGGTTTACCAGAGAAGGTTCAAGCTGGACATCAATAAGAATTTCTTCACTGAGAGAGTGGTTTAGCATTGGAATGGGCTGTACAGGGAAGTGGTGGAATCATCATCCATAGAAGTATTCAAGAAACCCCAAGATTTGGTACTTAGTACCAAATGGACTAGTTGGCATGGTGGTGTTCAGTCTAATATTGGACTCTGCAATTTTTGGGATCTTTTCCAACCTGAATGATTCTATTAGTCTAAAAAAAGAAAAACATTTTTAGACTAAATCCCAGTCATTCTTCGTTTTCTAAGGAAGCCTTCAATAGATATCACAGAGTACACATTTCTCCATTCAGGAATGTATCTCTACATCATCC
The DNA here is from genome assembly GCF_009819885.2 of Catharus ustulatus. Classification (NCBI taxonomy): domain Eukaryota; kingdom Metazoa; phylum Chordata; class Aves; order Passeriformes; family Turdidae; genus Catharus; species Catharus ustulatus. Next base: position 68,123,426 of record NC_046222.1, read on the forward strand.
CAAATCTACATCCAATTTGAGCAGTACGTAAGACTATGAAGTTTTCTTCTGAACTGCAACACTGGAATGATGCTGGACAGACAAACAGATGAAGGACATTGCCCCTTTAACTCAAGTATGTCTGATGGACTAGAAGAATGCATGGCACTTGGGAGATTGGTTCCCATAGAAATGACTTTTGCCATCTTTTACTTTTGTTATTTTCATCTTTCATCATATCTGACAACTTTGGCTACAGAGAGTTTCTTTAGACACTAGGCAGAATAGATGAGTATGTGTTGTGCAAGTACACGCAGTCAGAAATATTCTAATAGAAGATTCACTTTGCCCTTGGTATGATTCTTAAAATGAAGTAGAAAACACATGTTTAAGGTATCTTTGCCCACACTCAATCTCAATAAGAACCTCAAAATTTAATCAAAAATTACTTTTGTCAAGTAATAAAAACCAACCAGTTTTTCTATATACATAATAGATATATATCGTATGTATCTATGTCTATTGAACTGTCACATTAAAGTTCTGCTGTATTAAATTACCTAAGTGGAAGGTAAATGAATGATTCAAGATCAAGCATACAAAAGTAAGCAGCTAAAGATTTGCAAGGGACAACGGTGAAATTATCAGCCTAATTCTTCCTAATACCAGCCTCACAAACTTATTTTAAACCTGTGCCGGAGTTGTATGCAAGAGCTATGCTGGGATTAATGACTGCTTTTTCTGCAGAGAATGCACATTCTTCAAAAGAACCAGGCTGACACACTGGAGTAGGATGAAGTATCTTAAATTGTTTGAGTTGCCATAAAGGGTAATAAATGCTGAGTGAGGCACACCCACACATAGATCACTTTTTGTTTAAAATATTATTTTTCTCTGGAATTTTGTATCTGCTGTTAAAGAAATGGATTCTTCATTTGAACAAGGCTGTCAGATCATTAAATATCACTTCTCAGAGATAGCCAGGACAAAATACATTCTTGCCTTATCTACATGGTAAAACAATTTGATACATGTGCAACTATGCTTTGCAACCAATCTACAAATGAGAAAGCTATGGAATACAACTTCATGAGATAAGGAGTGAAGAATAATGCCTTAAACTATACTCAACAAACACATTTATGTAAGTTAAATAGCTTTGTCGCCAAGTTTACTCCTCATATCCTCGTTCCCTAATTTTCATTACTACACAGATCTCTCTAAAGCAATTAATTATTTCCGAAAGAATACCTGTGTATGGTTCTGAGCAGAACTTTGTCCAGGGATCATTTGTTAAGACATGACATTATCAAATTTGCTTTCTTTGCCCTGCACAGTCCTCTAACACACTTTCCACAGGTAGCCTGCCTGCAAACACTCCTGCCTGCCCTCAGGACCCGTCTGAAAAGAGGACATCTCAAATACCCTGTGATGCTTTACAATTCTCATGCTGAGGTCTGCAGTACCCTGTATTTCCAACACTCTGACCTGAGAAAGCAACAAAAAAATTGATTGTTTTGTCTTAGGGTGACATAGGCATTACAGAACTGCATGCTATGTAGCATGGATACAGTAAGTCTGGTCTGGGAGGAGGTAGCCATGAGTGATGCCCTGCACATGAGTCATTCTGCACTGCTTGGCATGAGATCAGCCCCTTGGGGTGAGTGCAGGTGCAGCCAAGTGCTAGAAATGAATACAAGGTGAAAGCAGCACGACAAAGTGTGGCAGCTGAAACAAGATTTCTGCTACCTGCTCTCTTTGTAATGCTACCATGAAAGTCTTCCATCTCCTTGAAATTCTGGACATTTTCTGTTTAGATGTAAATATTCATGTCTGTACTCAACATCACTATAGTCAACACCTCAGCTGTACACCCTTCGAAAAAGAAAACAAAAAACAACACAAAATGAACATAAACAGTCTTCTATATTGCAGTGCAGCTGAGATTTCTAAGACATCTTTAAGTAATTCCACCATCTACATCTGAATGATACACAAGGAGAGTATGTCTGGAGAGTATGTCTATAAGCACATACATACACACAGCGAGAAGGTTTAAACTTAGCCATGTCATCGTCAAGGTTCCTATAAAGCTATCGGATGAGGGGGGTATGAAGTATAATCAGCCCTTGTTTCTCCCAGTCCATTAATTTTTAGGAGCAGTGAAAGTTGCATCACTAGAGGAATGCTAAAGCATGACAAGAAACAAATTTATATCCTCAGAAACAGCCCAGGCAGAAATTATTATCCTGACTTACCATAAGGATGTGTATACAATAGGTTGCATAGTTAGGTGTGAGTATCAGAAATGAATTAAAAAGATGAAATCTTGCAGAATGTGTCTGATACCAATCTGAATATGCAAACAAAAACAACCTGGCATTTTGTAGTATGAACATCCCAACTAGTCCTTTCCCTTGCTATTCCTCAACACCTCTATGCCATCTATGGGATAGGTTTCATTTCATGTCTCAGTGTAGACCATGGCAAAGATCACAAAACAATTCTCCAAGTCAAAATGGAGCCTCAAGTTCTACTTGGTTTTGTGCCTCTCCCATCAATGAGGACTGCACTATGTGGCATACCCCAGGGACACATTTCTTATGGTAGCAGCACCCCTAGGACAGTGACCACATTAAGCATTAACAAGCACTTTTGCTGCTCCACTTTGGGCAGGGAAGCTGCGTGCCCTCACTGTGAGTCCATTACCCAGTATCTGCAATGCTATTTCTCACAGATAATGAGTCAGACAGAGCAAACTACAGGACTACAAGGATCGATAACAAAATGAAACACAACAACCAGAAAATAAACCATATGAAGGAACACTAAATGATCTAGTGCCATCTACCAAACTGAAAATGCTAGGGACACGATCAGTCTCCTCAAGTACCTCTAGGGTAATACTATATAAAAGAAAGAAGGGATTTATTTAGTCTAGAAAATGGTGACGATGGGGCATTGGCCAAAAGCAAAGAACAGAAAAGTGGTGGAAGTAAATAAGAAAAAGGTATTAACTTAAAGATCAATTTGTTGCAGAAATAAGCTCCTTAAGGGCATTTGGTCAATGCACTATCACTGTAGATGCTATTGCAAAGGCTAGATAAATCATTACTTGCAATGATGTGACATGGTTCTGCAAGGGGCCGAGGAGCTGCCCGGTCTGATGTTTTTTAGCATTATTATAGCAAAAATAATATCATAGACACATCTCACTTGCCATTAGATTTCATAATTTCTTTGTAAAGTAGGTCTAAAAAAATACCAGAGAAGGAAGAGACACTGTTAATTTCCATGTCCATCTGGTTATGTTTTCAACATCTCAAGCATTGAATTCTACTTTTAACATTGAAATATTCTCATTGAAATATTGCAGAAAGTCCAATTTTACCCCAGCTTGTTATGCACAAGAATTGAACAATTTATCAACATCAGCTAGAAGATAACCACAAATTTCCTCATTTTAAAGTAACTTTTTTGGACCATATTTATTTCTTATGAAGTTCCTATCTTTGGAAAAAGTTGTTTTGTGTTCTTTCAATACTTCTGAGAAGTGGCAAAGCATGACCATAGAAGTATAAACTGTTAAAGAACAATCATTAAGAAGGAAACAATTTTCCTTATTTGTGGATAAAAATTCGTGGATAAACCATTACTTCAGCAACAATTTTTTGGATTAAACAAAAGGGAAATTGGAATCCACTGAGGTCCAGATTAACGTATGTGAACTTCTTATTTTTAAAAAGACAATCACAAAATTCCTTTGACACTAACAAGATCAGTAGTTCATTAAATTTAATGAATATCATCTCCCATGGGTGTACAGATTAAAATGATAGAATTAAATAAACAAAAACCAGTTGTGTAATGCTATGAATTTACGTCCCTAGTAACAACTAAACCTATTATATTGAATAGGCTATTAAACTATCTAACTGACATTTAAGTGTTGTGCATTATTTTGCAGAAAGTGTAATTTCAAATGCACTTTCTTGGTGATTGAGATAAGAAATGAAATAGAATAGGGATCAAATAAAAGCATCCACATGCCAAGCCATTATCATACAACTACAAATGTAACAAAACTACCTGGACTGTAACTGTGCCATGCTGGAATGAGAGCAAAGCTTATTTATAGATTCCAGAGCCTGTAAAAACCTGGTACCAGCAGCTAATAACTAACAGCACAATGCCATGAGGCTAGCTAGGATCATCGAAGACCTTAGTTGGGGACTTTTCACAGAGACAACAGATGAGGTGTGCTTTCTTGCTGCTAAATATGTGGGGTTACACTTCCTTCAAAACAATATTTTCTTCACCACTACTCTCATGGTGCACTACTAGAATATAGAAAGAACTAATTTTTTATCCTTTGAAATAATACATTATGTTCACTTCTCAGTAACAAGGTCATGTAGGAAGACCTGGAAACTAATCATCCCCAAAGTTTATACTTAAATAGTTATTACCCCACATACTGTTAACTGAAAGAATAATCAATCTTTGTGTACACTTGCAAACAAGTACTATACTCTTTAATCTTGACTCAGGTTTCAATGTTTGTGTCCTGGTTGCAGTTAAGGCAGATTTAATTTCTTCTCAGTGGCTGTTACAGTGCTGTTTTTTGGATTCGGAATAAGAATGCTGTCGATAACACACTGATGTTTTGGTTTTGCTAAGTGGTGTTTATCCTCAGTCAAGGAATTTTTTCTTGTTTCATGCTCTGCTAGCAAGGAGGAATGCAAAAGAAACTGGGAAGAAGCACAGCTGGGACAGGTGACCTGAACTGACCAAAATGATATTCCACACCACAGAACATCATGCCTAGTGTGTGAACTGGGGGGAGTTGCCCAGAAGGGTAGCCAGTCTGGGTTTGGGATTCGCAGCTCTGGCATCAGTCAGCAGGTTGTGAGCAATTTCACTGTTCATCATTCTTTATTTACTATTGTTATCATTATTATTATTTAACATTATTATTGCATTTTACTTTATTTTTAACTATTAAATGGCTTTTATCTCAACATAAAAGTTTAACTTTGATTCTCCTTTACATTCCACTTGGGTGGGGGTGTGTGGTTAAACCACATTTGTATCTTTATAAGGTCCAGATAAGTTTTACAGGTGCAGACTTTTACTTGGTGTCAGAGAAAGCATTTGTTTCAATCTCTTTTCCTAAATGTATTTTAGAAAATTAATAGAAATCAATGTTAACAAAAGTGTATAGTACCTAGATGCTGGAAATAAATAATGTGTCCTAGGTATCATAAATCTGTGACTTTAAGCTAGTAATTCTGTGAAATTAAAAATGCTATTAGGAAGTAATGTTAATAAGTGTTCTTGTTCCTATTTTATGATGGGGCCTTACCTTAAATGAAGAATGTGTATGTTCTGGTTTGATTATTTTTTGTTTTGCTTTGTTTTGTTGTTTTGGTTGGGGTTTTTTGTTTGTTTGTGGGTTTTTTGTTTTTGGGTTTTTTTGGGTGGGTTAAGGTTTTTTTGTTTGGTTGGGTTTTTTTTTGGGGTTTTGTTTGTTTGTTTGGTTTGTTTTGGTTTTGGTTTTGGTTTTGCTTTGTTTTGTTTTTAGCTTTTTATTGGTTGGTTGCTTTTGCTGTTTTGTTGTTTTAGTTACATCATCCAGAAGAAAAACGCTATTGCATACAGGTAATAGTCTAAAACATGCTTTTTTCTTTCGCTATAACAGGCTCAAAATGGCTTCTATAATCTCTTACCTATGTTGTGTTGCCTGATACTTACTCCATCATGTGCGCAGCTCTGACTCACACTGGGTAAGAGAAATATTGAAAATGTTATTCACAGTTCTCAGCAACTTGGACGGATGTACACAAAGAGATTACAGCACACAAGGACACCAGAGAAAGGGTCTGTAGTCTAACAGCTTTCACATGCACTTAATATTTCAAATTACATGCTGTGGTTAAACATACAGAAGGTTCAAATCTCAAAAAGGTGTTTTAATTAATTGCAACAAATATTTTGTTGCCGTGATGGGAAAATGGTAGGGCACGGCTGCAAACTCAAATAAACAACTTGGGTAGGAAAAAAAGCATAAAGAGACTTCAAAGAAGTGGAATAATTAATTAGTTATGCGAGCAACCAATAATCAGGAACAAGGCAGAAGCTTATCGAGTCTTGGAATTTCCAAGACTTTGAAGTCTTGGCTAGATGTGTGATCTCATTTTAAAGTTTGGTGAAGAAACCCACCTCAACTCTTTCATAGTTACTCTTCCTCTTGATCCTACTTAGAGGTCCATCACTAAAGTAGCAGGATTTTTCCCTCACTCACGTCTTGCATGTTTGGCTTCAGAAGTGCTTATCATGATTAGAACAAAGTTGCACAATTCTGTGCATTCTATAATCTGTTTCTTGGAATTTAATCAAGGAGTGTCTCAAGTCTTCTTTAGAAAACTGATTACAAGGTGAGTTGGACAGATTTTTTTTCACATTTACTGTAAAAATTATAAAGGAATTAATACATTGTATTTTGTACAATGTAGGAAATTGAAATTGTCCTACTGTTGTGGGTTAACCCTGGTTGGAAGGTAAGCACTTCCCCCACTCACTCACTTTCCCCATCCAGCCTTCATTGGGATAGAAGAACAGGAAAGGATAAAATAGAAGAAAAATAAACCCTTTTGTATCAAGTTTTTGAAAATAAACAAATTATTAAGTAGAAGAGGAATGGAAGGAATAATTTAATAAGTAGAAGGAGAGAGAAGACAAAAAGAAAGCAAAACAAAAATTATGCAACTGCACTGACTCACCATGTCCCAAAGGCAGACAAATGTTTACCCAGGCCTGAGGAAAAAGATGGTTAACCTCCTAAAACTTCATCTCTCCCTTTTTATTGCTCAGCATGATGCTGTATGTTACGGAGAATGTCTTTGGTTAGTTCAGGTGATCTGCACAGATTTTTCAACTTACGAACTATTGAGCACTGACCAAACTATTCACTGGGGGAAGGTGGGGAAGAGGGAGGTGAGTGAAGAGCAGACATGGCCTTGCAAAGAGTACTTAACAAAATATAGATTATTAGTATCTTATCATTACTATTTTGGTCAGAAATCTTTAACACAGTACTATATGAGCTGCTATGAAGAAAATGAAATCCATCCCAGCCAGGTCTAGTGCACATACACGATGTTAAAAGTTGCTAACAGGTAACTTAATTTTAAGCAGAAGATTTTTTTTTTTGTATTTCCTTTTAAAATCTAGTACAGTTATGATTTTAAGCAGGAATATTAAGGCTGTATTTTGCAAACTTTTAATCTACTTTCATGTTTCAAAAGAAGCAGAATTCAAACTGAGGTTAACATTTTGGTAAGGTGCTGAGAGGTGAGGAGGCAAAGAAAAACTGGAGATAGACAAACTGTAACAAGAAAAAATAAGTTTTCAGGTTAAATTTTTACAGATTAATGAATTACTGAAAGAACCGCTCTTAGCAATTATGCCTGCTAGCCTCCCTTTCTGATGTCTCTAAACTATACACAGAATGATATAATTATGAGTGCTGTCTGATATTGCACTACATAAATTATCAGTATAGGTTGATAGCTGTCACACAGAAATAAAGATAAAGCCTGTATATTTTAATTAATACGTTTATTAAATAAGAATTAACAGATTACCAACTAAATTGAAAAGCTAACCTATAATTTTCATAGTTTTAAATGAAAAGTTAAATGTATAATCAATTAAAAGCCTAATTCATTAATGTAAGGAGAATTTCAATCTTTCCCCCCCCCCCCCCCCCCCCCCCCCCCCCCCCCCGCATTTGTAGTTCTTCAATTATAAAAGAATAGGTCAAATTATCTTGCTTTTCAATGATGTTCTTGTAAAAGTTACATGAAATTAATGTGCAATTAAAGAAAGATGAAATGAACTTTAAGCTTTGCAGGGCACTTATGTGGCTCCTAAGAGAATAAATTAGGGAGTAAAAGCCAAGGGCTTTATGTCATTGTGGAAATTGATTACTGCTAAGCAAATGAGTATTAAGCAATGAGTACACTAAAAAAAGTGTGAGACTTAAACTTTTTATTTTAGTAGAATTCATCAGTTACCATCAAAGCTGGCAGAGCTATCTGTCTTGTTTGACCAAACAGATTTTTATCATATGTAGTATCATGTACCTTTGTGTGGACAGCTAAATCAAGCCTTAGATGCTTAGTTACTGTGACTAAGTGGTCACTGACTATTAACAGGAGTTTTCACACCTCTCTTAGATGTGGGCACCAAATTTAAAGTACTTAGTGTTTTCTCTGTATGTATATATACCTTCAAGTGTTTCTATTTGTATTCCTTGGGTTCATCCCTCACAACGTTATCCTGGGTTCTGCTGGCAGCAGCAGCATGGGATCAAGAATTATATGAAACTACTGATTTCAGCACTCCTGCTCTTGGTCATAATTTTTAAGAATGATGACCCTCTAAGCTTGTTAATTCCTCATTTATATCCAGAATTTTCTTGACTGTGGCCTTTTTGCATGAAGACATGTTAGAGAAACATCAACCACAGTTAAAAGTAGCAATTTTTAAATGTAATATAAAATTTATGTGTTTCCAAGGAATCACAAAAATCACAGCGATAATTATAGTGTCAGTGAGTGGCAGGATTTAAAGTCACCCAGACATTACTATTTTCTTTTACAGTTTTCTCTTACAATTATATCATTCCCAGCTAGTATCTTGTTTTTTTTTCTTCCCAATCCACATCAAGTTTAGAGAATTAGAGAACTATGAAACACAATAACTAAAATAAGTAAATTACTTTGAGACAATCCAGGGCAAAATATTTTTATATCAATAAGAATTAGCCATTATATTGTTGGATAATAGTATTAAGTCACTTGTGAGCTTAATAATGCAAGCATTTATCAAGGAAAAATTTTTTTAAAAGAATATCCACCACAACAACCTCAGAAAGATACAGAAAATCCAGGGGAAGAATTTAATTTAGATAAGCTTTTCACATTTCAGATTTAATATGACAATAGGTATTTTGATTATTTGAAAGGTCCTTCTCATAGTATCTATCAAAATTTTAAAAGTAGTGAATAACATTATCTAATGTGTTTGCTATTTACATAGAGAAAATAATTCATTCTGTCTACTGTATTCTCTATTTTTGTCTTAGAAAGGGATTGCTATCTCAGGCTGAGCTTTTGTGACCCCAGATGAATAAATAGGACAGCAAAGAGCTATATTCATAACCTTTAGAACCGTGAATTTATGCTTCAATGAAACATCCTTTACCAGAGAAAGAATTAAACTAGAAACTGCCTCTTAAGGAAAGGATGGAGAAATCCATTAAGTATCGGCTGGATTTTTTGGATTTCAGTGAATGTCAATAAATTAGCTTTTATTATTTGTGCCTCAAACAATTACAAGCTTGGTGACGTTTAGAATAGAACATAGTTTACTGAAAATACAAAATGGAAAAGAATAATTTAAAAGAAAACATTTAAGATCATGTAATGAAAATAGAATTAAAATACACATAGCAGTGCTTTAATCTCAAAGCTACTTAGTTAAACTTCTGTTTCAGAAGAGGCAACTTCATCTCATTTATTGGGAGAGGAAAAGTGAAAAAAGAAGTACACTGGTGAAGGCTTTAATTCTCCACTTTGAAAAAGCAAATGAGTGTTTAACATCTTCCTTTTGGTAACAAATTCGAAAAATTGTTAACTAAAAATATGATTAGCTTTCTTTAACTACTGTCACCCCGATCTTAAATCTTGCATTCATCTTCTTACACTAGTTTTAAAATTGAGTCAGCTGTGTCTTCTTATTTCAGGCTGAGAACATATTTGAACATGCCTTAGAAGGCAACATCTGCTGGCCTTACTCTTTCAGCACAGGGCGCCAAACTTATGATCAGAAAGAAATCAAAGGAAATGCACTTTGTGTATGCAAAGAGCAATTTTCACTTTCTTTCATTAGCTTTAGACCTCCATTGTTCATTTCTTTTAATGTCTTTTCTATCAGTTTATGAGATAGAAAGAATTAAGCTTCCTTATTCACCTGTTCTACACTGCTTGTTTCATCTTTAACTATCTCTTTTTAAAAATCCACTTTTTTATTGCAGCCACTAACAGACTTGCCTTAATGGAAAAAAGAATTGGAAATACATATTGTGTTACATATTATAGTTTTACAGTGATACAGTACAGCTAACTACTGGAGATCCCAGGAAAATCACAATCCAAAATTACAAATGACTGTCAAAATAGTTTCAATTTTCAAAATAGTATAAAAATAGTTTCACATTTCTTCAACATAAGATTTATTGCATGGTTTAATGACACAGGATTCCATTATGACTTAACAATTACAAGTAAGCCAATATCAATATTAAGGGAAAATTAACTATTACATATAATAAAATGTTAAGCAGCAGTCCATGCAAGAGACTAAAAACATAGGGAAATCTAACAATATAATCATATAAATCTCACCTCTCTTAAACCCTAATAGGAATAGTAATGATGCACTTAGCAATCACTGAAACACCATACTGCACAGGACAACAGCATCAACAAAAATGAAACATATTCAATAATTTTTTCTTATGGATTGAAAAGCTAGCATGCTGAACATGCATGTAAGAACATATAGAATCCATAAAATTTTTTAGGAGCCGTATTTAAAGTGTGTGTTCAAGCTCATGTGCTTACTGAAGCATACTCAGTGCCCCTAAACATGCTTATTATTTAAATTTGAGTTCCCCATCTCTTAAAATCAAGACTATCCTGAGGTTCATAAAAGAAGTTTTTTCACTACAGGTTAGACTATAAAATATTTGTATTTTAGTGTGATGATAATAGTAATATTTCAAAGGGAATGGATAACATTTAAGCTGAATATTCAGGTAGAATTTAAAAGTGTCAGTTACTCATGAGTTTTAGCTGTGGGCTGGTAATAGAGATGTTTTCCAAAATAGAGGTAATCTGATGTTTTCCTAGTTGTTCCTTCATTGCTGATAATGCCCCAAGCTGTACAAATAGCAATAAACAAATTTCTGTGTTCTCTGATGATGGACATTAAAAAAGCCTGTCACAATAGCAATGAAGAATCCATTGAATGGCTTTTTGTGAGTTTTTTACCAAAGCCAGCAGTATTCTGAACAAAGGTCTTATCATACGCTTGCTTCTGTATCATATTAATTGGTTTCTTATCACATTATACAACTGCCCTCTCCTTAATACCACACAAAGCGAATAATATGTTAGAACACTGGTAATACTTTAAGACTTATTAATAACTTTCATGAGATTAACTTCTTTTTCACAAGCGCTCAGATCATACACTGTCAAGTACTTTTCATATGGATTATTTCAAATGAAATCACTAAGGCATGAGGCAGGCCAATAATATACAGTAATTTCACCAATACAAGCCACACCATTTTGACTAAGATTTTGCTCCCAAACCGCAAATGCGGTTTATACTCAGGAGCGGCTAATATATGAATAATTTTCTGACATTTACAACCTCAGAAGTGCCAGCCAGGGTGCCGAGCCAAGCACCTGCTAGTAAAAGCTAGCATTTCGCGATTGTTACAAATTGTTACTCTGTTGCGCTGTGGGTGGAGCCTGGCTCCCTGCAGGCAGCATGAGGGGCGGGGAGAGAGAAGGGAGAGCTCTCTCCTTCCCTCCTCTGCCACAGCCCGGGGGAGAGACGGGGGGGCCCCGTGCCGCCATCGCCATGGCTCGGGGAGAAGGCAGGGGCCCCATGCCGCCATCACCGTGGCTCGGGGAGGAGGTGGGGGCCCCATGCCGCTATCGCCACGGCTCGGGGAGGAGGCGGGGTGCTCCGTCCCCCCCCGCCTCCGCGGGAGTGGGGGAGGTTCCGTCCCTGCCTACCACCACGGGGCAGTGCCAGGCCAGGGCGAGCGAGCCCAGAGGCGGTGGCCAGCCCTGAGCGGCCCCACCGAGCGGCCCCACCGAGCTGGGCCCCCTGGCCCCGTTGGCAGCCCCGATCGGGCCGAGCCTGCACAGCCCGAGCCGAACCAGTAAACCCTGCCCTGCCGCGGTTCTGTTACTAATTGGCAACTTTGTTGCACGCAGGTCCTCGCTGCGAACGACAGAGCGGCTTATACTCAGTGCGGCTTGTATTCGTGAAATTACTGTAAAAGTCTCACTGTTTAGGTAAATTTCTAAGAACACAGGTTTATATTTTGTTACATGAGATCACAAAAAGGAATTCTATTGGCAATATACACCTCATCTGATAGATGATTATGTTTCTTATAATAGTCAAACAAAAGTAGCCTTAGCATTCTCTATTCACAGTGCAGCCACAATTCCAGGAACTTGGGTTTCTGGAATACTTCTGTTGATATATATGACTATAGCATCAAGGAGTGATAATGTCGTCAGTCCTTTCCCTGTATTTCCAACTAGTTGCTCTTTGATAACTGACCACCATTCTAACATGGTACCAAAATTAAGGAATGTATCAGAGCTGATGCAATCACTGACAAATCATAGAAACGTGCCTTTATAGCTGCCATTTAGTAATTGGGATAAGAAAAATATTCCAAGTTGAATTAACACAAAGTTAACATGAAACAACGTTTCTGAAAAGAAGCTGCCAAATGTCCTCACAGAAATACACCTCCACGCTTTAAGAAAGTTAAGGGGAGGTTGCCAAAGAGGAAGTTCTTGTAGCTGAATAGGTAGGATGTATAATGTCATTGTGTAATGCAAATGGTTCGTTTACCTTGAGATCCAGCAAAGCACTGAGAGGGTTACCATAAGATCAGCAAAAGAAGACGTATATGAGAAACATTTTATGTGTCTATGCTCACTGTTTTATTACTGGGCACTTACAATATTTTAATAAAACCTCATATAAGTGTTATAAGCAGTACAATTTGATTAATAGTACCATAGTATCACAGAAGGACAGAATATGCTGTGCTGGAAGGGACCGATCAGGATCATCAAGTTTAACTCCTGGCCCTGCAGGACCAGGACCCAGGAGTCACAGCATGTGTCTGAGAGTGTTCTCCAAGCTCTTCTTGGATCCAGACAGGCTTATAACTTAGTTTTATTTTGACTAGGCAGTACAAGTATTGATTAAAGAATCAGCAAGTTCCTGGTGCTTCATAAGGTGCATTTCTTAGTCAACACAAATTTCACAGGGGATAGCATGTGTCCACATAAAATCATCTGTAGAATACAGTAATTTCACTATTTTAAGCCGCACCATTTTGACTAAAATTTTGGTCCGAACCCAAAGTGCGGCTTATAATCAGATGCGGCTTATATATGGACAAAGAACGAAAAGCTGCTGTTTTAGTTTGGAGGACAGGTGTCTGCTGAAAAAGGCAGGAACTTCTCTTTGAAATGGAGAATGTAAACCCCCTCTCTCCAAATTATTATAATTTTGAAATCAAGGGGCTTTCAGGCAAAAATATGGAAATTAGGAATAACAGTTCTTTTCTAGGGAAATCAAAATAGAAATACAGTACTACAAAGAAACAAACTCCAAACCCTGACAAAGTCAGAGTACAGCCTGACACCCCGTCAGGCAGGGTGTTGGTAGCAGTCCCGTTAAATGGTGGCTGCATCCTCCTGCAGTGACAGATGTGGCTCAGTTGGAGCAGTGCTCCTGTAGAAGGTGCAGTTTCCCTCCGGAGGTCCAGTGGTGATGTGGAGAAATCCGGTTTTCCACTGGAGTCCAGTGGAGAAAGGGACTACCTTAGTGTCCCAAAGCCTCTGTTTTTATCTTGGTAAGAAATGTTGGGCTCTTTCCCCTGGCTGGAGCAACTTTCAATGGGATGAAGTAATTTTATCAGTCCCACAGTGGGACTCAATGGGCCATTAGCAGACAATGACTCCCTGAAGGAAGGATGGGGTGTGAAAAGATAAAGAACAATGCCCTGCCTGGTTTCAATGGATGGCCCATTAGCAGATTATCTGCCATTGAGATAAGGATCACTGTCCCCACCCTCAACAGATGCTGATAGAACAGATACCTTTTATCACACTCTGTATTGTAACATGCGGTTTGTAATCAGGTGCGGCTTATATATGGACAAAAAAACAAAAAGTTGCTGGAACCCAGAAGTGTGGCTTATACTCAGTGCGGCTTATAATCGTGAAATTACTGTACTTATTGCATTTAGTGTGTACAAAAAATGTATTTAGCTAAACATAAGCTCAGCACAGCTAACCCTTTTACCTGTCACTGTCTTAATGGTATGATCTGAAGCACTTTTGAATCTTCAGATGTGTCTGCTATCTGCTATTATCTGTATTAAAATGCCAGTCAGAAAAGGACAAAATTAACCCAAGGGCAATTATAACAGCTATTTCTGTGGGCTGCAACTTCTTCTCAAAACAGAGAGAGGTGAGAATATGTAGATGGAGATACAGTCAGGGTTTTTACTCAGCTGTCACCCTGAAATGGTTAGCACAGATGAGGTACTGCAGAAAGAGGCAATGAGTCAGATATCCACAACTGACATAGTTTACTTTCCTTTAGGAACAAGAGTAGAAAAAATGTCAGCTATGATTTTCTAAAGCACAATCTGGTCTCAGCTCTCAACTTCTGAACAGTAAGAATTGCACTTCATTTTTCTAGAGGTAAAATTTCACAGTAGTATTTCTTTATCAGAAGCTGTAATGGAAGTACAGTGTTGAAGATTGAACTACAGTCTTGAAAACTGTGGCATTGATCCATTATCTAAAGTTTCAATTCTAAATTTATTTCTTCTTTTAGTCAGTTCTACTAATAGATCTTCTCAGTAGCATTCCACCCTCTGGACTGTAGCTATAACAGGACAGATAAATCTCACCTATGAATCCCTCCCTTTCAGATACATAATATTTGCATATGAATGAAAGCAGAACTATACTTCAACACATATTTAAGGCATGATTTATATTATAGTGTCCCAGATTTTATATTTATCTAAGTTCAGAGTGCTTTTGATTCTTCTGATAAAGATTGGGTTTGTTAATTTTTTGGCTTAACATTTTTTTTTCTAAGAAAAATGCCTTGAAGTAGGAAATGCAACAGACTCTATATAATATTTCTTAGCAGTAACTTGGAAATCAATGGATCAAAAAACCTCAGTATAAAATCCCCTACCAAACCATCCAACAGATAACCAAAGCCAACAATGCCAAGAAATAAAATAGAAATAAAATAAGCAATTTCCCCATATATATTTATTGAGATGCATTTAGAAAAGAGTTGAGATGGATACTAAAATTATCTAATTATGAAAAAAAACCAAAACTGACCTAACCTTTCTACTATAGATATGAGTAACTTTTCTTGATTAGTACTATAAGTTTCATTTCTAAGAACAGATAACAGCTATGAAAATGTATATGTATACCTACTTAAGAGTACATAAGAGTTACCTATGTATTTTGTGGTTGTATATATGCATTCATAAATACTTATATGCATGTACTTCACTAATACCAGTGGCTTATATTGATATAGTCAAAGAAAAATATAATATAAATCTGTTAGTGGTCAAATACAACTTCTATAATGTAATCATTAACATCAAAAACAAGAGATATAGAATGAAAAATATTTAACTATCTTTAGTTGAAATAGAGTTTGTATACAGACAAATTTATTAAGAAACTCAGAGTAATAGTAATAGTAAGTAATACTAAGTAATTAAATGGCATCATTTAGATTTGAAACATCTTCAAGAACCACACATATTTCTCTGATAAAAAAAAAAAAAATAAAGGTACATTGTTTTCCTAAATTTGTTCCCTGAACATCTACCTTCAGTACCACACCTTACTCAAGCATAGTACACTTCTCTACCACAGTCATCTTCTATCACTAATATAACCTCTGTGAAGTACCAGCAACACTTTGTTGTCCCACCACCATATTTCTAAGGAGGCTGAGCATCCTCATCTGTTTTCAGACAATCAAAACATTAGACCATAGCAACAACATGGGTACAATTAATCTTATCTACTTGACGCAAAACCACAATGTCAGCAACAAATTAATCAGTTTAGTTTCCTTCAGAATCGATGGAGAGAAGTAGATGCTGTTAGTATGGAATTTATTCAATCTATTAGATATCTGCTTTAGTATAAGATTAATTATGCCTAGAACTTCATTTCTCTTCTGCAGCCTGTACTCAGTCTAGATAGGTAACTCATACATAGATGCTGCCTGTAAGATAAATACCATTTTTTTTTCCTCTCTGTGTTTCTACTCCATTTTTTGGCATATTGATTCACATAAAAGGAAGAATTTAGAGTACTCATTCCTGATAAAGAACAAAGCTCCTGTTCAAGTGTCTATTTAATAAAAAGTTCAAAGAGGGACAACCACAATGAGACTGAGAGAAACTATCCAAAAGAGTCAATAAATGGATTTGTTTTACTTATTCCAAAGAATCAGCTCCAAGTGCCTGCTTTGTCACATTCATGTCAATTTTGAAAAACAATTAATTACCCATTTTCTGAAAATATAGTCCTCAGAAAAATGGCTATTATGTGGTAAATAGGTCTTGCTTTTCTATTGAAGAGTTTCAGAAGTCTTAATTTTATTAAATTCAGACCACAAAACTTAAAAATTCTCCAAAAGACTTCACAGAATAGGAAAAATCATTTCCCATTGTGCTGAGTTTGGCTTGAACAGAGTTAATTTTCTTCACAGTAGACAGTATGGGGTTATGTTTTGAATTTGTGCTGAAAACAGGGTCAATAACACAAGGAGTGTGTTACCAATGAGCAGTGATTACACTGAGGCAAGGTCTTTTCTCTCCATCAGTGAGGAAGCCAGGGGTGCACAAGGAGTTAGGAGGGGTAACAGCCAGGACAGCAGACCCCAGCTGAACAAAGGGACATTCTAGATTACATGGCGTCATGTTCCATGGGTAAAACACGGGGGAAAGAGGAAGGAAGCAGGGGTATTGACGTTTTCCCTCTTTCCAAGTAAGTGTTAGATGATGAAGCCTTGCTTTCTTGGAGAGGGTTGAACACCTGCCCACCCACCCATGGGAAGTGGTGAATTAATTCCTTGTTTTCCTTTGCTTGTGCATGTGGCTTTTGCTTTACTTATTAAAGTGTCTTCATCTCAGCCCACAAATTGTCTTACTTTTACTCTTCCAAATCTCCTCTCCTCCTCCAATCTTCCACTTGGGGGAAAGTGAACCAAGTGGCTCTATTGGGCTGAGCTACTGGTGGGGATCAAAACAAAACATGCATTCAAACAGAAGTTCAAATCAGATTTTGAGAAAACAACGGTTTGCCTCATGATAAAGCTCCATAACTGCTGTGCTTCATCTTTCCCACTCAGAAAGTAAATAATATTAAATTTGAATAACTCCTTCCGCCAAACCTGCAGTAATGGAATAATGCCAAGGTCCTAGTTTGTCCCTTTGAGCAAGATGGAAGTCACAGCATTGGAGCTAACTATATAAACGAGAAAAGATAAATGTATTAACTGATATTTAAGGTGACTTTGACTGCCAAGAAACAACATTAGAAGATTCTCACTCTGGCTTTGCCTTGGCTTGGTGTCAAATGTGAATACAGAGCCAAGCCAGCCACAGGTGTTGAACTGTAATTTAACTTTAACTTTCATTATACTCCTCATCACATTGTGGCCAAAACAGTAGACCTGCCAAGTCTTCAGCTGGAACCAAAAAAGCTTTTAATTGGCCACCAAGGGTGAAGACAGTAAGAAAGAAATCCTGGTTTATTTCCCATTGGGAAACTGCAAGTCTGATATTATAAAGTACAATGATGAGGTACAGAGTCCTTCCATGTTCTTGGCTTCCAACATACCAGTACCTACTTTCATGTTCCAAATCGCTAGAGTAGGCAAAACATTTCCTTCATTTTTTATTTATACAAAATCTAGAAAAATAAGTTTAGACAGGCAGTATTAATCCAGTCACACACACACAAAGCAAAAGCAGAAAGCAAATCTAAATCCAACCCTTCTGTCACCATGGCCTTAATATGTTGCTATACTAAAAATGATCCATTCCCTGTCATTCCCAACAGCTTTCTACCCCAGCCTGTTATTAATCTTCCAGTCTGTTCTACAGAGAAAACTTATACCAGTGGGGCCTGTGTTTTTTTAAAAGTCACTGGGGCAGTACTAGACCAAGAGAACAAGTGGTTAACCAACAAGTCATTCAGTCATTTGGGAAGATCCTCAAGTGCAATATTCATTCACCTAATTTAGTCTTCAAAAAGCAAATTGCACATACTGTCCATGCTGCCTTTATGGTTAAAGGAAATAAAAGGCCACTTTGAAATTTAGGTTAATCACACCATCTTTGATGTAGTTAAACCATTGTCTGAAGATACCTAAATCCACTGCATACAGAAATAGCCAGAAAGAACAGGTTGACTAAGAGAAATAATTGCTAATTATCTATGTATTTAATTGTGAGTTCACTGGGAACTGTCTGATTTTTGTTCTTCCAGTAAACGATAAAAAATAAAATAACATGTATTTACTGATTAAAATGTAAGAACATCTTTTTATTCTACCTACAGTAGAACAGAACTGTTACAATAAAAGTTATTTTCAGTATGGATTCATCATTCATTCTTTCCTCACTCTGTCTGCAACATTTTCTGCTTTTCAAAATCTCTCTTTCCAGTCTTTTTGAATATGAACCACAAGAAAATTTGAATTCTACACTTTTGATGTACAAATGTGTTTTTCATGGCATTGGTCAACTTAGATATAAGAAAGTATTTTTACAATGAGAGTGTTGAAACACTAACACAGGTTGCCCATGGAGGTGGTGGATATCCCATCTCTGATAGCATTCAAGTTTAAGGTCTAGTTAAAGATATCCCAGCTCATTCCAGTGGGTTGGACTAGGTCACCTTTATGGGCCTTTTCAAGACCAAAACATTGTATGATTATGTATTGTCTGCTATAAACATAAATTCATGAAATGGAAAATTTCAAAAGTCTATAAACACCAAATGGTTATCAATTTGCACATGTTTCAAGAGAAGGAATACGCTTGAAGAATGGTGACCTCTCTTCTGCTTTCACAGTCTTGCTATAAGAAACAAATGCTGTTTGTTCGAATAACAGAAGATTGAATTTAGATTCTATCACCTACTCTCTAATCTGTGTAAAATATGTAGCTTTCAATGTTTTTTACCATGGATGTTGTCTCTGTATGAAAAACAGAAGCACTTTTTCTAACTTGAATATATTTTGGCAAGAATAGATATTTACCTGTCTAAACACTAACCTGTGTACAACATTCTTACTACTTTATCCTTCCAGCATTAGGTTTTAAACCCTTGTTGGATTATCCTTGAAACAGACAGTCAATTTTCTCATGTTAGTTTTTCTTGTAGCTCCTTACCGTCCAGAAAACCACCTTTATTTATGTCCAATTCCTGGATGCTCATATTGCAATCTGCAATACAGACAGAGAGTTATATTTGTCTTATAACTATATACTCTTGCTCTCTAACAGTCTAGGAATTAATATTTACCCTTACAGAACCTTTCAGCCTCTACCAGAAAATTTAACATAAGCTGTCCAGACCGGGACCCACCCTTGACTGGGAAGATTAATAATAATTCCCTTTGATCAGAATTACTCTGTTGGTCAGCAATGGTTTCCATGGTAATCAGGTAGTAGACAGAGCTGAAGCAGATTTCATCAGTTGTAAAACAGCAATAGAATTATTCTACACTTCTAATTGTATCTTAGTAGGATTGACTTTGACATACTGTAGCTCAGAAGCATAAAAAGAAGATACTTTTAACTATTGGAAGGTTTCTAGAAGGAAAAAAAAAAAATCCATGACCTCTTCCAACAGCTGGGGCTCTTGGGGGTGTTTTGGGGCAGGAGTTCTGGGTTTTGGTAAGGTTTGGTTGGTTGGTTTTTAGGTTTATTTGTATTGTGGTAATAATATTTTGAATTAGAGGATTTTTACAAAAGGAATGAAATATGATGAACAACAATTAAGATGAACCTACTGTATAACACTGGGACTTTTAGTCCTTGTTTCATATGCTAATGGGAGCAACTAAACTGCTGCAGGTCTCAGAAATTTCATGCCAGAAATGATCATGCATCTTTAAAACAATAGGTTTAAATGTTAGAACAGGTAATTCCAGCAGCAAGGACATTTTCCAGTTCCATGCTGTAAACATTTATATTGTTTATGATTTCCTTACTGATTTTCCAGTTTTTTCTTTAAAGAAAAAGTCCTTGGAAAAATTCAGTATGACATTTTTAATTCCATCTGGTTCCCCTGGTATAGTAGTAGTCAGTGTATGACAAGCATGCCAAATGAATACTTAATCCTTATTTTAGTGACAAACCCAAGAGTTGGTGGATGAATGTTTAGAATATGAATTAAACTTGAAAAAAGGCAGCTGAAAATTAGTATATATGTTCACATTTACCATATCACGGCTTCATTGAAAGGATGGTGGTACATTTACAGTATGTACAGTAATTTCACGACCATAAGGCACACCAGACTACAAGGTGCACCCCCCGGGAGCTGGCAAATTTCGCAACTTTGTAGATCATATAAGGCGCACTGGACTATAAGGCGCGATTTTTTTTTGCAGCGAGGAGCCACGTGGCACGCAACAAAGTAACGATTTACTGGCAGGTGCTCAATTTGCAAACATTTTTCAAAGATCGGTGTAGCCTTTAAACGCAGGCCCAGGCACCCTCCCCGTGCAGCGGGCCCCGGCACTCCCGCCCATCCCCAGCTGGCACGGCTCCCGGTTCCCAGCTCCCACCGTGCAGCTGCGCCGTGTCCCGGCTTCCCTGCAGCTGGTGGCGGCGGTGCTTGTCGCCGCTTTGCCGCAGCTGCAGGGGCTGCGCCGCTGCCGCCGTTGCTTTTCGGCAGCCACAGGGGTTTTGCCAGCGCCACTTTTTGGTGGCCGCAGGGGCTTCGTCATTGCCGCCGCCACTTTGCCGCGGCCGCCCGGGCCGCACCGTCACTGCTCCGATGCCACCGCCAGGCGGGTTCTGCTCGGGGTTGTTGTGGGCTCACACTTCTCTTTTCCCCCGCGCCTGGGCCAGGGTCGCCCAGCTTCTCGTTCCTCCCACCCCTGCACCCGGGGTGACACCGCCTGCTTTCTTGTTCTGCCCGCGCCAGGGCTGGGGCTGGCGCTGGCTCCCTCCCTCCCCTCGCGGCTCCTGCCGGCTGTGGTCGCCCACTCCCACCCCCCCTCACGACTCGGCACTCCTGCGGCACCGCCCCTCCATTGCGGTTCACACTTCCAGTTTGGTAAATTTCGCAACTTTGTCCATTATATAAGGTGCACCGCACTATAAGGCACACTTCCGGGTTCGGGGGAAAAATTTAGTCAAAAGGGTCCGCCTTATAGTCGTGAAATTACTGTAGTTCTAGAAACTCTAAATGGACTTAGGATTGAAAGAAGGTGGGGAAAAAGGCAAAACCAAGAGCTCATTACACAGGGTTTATTTTACATGTGAGAAAGACATGGAATAAGCCTGAATGGAAGGAAATAATGCATTTTTTATGAGTCTATAGGATGACTAATTTGCAGCTTTGACTAAAATTTGAATTTTTAGCCCTTGTATACACAACCGAATGCAAGTATTTTTATAATAGGAACAACTACAGCTGTACATAGCCAAAATCAGACATCCATCTTTAAAACTATGACCCTTGCACTAAGGAGCATAGTCAACGACAGGAAATTACAAAAGAGAATGATAATGAAACTTTTCCTTTTAGTAACGATTGTAGACGTTGCCATGAAAGGACCAAAGAAAGATAACAAAATATTGCAAATCTGTAATTTTTCACATTTGATATTATAAAAAGTTTACTAAAATTTGTTCAATAAATTATGGAGCATGCCAGGACATAGTTAGAAGTCAGCTTCCCAAAAATACTAATAAATATTACTCTAGTTCATGGATATAAATGCTCAGTGAATGCACACTATGAACATGCTCTGCAGCCAGGAGATACCAGGTGATGGGCAGAGGTTTGAGCTGCAGAGCTGCAGGCAGATGCTGGCATGTGGAAGGCCCAGTAGCCAGATTCCTCGAGTCCCAGGCTTGTGGCTGAAGGGCTGCCAGATTGTCACTGCTCTCTGTTCTCGGAGGAAAGAGCCCCAAATCCTTGGCTTAAATGCTTTTCAGTTCTGCACTTGCAGTAAGGATTCTTGGAGCATAAGGAAACTCCTGCTACAGAGACAAGACTCCAAACCTGGAAATCTTCCTGTGTCATCTGAGACCTGATCCTCCAGGGTGCATCTGAAAGCTATGAGCTGTTAAAGAACCATTCTGATGATTATAAGGATCCAAACATGGCTACCTTCATTTTTCATGTCTAGTTTTGCCAGGAGATGTTGTTATTTACTATAAGTGTTATTAGTTCAATGCCCAAGAGATACAGTCAAATTTTAGGACCTAAATGTGACTGATAAAATATAAACATGGAATTAAAAAAAAAAAATCTTGTGAAAAATAAGGCTTTAGGACAAGGCTTGTAAAACAGTTAAAAATAGATACTAAGAAAAAATAATGAGTGAAAAAAAACAGAACAAAAATGAAATAGAACATTTTGGAGTACCAAAGGGTATAAAGACTATGACTTTTCAACTTCTGAAAGATCATTAGTTTGTATGTGATTCAGTTCATTAAAACGTCCAAACAAAGCATCACTGTTGATTGATGGTTATTCAATTGCTTATGAAAATTTATCCTATGATCTCAGTACACTTCCTGTTGGACAGATATCTGCATTACAATTGACATTCTTCTTGGCGGTATCAAGAACTCTATTCATAGAGTGGGAGTGGAGAAAATCTTTAAGGAGATTTTGATTTCTTACAAAAACTAGTTTGTTTGGTTGGCTTTTTCAATATAAATCTTTGGATAAGATTTTTATCTTTCAGAAAATATTCTTTGTAGCTAATCTCAGATAAGTGATTGCCCCATCAGAAATATGATGCTCAGCAGTATTTCAAGTAATTACTTGAAATGTAAAGGATGGGATTCTACATTTAAATCACATTCATTATTCAAAACTTACTTCTTTTGGACATGACCTTTTTGCATTAGGTAAATGGCTATTCCAGGTATTTACAGAATTTCATAAATACCTTTATCATTGTAAGAAATTATTCTGAAATCTGCCCCAACTACCAAATAATAATTACAGACAAACTTTCATCATGCGCACTCTCATTCCTTTCATTATTATGCCTAACACAACTGCAGATAGTTGAAACCTTATCTTTTTGAATCATACTAAATCTAAAGTAAAGTAATTTCTATAAGGTAAACTGACAAGATTGTAAGGGGGGACCACTGTGCACTAGACTTTAATAAAGGACATAAAGCTTAGCAAAAACTAGTCATATGCTTATCACTCCATTTGTTTAAGAGGGAGGACACAGAGCAAGCAGCAAAGGAAATGAGTTCCAGATTTGCCTTGTAATTTGCAAATGCTGGTAATTAACAAATTAAGTTTAATGTTGCAAGGGAAAGCACAGAAGAAGGACAAAAGTGTAGCATAATTAGAATCACATTAGAGTAAATAGACTGAAGACCTGATCCTGCATGTATTGAAGGCAATAGCAAAACTCCATTATTTTTGACTCGGACAAGATTAAATCCCTTAAAAAAACTGACATGTTTCCAAAATGCCTAAACAACTCATTCTAGCAGCAACAAAAGGAAACAGATTGTTCAGACATCACAAATAGAACACAACTAATGGCACCAGAAGGAAACTCAATCATGTATTTATTAGAGATAGATATAATGTACCATAAGTTATGCAAAAATTTTCGAGGACCTCTAAATAGGATTGCTTTAGATGTGAGGTAAATTCAGATTTATACTTGCCTCCTATCTACTTAATAACAGCTGAATTGTAATAGAAATATCCTGGGGAAATTTGAAAGAAATGCTTCCATGTGAGATTTATCTGACTGAATCTACAACTAAGACAGAGCTTTTTATACACAGTAAAAAGAACTATTACTTTTAGAATATGATCTCCTTTTATTACCAGCTAGCTGTTAGAAATAAATTAGTCAATAAATTTACTCATATCCTAGTAGCCCACTTCTTTTCAGTAACTAAAGAGGTAATCTAGGTAACAAGGTGCAGATAGGTGAGATGAGTCTCACAAGATGAGTAACTGGAAATAGGGGGAGAGAGAAATTGCATCATGTGTTTTAGAGCAGGCACACTAGTCTTTAATTGGGTTGGCTAATCACTACTGAAAACCCTTGATTGGGGATAGAAGACTTTAATTAATATAAGCCTCTATCATGACCTGTCTCATGTGTAGCACGGACTTAGACTTGACAAGTAATCCTTCTAGACTCACACAGAAAATATTGGGGACCAAAGGCCTTTTTCCCCTCTGTGCTCCTTTTGCAGAACAACACTCCTTCTCACAATTTAGACTTCAAAAGAGCAGCCTCAGATGTACCATTTTCCCCTTTATGGGCAAGTTCTGCCAGACCAACCTGTCTCCTACAATGAGAGAGCTGATTGTATGTGTGGAAGGAGAATGTGACATACTTTGACTTTAGCAATGCATCTCTAGCAGTCCCACACTGTTCTCTTACAGTCAAATTCATGAGCTGTGAACTGGATAAGTGCACAGTTAAGTGGGAGTAAAATAGGCTGGACTGTTGTTGGACTTAAAGAGCACTGACTGGCAGTCAAAAAGGTAGAAAATATTACTGGGGAAAATATTGTGCAATGGCTCTTAAAACTTGGAGGACGAGAGAGAGGACACTTTCAACAGATTTACAGATGATACAAAATTGGGAGGAACAGATGATATGCTTCAGGGCAGGACTGTTATTTGGAGGAACCTGGACAGGTGTGAGGAACAGGGTGACAGCAACATCATGAAGTTCAGCAACGTGTAAAATCCTGCATCTGGGAGCGAATAATCCCATGCAATGCCATAGGCTGGGTCCTGGCTGGAGAGAAAGCAGCTTGACAGAAAAGGGTCTGAATCTTCTGATGAAAAAATAAAAATGACATGAATCATGTGGCCCCTTGAAGCACAAACAAAAATTGACAACTTGGATGCATTAGCAGAAGTGTACTCACCAGGTCCAGGAAAGCAATCCTTCTCTGCAGTTGTGAGACTACATCTCAAGTGCTGTGTTCAGTTTTGGGCTCCCCAGAATATGAATGATACTGGTACACTGAGTGGACCCAGCAAAGGTCATCAAGCTGGTGAGATGAAGAGAATGGAACAAGGGTGTGCAAGGAGAGGTTGTGAGAAGCTGTGAGGTCTTTCCAGGCTTAAGCAGGCTTAAGGAAGACCTCACATATCTTGTGGAGGGCACAGAGAAGATGGAGCCAGTCTTCTTGGAGGTACATGGTGACTGGTCTGGAGTCTATGGATACAAACTGGAGGATTGGAAATTTTCCAGTGGACATGGAGACTTTTTTTCTATGATAATAGGAAAACACTGGAAGACATTGACCAGAAGGATTGTGGGGCCTACACAAGGATATCAAGGTATTTAAAATACAACAGAGGATGAGAGGACCTCCAGTGGTTCTTTCCAGCCAGTAAGGTTCAATTTCCTGTAAATATATCTTGCTCTGGTTAAGTACTCTCTCACTTCTGAAGACAAAGAAAGCCATGAAGGTTTTCACTGTTTGCTACATCTGGTAGAAGTGCAAGATGAAATCCTAGTCAGGTATGTCCCTGGGTTACGGAGAAAGTGTTCTGCAGACAGTTTAAAAATCTTTAATAAAAAGAAAAATAAATAAAAAGAAAAAGAAAAATATATATTATATATGCTGGCTCTGAGCAATGCCAACAAATTCATATTTGGTTCAGATAAGGGCACTTCAAAGAAGTCACTTAAAGAAACTCCATCAAGACTTAAGGAAACAAAGTACGACAGTCAAAGGGAAATCAAGGTCTGGAAATACGGTTATGAAAAAAAGGCAGTTATTTAAGGAAGTAGTAGATAAATACATAGCAAGAGGTCTTTGTGGGGACAGCAACGTATGGCATTAGTTCCTGTGTGATTTTGTTTTAAAATAGTTGTCCATTGCAAATAAGCCAACACACGTCATCTAGAAGTACAATAAGGTAACACTGCTTACAGAAAAATACTCAGAAATCTTGTCTTGCAGGCTGCCACTGAAGGTGACACTTGTTGTTTAGTCTACCATAGAGGACTATTTTCAGCTTCTGTCATCTATCCAGCTTCCTGTTAGAGGATAGCAGCCTAATATGAGGAAATTAAACCGTGAAGACAATCTCTTTAATGCAGTTCAGAAAGAAACGTGTGTTCGTATATTAGGGATAAGCTGCATGAGCATCTGTTCCTCTCTGTGAAACCTCCTGAGTCTAGTTTACACACAAAAAGGGACACTAGGCTTTTGAATAGGAATATGATCTGCTTTTCTAACAACTGTACGAATATCCGTGGAGCTCAGAAATTTCAAAAGTAACTGCTTTGTGGTGCTATTAAGTATTCAAAAGAACCACGAAATAGTAAGGCTTGTAAAAGGAGTTTCATAATTCAATCCTTTACACAATGGAACAGTTATATTTTCAAGATTAATATAGGTCTATATAACTCTGAGTACAAAGCTATGCTAAGATTTTTCTTCCCTGAAATTGTCATCTTGAAGTATCTGCTAACAACCAGTGTAATTCACTGTCATTTTTTATATTATTAATTTTTCATTCACATTTTAACTAATATGCTACAAATGAAAAATCCATATACCCTAACATAAAGAGCATCAGAAATCAGTACGGCTTTTTTCCTTACCTTTACCACTGCTTTCTGTTGTTGGTAAATCCCAGTGGGCAACTAAGCACCACACATATGCTCAGTCACTTTCTACCCATTCCTCAGTGGGAAGAAAAAAGAGGAAAGAAAGAATAAAACATGAAAGCTTGGGTGTCTACGTTAAAATAAATAAAAACAACAGCAACAACAACAACAACAACAACAACAAAAAAAAAACCAAAAAAAACCAAAAAAACACCCTCGAGGAAAAGTGAAGAAGAGGTATGAAAACCAAACAAAAAAAGTGATACTAAGACAATCATTACCATATTGCAGTAAGTTTTAAGAAAAAAAAACAAAAAAAAAAAAAAAACAAAACAAAAACCCAAAAAACCAAACCTCCTAATGTTCTTAACATCTCCTCTTTTACCTGTTATTGCTAACCATGACATTACATGGTATGGAGTATCTCTGGTTAGTTAAGGTTGTCTGAAGGACTATGTCAGCTCCCAATCCATTACACAACAAGTTGTTTGTCACACAGTTGTGTGTCACAGTGAGAATCAGAGAAGGCTTTGTTGCTAGCATTTAAATGTATTTAAATGTATCAAGTATTATTTGAGTATTATTTTGGTTGTGAATTTAAACCACAGCACCATATGAACTGCTATGAAGAAAATTATACTAGTCAAGTACACCTTGTTTCCTGATCTCTTTACTTCCCTCTCTTTCTTTTCCTGTCTTTCAAGAACTGCTTCTCCCGAATGCTTTGATTTTGACTATTCTGCTCTTAGTAATGTAGTGTATATAATGTATATATGTCATTATATTTCACTTTTGCATGCCAACTCTGAATATATATTCTCTTTTTTAGACCTATAGAAGGTTGGATCTTTATGTTCTAAATATAAGCTCGTTGGGACAAACATTCCTATGCCCAGCAGATAAGTACAGTACAAAAGTACTTATGCATAGTTTATCACACCAGTCTTTCCTGAAACCAATAGCTCACAAAAGAGCATAGCTTTAGTGAAATAAGGGCACAAATTGCAAAACAGTTTGGGAATAATTGACCTTCAGTTCTCAAAAAAATTAAATAAATAACATTTTTTTTAATTGGAAAAGTACTGAATCAATTAAAATATTGTATTTGTAACTATTTCTGCAAAAACTCTGGCCTTCATGTCAGTATTTTTTGGTAAGGTCACTAGAGAAAGTACCTGAGGTCACATAAAGAGTTTTCTCTTCCTTTCATTCAGCTAAGACACCCACATAAATAAAAATGTTTTTTAAAACCAGATATTCAGCTAACAAACAGCTGATTCTGTCACCACAGACTCAGATATCTTTAGACTTTTGAATAATTTAAGCCTGGCAATATCTCTTTTTGTAGTAAAGCATTTCAAAAAGTGGGGTATTTAGACAAAGACAGACCCAAAAAATTGTGCACAGAAGAGCACTGGAACTCTTATTAGAAAGAGCAAAGATATGTGGTTAGTGTATAAGTACCAATAGGTTTTGCCAAGAAAACTTACAGTTGCCATAAATTCTGCTGTTGTATATATACCCAGGGGCTACTCCAGAGAAAGGCTACTTTAATTAATCTGTGTATTTTGGTATCTGCTTCATACTTGAAACCCACTGAAAGTTAGAAATAGACCTGTACCTGATAAGGCACCTTATCTGATAGGCAAACCTGATAGGTGGACACAGCTGAGTTCACTGCAGAGGCAGCTTCTCCAATGTTTTTTGGTTGATTGTTTTTGGTTTTGTGTTGGATTTTTTTTTTTTTTATAGGAAAATTAACATGCAGGTGTGAGAAGGACAGCAACTTTTTTTCCAAGATGGGAGGGAAGCAAAGGGAAGGGAAGAGAAGGGAGAACTCAAAGACGAAACTGAATAACTTCACTTTCATTTACCAATCATCAGCTGAGAATGTTGAATTTGACGCTTTTGAATTATCAGCATGTCATAGAGAAGAAGTAAGTTTGGTTTTGCTGTTTTTTGGTATTTTTTTGTTCAAACCACAATTGCTGAGAGAAAACCAAGAGTGACAGACATATCCCTTAGCTTCATCCACCAAAAAGCTGTGTATCTACTACAAACTACTGACTCAGACTCACTCTATATCCAGAGGGATATTTTCAGAGGACAATTCTTTAATTTTGAGACAGCTGTCCAAAATAGATTATATGACTTTCACTCAAAACCAATTTCAGGAGTGGAGAAGACTTTTTTTGTGTGGTAAGAAGAGCATGTTCCACTCACCTAAATGTTGCAAAAAAAAAAAAAAAAGATACAGTGCAATCATTCACTTTGCAGGGTAAAAATACCCACACTCAAGTAAAGCTTTACAATCTTTAGAAGGTCATTCTTAGGGTCAGGACTTTAAGCAGATTTCAAAATATTTTATTTTTCCACCTAATCATTCACTCCTGAGAAGAAAAAAGCTCGTACTGTAAATATGGATAATGCAATGCTATTCTTAAATGCATTTTTGTAAGGCTTTATCTGGAGCATCTATAAGGTTTCTGTATCAAGTGATTAAGCTAAGAAACAGTTATACCAAATTATGCATTTATACACAGAGATGTATATAATTGCTCAGTAGGGAAATGATTTGAGGAATAGCTAGGAGTGATTCTGCCCTACCCCAGATGCTGAGCACATGGTGGTATGAAGAGCTTGCAATATTCATGTAATACTCAAATGTATTTGCAGCAAGTAATAGTCAACCATCCAATACAAAATGCTTGCTAGGTTAGCAGGTCAGGAGTATATATTCTGCAGAATAATTGAACATAAATAATGTTAAAACTAACTGGCACTAAAAATAAAGTGATAGTTAATTATTTCTTTAAAAGAAATTAAATATTTTACTGAAAGCAATAGTTTTCATTCTTCCTGTGTCTGTTGATTTGTTTGAAGGCTCAAAGAAAGCCCTATTTCTAAGCTGAACCCATGAAATCTTAATGCAAGGGATAGGAAAGCAAATCAAGGAAAAAGCAGGGAATTATTTTTTCTTTCCCCTGTCACTTTGTCAACTCTGATAAGCATATGAACTCATTTTAAAAACAGTTCCAAATCCATGAGGTGTTAGTTCATTGACAGGAAATCAGTAAGTTCAAAAAGATAATGCACATGTGATGTTTTTTGTGTCTGTCATCCTTCCTGCCACGACATGGTCTTTTAGCTCCATACAGTGTGAGAGTCTCATCACTGGCAGTGCAAGACTGGCTCGTGGCATTCTCATTCCAAGAGAAACAGAGCAGATGTTTCCAGCTACTGCTTCCCAAAATGCATGAGTACCAGTGCACTTAGCCCTTGCTTGTATGCTTAACATTTAGAAAGTGGTAGCTCCTCTTTCACACATAAAAACTCCAAACTGCATGAACAGTGAATTAAAAATCATCTTTTGTGCTAAATTCAATCAACTCCAATCATGTTGTATATATATTTATGCAGTCATATCAAAAGGAAACTCTTCCTCTAGCCTCACAGCTGCAGTTCAGGGGGTATTTTGAGTGGACAACCATTTTTACAGACCCATTGGTCCAGGTTTATAGTATGTAACACAGTTACTTCAATTACAATGGCTCTGCTTTTTTGGGACCTGACTCCCTGAGGCTTAGCAGTCACAGGAGGTTAATCTGCTTTTCTGATTTTTGATTTACTCCAAGTTCCAGTAACTTTACTTTTATGCAAGTTTCCTAGAGGCTGTGCAATGGAGTGGATACATCTACAATCTCTCATCTCTTTAGTTCAAGCATAAACTTGAAGAAGTTTAAACAGAAGAAAATAAAATACTAGCTTTTGCAAAGCTCAGTTACTAGAAGAAAAGGCTGGAAGAATTCCAAAGTCATTTAAAAAAACCAAAATCAGGGGACCCAGAAACTAACAAAAAACCAAAAAAGACCAAAAAAAAAAAACAAAAAACCAACCAAACAAAAAAAACCAAAACCATGACAGAGAAACACAAAAAAAACCAAAACCCAAACAGAAAAACCCATAAACTTGGAAATAGACATAATTTGGCTCCTCTGAGCCACTGGAATTCATCCAGCCTCAGCCCTTCTTCTAAATATTTGCTGAAAGCACATATTCACAGAATTAAAAATCCCAACATAAATTTGGCGGTTGGGAGGTGGGGGATATCTCACTCCCCATTGACATTGCAATAATCTCAGTGAGGAATGAAGTAGATAGTATACTTTGAGAAAAAAAACCCTGGGTAAAAAAGCCTGGAGCTATTTCACTCACACCTTATGAAAAAATAATATTTTATGCCATTACACATACAAGTATTCCCAGCACCTGTCTTGTGGCAAATGTATAATAGCTTTATTTTTCTGAAAAGTCTATGAACAAATAAAAGATCCTATTAGTAGTTTGAGAATAAATTTGAATACACAATAGGTATATATATATTTAAAAGAAACATTTTATCTTAAGTGTCATTTCAAGTCCCAGAAGCCTATTTAAATGACCATATGGACATTAGTGGCTGAAGACATGTTTATTTTGCACAAACTATAATTCAGCTGAATTGTCTGCAGCCATGGTTTAGCTGACAATAAACCAGTAGCAAATAAAATGTTCTGTCTAGTATCTTATTAGGTCATTCCTTTAGCTATATCCAGGGAATATTATTTTATTCTTGACTATGATAAATGGAAAAGACAAATATAACTGGTAAATCTTGTGTAAATTGGCCAGTATTTTCAAGACAGCAATTACAATGAGGAAAGATACTTTTAAGTATGTGTCACTCAAGCTGATGTTGATTGTTTTTCCTCATGTGGTGATCATACAGTCTTTTTTCCTATACCTCCACTTTTTTGCCTTTCTTATTACTGTTTTGGTTTTTTCATTTCTCATAAATTTTATAAAAAATACAATTTTATGCACCATATACTGAGGTATTTTAATAGCATCTGCAAAACTGAGAAAATTATTAGTAGCTTAGACAAAGGCATTCATGATGCATTGTATTTGTTTCTCATGCAAGCCTACTAAACACATTTTAGACAATCCTCTTTCCTCAGTAATAGTAAAGTAAGCTAGTCCAATTAGTGTCACTGGTATCACTACAATATTAATTTCTATTACCCACTCTTGCATGAGATGATATGGTGATGATACAAAATAACATTGCAGAAAAAGGTGTCACCTAGCTGAAAACTCCTTTAAATATAATAGAACTGCCAGTGAGGGAAGGTTTATTGAATAACACTCTTGTAGTTACTTGAATCAAGGGCAAGACAATTTTTTAAAAAATATATTATGATGATTTTATTTTCTATATCATACTCTCTCACAGTTCACTTGCATAGGTTTTGCTTAAAGAAAGGTGAGGAGATATGCCAAAATGAGACTTAGGAATATTAGAGATAGGCCAAGTAAATTAATTTTAACAGCTGTGAATTTTAACATGCTTTCTTACCACTGCAGAGTATCTGAATTACCACTTACACAGAGATTCATCACAAGGTTAACGCCAAGACCCTTTTCTTTAAAAAATAGTAGTTTAATATTATTTTTAAACTAATGCAAGTATTATAATGATATACTTTTCTAAAAGTGCTGATTTAACTTCAGTTTCATATGTAAGCACTGGACTGACTTGGGTGGTAATCAATGATCAAGCAAATAACGATGGAAAAAGAGACTCAAAAGGCATTGATGGAAGAAGCCTTTGTAAATAATCGTATAATATTTAGAAGCAAAATAATTGTTAAGTTATTCAAGCCCCTTTTACCTTCCTCTCTGTAAATGAGTTTTCATACGTCGCTACAGCTGACTTAAAAATGCATAATTTTACTAATGCATCTGGATTCATTTCTTTGGGATTCAGTGGTAGAGTGGTGTCATTTCCCTAGTTGCTGAAATAATTTCCTCTTCCTTGGTTAACAACAACCTGTTTACTAATTTCCTAGAAACAGACAAAGTATTCTGTCTCTGATTGTTGGCTACTATAAATAACTTTAGCTGAAGGTTCTACTGTTTCGCAGTGCAGTCCTTAGCAGAAGTATAATAATAAGGACTAAGTGTGCTATTAAGTCATTTTAACATAGGCATTCAAGAAGTGTCTTCAAGGCAGGAGGTATCTTGCTGTAAATGTTCGCCACAAATGATAGTAATCAAATGGATAAAAACATATATTTTTTAAATTAACAAATCTTCTTGCATTTTGCATAGAGTTCTTAATCTTTACAAAAGCAGTTTTGACATAGATATTTTAAATAGTTAAGGCCAAACTGAAAACACAAGTTGTTCATTTTCCTCAAAATATACTCTCCCCTAGTGTATTAGATTAAGAGATTCTGTAACTGAACCTTCACACTATGATTTTACTATGGAAGAGTGTCTTATTCTGCTAAAGAATTTGGTGAATGAAAGCTGCATGGGTCATCTAGCTAATTAATCCTATGATCTGCCTTTTGTGATCATGAACTTATGTAAAAGAATTATGTTTTTCCCCTCTGATTAGCATCAGAAGTAAATATACTATGCCTTAAGACAGAATTCCACCAATATTTAATTCCCATAGAGATAAAAAACCTTGAGAATTGTTTGTTAGAGACAAATAATTATCATATGCAAAATTCCAATAAAACCCATGGGCATACTTGGGAAGAGAAAGGAAAAAAATAAAGTCATGTATCTTTCAGTTTGCCCGAACTAGAGAACACTTAATGTCAGACTCCCATCCTCCTGTCCTAATAATCTGCTGGCAATGCCCTTGGAAGAACATGTAGGAGGATTACTTTTTGTTTGACTACTGTGCTTAACCTTCACAGCATTTGCTTGCTGCGTTGTCAGTAAACACAGGTCTTAAAGGATAGGTGCTGCTGGAAGGATAGCTAAGTGCAGCATTAAGCAACTTTTCCTCAACCTTTTTTGAACTGCAGGTAGAAATGAGTGGATAAAACCCCATTATTTCTTAAGCAGAAAAAAATTAAAATTAAAAATAAAAATAAAAATAAATTAAAAAAAAAAAAAAAAAGATTGAGTGGAAAATAAAGACAAGAAGTTCACAAGTAAAGCTTTCTTGTTTTGATGAAGATTTCTCCAAGTGGCCTGCAAGTCTAATTTATTTCACACACACACACGCACGCACACGTGCACACACACACACGCAAAATAAATGCTTGTCATTTATTGAGCCTCCTATGGATTTGGTTTATCATTTCTCTGTATGACAGTATCCTCCAGAGCTCTTAACTGCGACCACATTTCCAAAATGTTTTTTGCAGACTTGTGAAGAGACAAGACATTGGTTAAAATTGCCTTCATATACAAAACAGAGAAAGAATACACAAATGGATGGGAACAGAGATCAAAGGAATTGTTTTAAATCCTATAACAGTCAGTGGCAGATTTATGAAGAGAATTCAAGATTTCTTTGTCAAAATTCAGAGGTTGTACATTGTGCAACCATCCTTACTCACTGGAGGAAAAATAAAAAAAAAGCTACCAAGGGCAGAGGGCTATATAGCCTTTATTTTACTGAGAATGGGTGTTGTGCTTCAGTAGGCACTATGGGATCAAGCGGAAACACTGACTATTAAGGAAAACTAAAGTGTTCACAAACTTCATTCTTTTGTTGATAACGAATATAAACTCAAAGTAAATTGACATGCATATGAAAAGAAATTGATCATTCTGAAATTTCTGATTATTGCATAGGTGAAGTCATTGATTTACTGAAAGACACACAAGTCTGAGCCAGAAAATCAAATGACTTTGCAACATGCCTCATACATGGATTCACTCAAACACAGAGACAAATAATTCCTTTTTCTTCTACTTACAGAATATTGACAATTTTGATTTGCATTTGCCAATATTATAAAAGGGTTCTGTTTAGTTGCACAGCCACAGAAGCATGAAAATACTTTTATAGCAGTTATTTGCCCTTGGTGAAATTCTGTGAAAGGTTCAGAAGCTTGCATGCTTATGGCATAAACTAATTGTGCTCATCTGCCAGAGTCACAGAAAGCTGAAAATACACTTTTATGACATTTATCCATTTTTAAATACTATTTTGCTGGGAGTCAATAGAGTACTCTGCAGAAATTTCTTGCATCTTTTCTGTTTTGTCTTCATTCAGTACAATTGTTAAAGTATACATTTTCTAACAAATTTCCAACTATTTGTGATACTTCACTTCTTAAGCACTATTGTTGTGTTTCTTTATGACACAGAGGAAGACACAGGAATTTCAGGCTATCCCTCATTCACAACCGAAGAACGTATTTTAAAAAGTACTGGCATGAAGGGGAATAATTTTTTCCTGAGTCTGGCAATAAGCA
Organism: Catharus ustulatus; assembly: GCF_009819885.2. Taxonomy (NCBI): domain Eukaryota; kingdom Metazoa; phylum Chordata; class Aves; order Passeriformes; family Turdidae; genus Catharus; species Catharus ustulatus. Next base: position 68,158,468 of record NC_046222.1, read on the forward strand.
GGCACTACAGAATGAATACATCATCTCTGACATCTCCCTAATATTCCAGTAAGACTTTACAGAAAACTGATGTCGAAGACAAGCAATCAGGTTTCAACCTGTTCTTGAAACTTTACTAACTCTCTTCCTGTAGATTACCACATAGAAACTAAAACAGTTTTAATGATGGTTTCTTATTCACGGCATTGAAAAGAAGCAACAAGATTAAGCAAAAAGCTTAATTAAGCTTTAATATCACAGAAAGACAGAATCACTGCTTTTTAGCCCACTTTACTGCCTCTAAAAAAAAAGTAAGCATAAAAATAGGAGTATTCATTTTAGATAGAGTTATTCATTTTAGATAGACTCCTATTTTTTTTTTTAATAAATTGCAATAGAAAACATACTCTTGATTTCAGCAGTGTGGTTACCCTTGTGTTGAAGAGGAGGCTTTAGACAAATGAGTAAATACTTATCTCATTTGAATTGAAAAGCCAGTCGAACAAAATAAAACTGCATCAATATAAAAATGTGGCAAAACTTTGCTACATTCTGGAATATTAATTGAAGACCATTTGTACTGAGTAAACTGTGACTTGCCAGAAGCACAAGTCCATTGATACAGTATATGAACAGATAATGTGTCCTACTCCTAACAGTGGCAGGATTCATATGCACTATGATTGCATTTCTTAGTTCAACTTAGGGAAGAACTCACCTAGAATATACTCCCTTATGTCAGTAGAACTCAGTCCAGGACAATAATTGCCAAAAGAAATCTCCAAATTTCCAACAATATCTGAACAGTCTATATTTCAGTTGATTAACTTTGAACAGTTACTGTCAAAACACCAACATTTTATTTAGACCAATACAGTAACAGAATGTGAAACTGAAGCACTTTTCTTCAATCCCTGTAGCTAATAATAAGTAAGCAGGAGCAGGAGAGCATCCTCATCTTCACACCATTTTACCTGCAGAATTTTCTCTGAGTTGTACAGATAATGCTGACAGTACAAATTTAGGGTATTGCTACACAGTCTGTGTAAAAGTGAATCAGTCTCCTTTAAGTGGTTGCCTACATGATGGGTTAACCTAGGGCAATAGATTCCATCCAGCTGAGCAACACAATAATGCACATGCTCAAAGGGCTCTGCTCCAGGGAATGTTGTGAGTCATGCCACTAAGTACAGCTGTCAGCAAGTACATAAGAGCAGAGAGGAATGGATGAAAAGGCAAATAAAATAATTAATGGCATTTTGCATGACTTGAAGACAAAATACATGACTTTTTGGTGAGATCTCCATAGGTGTTCATAGTAATAAACTGTAACATGATAAAAAGCTCCATATTTACAAAAAACCCAAGAAAAATCTAAGGTATCTTTGTTCAGACATTGTTGTAGTTCTGACAGCTGAGCTCATCAGTACAAAAGCCAGCAGTAAACTCGATGAAACTAAAGACTATCATTCAAATTAATAGAATTAGTGCATGCATAGATGGGTGTCTAAATAATTTAAATTAATTTACCATTTCCCTCTCCAGCAGTTTCTGTGCAAGATCATGCTGCCTATTTTTAATCACAATACTATCTAGCATTAAACTCTTCAGATATTCTGTTATTTAGTATTGCAGCAACTAGTAAATATCTTCCTGTTGCGTTTCAATTTAAATTCAGTACACACATTGAGTGCCAAACTGTGATATCTTCAGATATAAAAAATTTGTACAAACCCACAGAAGGTATAGAAAAAGAAAAAAGAAGATAGAAACATGCATATTCTGATGTTATAGTTTTTTTGACATGCAATGAAACTGCATTCTGAATTTGATTTTAAATTTTTCTGAAAGCTTCCTGGCTACAATAGTATGTATGCTACGGTTTTCAAACAAGTCGGTTAGTCTGAAAAATAATCTTGCCATTAAATTAGATATTTCTTTCAATCTAAATTACTTACTTGTTTTGTATTGACTTTTTTTACTGTGCTTAAATTCTGTATTTGTTGAGGCTGTATGAAATACATATTGTCAGCCTCACACTAAAAAGATTCAAAGTTTGTCTTTTTAAATATTTGGAATAGAGATCCATATATTAAAAAACTCCACACCAAACAGAGAAAAAAGCAAGCAAACAAAAAATCCCCAAACTTAAAGCCAAGAACTAGATAAAATAAGAGCAATAAAAAAAAAATCTATGTTGTGTATGAGCCTGTAAAGAGGAAATTAACGTAATATGGAGAAAGAGACAGCGAAAGGTGAATTGCTACATGGTAATATGAATTAATGAAAGGAGCCATTTACAAAGCATTTTTTTCTAATTGGTAGGAACACCTGAAAGGCTTTACCTACCTGAAGTGATTCTATCTCAGAAGACTAACCTATATTTTTCCAATATAGGAAATTACCAATTCCAATTACCATTCTGAAGTAGTGATTGGAAGAAATGATATCAAGTAGAGTTAGGAAAACATGATCAGGAAAAAGACATGTTCAGTGCTGATAGTTTAACTGAGATCAGAATGAGAAATTCTCAGAGTAAATTTGTTAACTGAAGTATTGCCAGCTTAGAAAGGAAAGGTAGCATCCCCTCCTGCTTCAACCCTATTTTTCTCTCTGCACTCCAACTGAAACATACCACTTCTGAAGCTCCTATTCGCATGCCATCATTTCCATCCCATTTAAAACTTGTTCTATTGCTAGTGTTACAAACCTCAATATTCTGTTTGCTTGAGTGGTAGCCCTCAAGGCATGTGGGAGCAACCTGTAAATGCACTGTTCTTGCATTAGGATCTGCTTTCCTGATCAAGTTTAACCCAAAATAATACAGTAGCTAGAGAAGTACAGCTGTCACTTTCACCCAATTACACTCACAGTTAGAGTACAGTAATTTCACGACTATAAGACACACCCTTTTGACTAAAATTTTGATTGAAACCCGGAAGTGCGCCTTATAATCTGGTGTGCCTTTTAGTCATGAAATTACTGTAATTATCACTACAATCATTTAATAGTGAATAATTAATGTCAGGGCCCATGTTTTTCCATGAGCCATAGCTTGAGGTATGATGCTTAGGTGAACATTTATTATGAAAGTATGTGGTGGTCAAAACTAAATAATGAAGATCTTCAGCCAAGAATAATTCTATCAGGTATAAAAGAATAAAAAACTATATCCAAAGTACGTCTCAGGGAAGAGATGCTAAACTCCTTACTTTGGTGCTAAAGACAGGACTTAGAAATGTTTTTGTTTGTCCAATCCTGAAAGCACTCATCTTACATCAACACCTCTCTTTTGGACACTATAACTGCCTAAATTAGTGCAGAAATAGGAGGTCACAGGATATCTCCTGTTGATTGATCCCTCCCCTTACCCTTTGAAATAATGAAAGCTCAGAGTCTGTCCTGGAATGCCAGCAATGGAACAGGAATTGTGTAGGCCACCCCAATGCTACTGCTAATGCCAAACCAATCAGAATATTCAGCTGCAAATATGATTCTAGGCATTGCCAAATGGGGTCCCACAAGATATTCAGAAGCCTGACCATTGCACCACATTAATTCACCACCACAGAAAAAATGTGAAAGCAGATCAGAGACCATATGGTATTTGCAGCCTTTTGCTCAGCTTCTCTTTCATCAGATTTAGAAGTATCTACCACATTCAGCAGAAACAACAAATAAAGTCATTTCCACAAAGAATGTTACAACTTTTTTTGTGGATTGCAGAAGAAAGACATTACAGAACAGGGCTGAGACCTGCTGTAAATGGCATTGCTGTGTGACTAGGCCTGAAGGAATAATGAAAGGCCCAAAAGGGTGAGAAGAAGGTACTCATGGTCCAGCAAGACAAGATGAAACTCTGGTTTCAAATGGCTGTCATCACAGACAGGATAAATGGCTTGACAGAATTTGCTGGTCTGCTCAGAATGTTTAACAATTTTGTCACAGTCTCCAGGAGTGTTTGTGTGCTCTCTATAAAAATAATTGACATCAGAAATCCAGTCCTTTGAGCTGGGTCTGGAATAATGTTTTTATGTTTTGTCAGCATTCCAGTTCTTCTGCATTTTTAACTATTTCTATCTATGCATTTTCAGGAAAAAAAGAGAAAACTATTGTACACTATGAATCCCATCTTTGTGGATCTTCAGCCTTTTCAGTTTATGAAAAAAGATCCTTACTCACATGTCTTTTTTTTTTTTTCATTAAAAAAATAATTCAATTGATCATACAAGCACAATACAGAAGGAAGAAAAGAAACTGAGAAAGTCTTTATTAAGAATATACCTGTAGTACAGTACTTGATGCAATCCTTTAGGAAACATTAACATTATAGTTTCATCAAACACTAAGAAGATCTAGGGAAAAGTTTCTCATATGTTGAATCTTTTCTCAATCAGTGGAATGTTACAAAAAATGTACAGAACTGTGTTATTCTCTATTTTGTAAGAAGAGGTTGACCTCGAATCCCAATTTCTAGAACATGTTCGCCCATGAATCCAACGAGGAAGAGAATACTCTTGCAAAGGTAGGGCATGACACTCCTCTCAGTGTTCATTGCAACCCCAATCTGAATAATAATCTGTGTTCTTTGTTCCTCTCTCCTCTTTCCCCAAGTAAATTCATGCACTTGAACTACTCAGTAGAAAATGTCAAGTAGAAAATCAACTACTATATAAATAAAACCACCTATATATTTAAGTTCTTTTGAATCACACTATTTAAGATCTACTCCTTTTTTTTCCTGGGGAATAGGTAATACACCAAACATCCAAAGATTGTTTACATTCTTGGGGAATAAGAATTCTTTAACTGAATCATTCTCCCTTTATGGACCTAGTCTTATAACTCCTAATATATTCCTATATTCCAACAGTATCTTTCCATGTTTCAGTGTGGTCCTGTAATGTACATGTATACTTATGGTGTGTATTAACTTTGATAAAATTTTAGAGATACACATTTTTAATTCAGAATTAGAAACAAAGCATGATATTTTAATTATTGTTTTTCGGACATGAAGGAATTAACTAAAACGAGACTTTTGTTAAGAATTGATCTGAATACTTCCTTCTTGAACATTTTAAACAAAATTAATATTCAATATTTTTTCTTAAAAGACAGACAATCCTCAGCTACTCTATCTAAAGATCAACTCAGTGCAAAGAACTCCCTCCTAGAAGCGTCGTTTTGACTAAAGATAGATGAAGTAACAATTTCCCTTCCCTTCCCTTCCCTTCCCTTCCCTTCCCTTCCCTTCCCTTCCCTTCCCTTCCCTTCCCTTCCCTTCCCTTCCCTTCCCTTCCCTTCCCTTCCCTTCCCTTCCCTTCCCTTCCCTTCCCTTCCCTTCCCTTCCCTTCCCTTTAAAATATCAGTCCTGTTTCCCAAACCACTGTCCAATCACATCTTTCCAAATTCCTTCTTCACCCATCCATTTTCACAAGATTTTTTTAGGTACTTTGCAAAACACAGTAGCAGTAAACTAATTGAATGCACACATCTAAATTAAACAATTCTGATGTAGAATTTGGCCTTTTAATTGGCTTTGCAATACTCTACTATTCATTGGACTGAAGTTAATTCCTTGATGCAGCCTTTTTATCTCATCTTATAATGGAGTTGTCTTAGTAAACTTCCTTGTGGCTAAGCCTGTCCTTCTTACAAAGCATCCACAAGAATTGTGACACTTCCTGGCAGTCTGAGCAGCAGTGTCAAGCAGCGAATGAGCAAGCATTCAGTGCTTAGCCATGCATAGCCATGGCCTCATGCATAGCTGTGGCCTCAGGATTGCTGCACGCTGGCTAGGCACTGTGGAGAAACTTGCACTGCTATTTCTCTTTTCTAACTAAATCTCAAAATCTGCCCATCCATGGTGACTTTGCATAATGATGAAGGCTCAGTTTAGTCAGCTTAACTTCAGGTAATTATTGAGAACACAGTAGGTTTATATACATCTCTGTGAAAAGATAGACTCACAGATGAATGAACCGTCCTTTGGAAATGCCTGTTTCTTTATGGAGAAAATCCCAGTAATTGTGGCTCTTATTTCAGTGCTTTTAAGAGCACCAAAATGAACTTCACGGCTTCAGGTAGGTGCCTTAAATCAGAGGGGTAAAGCCAGGAGTCAATTTACGCTAGCACTATGCTAGGGCTGCTGTTAGAGCTGCAAAGAAGTAAAGCAAAAGACAAGAAATAGGTTTATACTATCTTGTTAGAACCAAAAAATATCTAAGCCACAGACAGCAGAAGACGCAGAATTGAATCATAAGGGAATGTATTTTAGGGAAGTAAGTGCTATAAATATTTTAAAAGCAACAGTTTTTAGTGAATAAGTGAATTTCTAACTGAAAGAAACTTATCTTGTTTGCAAGTTTTTGCTGCTTTTTTGCTGTACAAACGAAATAGGATTTCTGTCTTTTTTAGATACCAAAGAAGCATGTTTCTATATTACAGTGGAAGTAAATCACAGAAGAATGGCACAGAAAATTTCAAAAAAATATGTGAGTTCTAAGATCCAGCAAAATCTTTGGTGTTTACTTAAACCACTGTTATAGGTCAAACTTGAATCTTAATATGGAGGCTTGTTGCTGTTTTGTTTTCTTGGTTTTAGTTTTTTTTTAAAGTAAGAAATCCTTACATAACCCCTAAATATTTAGGAATATATTTTTTATTCTGTCTGTTTTTAATTTAAACAAACCCAGCCATAATTGGAGAAGAAAGTAACTGAATACTCTCACATCCTCTATATTTACTCCGATTTGTGGCTAAGGGTGATACTCTGTTCTCTGATGTGCATCTCAGGAGTGATTTAGTGTCCAGAGGCTTGAAAGACCACAGCCTCTGACTCATTAATTTCCCTCCAACCCTAACTTATTTCCCAAAGGAATTTCTGTCTTCTGATAGATTTGTAGAGAGATTTCTGTCTCCAAATGGCACACAAATACATTTAACCTTAAATTAGTAACAATATGAAAGTGAAAGATATCATTAAGCACTTCAGCCTTTTTCTTCATAGAGCAAGTTTGACGATATGACAATATGTTTTTTTGGCTTACATTCTATGAAGAGAAAAAAAAAATCACAAAATTCATGAGGTATACATAGATGTTATACTCTAGATGACATGTCCTTCAACACTGGTAAACACTTGATTTCCCAATCCTTCCTCTTAGGGAATATGCAGGAGAACACCACACTTTCTTTTAACCTGGAGACACAGGTCTACTTATGAAGAAATAGAAGCAAATAGCTAAGGATTCATCCTAGAAAAAAACTTGGGCTTGACTGTAGCGTGTAGCCTAATCCATAAAAATGTCATTCAATGTTGCAGTGTATCTCAATGTTGAAAGAACCTAAGAGATAGATTTCTCTTCAGAGAGGGAGTAGAAACAACAATCTATGTTTCCAGCAAGTTTCCATGTTTCCTTGGATAGATTTCATAGGTTTTCTTGCAATTTACACTAAAAAAAAGTACTGAAGTATTTCGCTCCAGTGGTTAATATCTGTTGAAAAACCACTAACAATATCTCACGAAGATTTCACAAGTAAATTCATTAGTACTTCTGGATTCCAATGTAGAAGGCTAGAAGTCTACAAAAACAGATATTTTAGAAGATAATAACTAAACTAATTCTCCAAATAAATTCTGTGTAGAAAATACTTAACAGTAGAGTAAAAGAAATTGAGCCACTACCAAACCGCAGAGTTTTTAGTCACCACACAGATGTTTATATATTGCAAAACTTTACTGTATTAAAGTTAATAGGAATGTAAACAGGTTTCCTGAGATTCTCCCAGACACAGTGAATTTCTGGTAAACAGTCTGTCAAAATATCCACAGAGATTTATCTATTTGATTTTTAGGTAGCTGTGGAAGCACTTATTTTTCAAGATTTGTTCTGCTACAACCTGAAGAGACTGGGCTCTCCATCTCTCAGTATTCTATATTTTATAGCATTGTTAGCATAATTTCAATTATGTTTGCTTTGATCTTGATGCAAGAGACAGAGTCCTGAAAACTAGTAAGGATGTCTTACTTCATGTATCTTGATGAATAATTCACTATGAAGTCACTCGCAGTTCATTTATCAGTAAACCTCACCTTTATTTGGGTTAAAGTGAAGTTTTAGAATCATCAAGCAGAAACTTTGAAAAAACAACATTTTTTTTAATAATAAAAAAATTTAAAATAAAAAATAATTAATATATGTAGACTTTACAACAAGCGAAAGTGAAGAGAATGGACTAGCATCAGTCTTGAAACTACAGAATGCCCTTGAGCAGGTCCATGGGAAGTTACATTCTGTAAGAAGAATCTACAACATCAAATTATGTTTTTTCTCTTGTGTCCCAGTTTATTTTATCAATATTCGGCGAGTGTGAAGTCTATTAAAGACAAGATATTTCCTCTATATCATAGATTAGGGAAGTGATTGGCCTTCCATACTCAGCACTGGTGAGGTTGCACTTTTAGCATTATGCCCACAAAATATTGAGCTGCTGGAGCATGTCCAGGGACGGGCAACAAAGCTGGTGAAAGGTCTGGAGAATAAGTCCTGTGAGAAGTGCACGAGGGAGATAGGATTGTTTAGCCTGGAGAAAAGGAGCCTCAGGGGAGACCTTATACCTTTCTACAATTACCTGAAAGGAGATTGTAGCAGGTGAGGTTCAGCATTTTCTAACCAAGAAGCCAGCAACAGGAGAAGAGGAAATAGCCTCAAGGTATGCCACAGAAGGATCAGGTTGCACATTGGGAAGAATTTCTTCACTGAAAGGGTTGTTAACATTGGACTGGATTGTCCAGAAATGTGTCAGAGTCACATGTGTCACTGTCCCTGGAGGTGTTCAAGAAATGACTGGATGTGGCACTTAGTGCCACGGTCTAGCTGACAAGGTAGCAATTGATCAAGGTTGGACTCGGTGACCGCAGAGGTCTTTTCCAGCCTTAAGGATTCTGTGATTCTGTGACTGAGAACACTGCCTATCAGATCAGAGCATGCAAAAAGCACGATCTGCAAAACACACTCTGATAAACTTTCCTTGATTTTAGTATTCTATCAGAAACATTTATATATGTATATATATTTTACATCTAGAAGTCTGTAGGCATTTAATGATGCTACAACACAGCAATTTCAAATATACATACCTCTTCTCAAATTCCTTCACATATAAAATCCCATCTGAATTTAATCAGAAAATTATGGTGGTAAAGGAAATATTTGGGATTTTTAATTCTGCTTTTCACTCTTTCTCCTAAAGAACTGAGCTAAAAACACCCAACCCTTCCCAACAGGGAAAAGAAGGGAAAAGAAACCAAACCACCAAACAAAATAAAACTGCCCACAGTTTTCTTGTAGAGGAAAAGGTTTTTTTTTTAATATTTTCCTGGAAGATCCTGGAAGCCCAGTTGCCTCACTGAAGAATTAGATGGGCAGCAAAAGTATCAGTTCTAAATTTTTTTTGTATACCTCTAAAATACTAGATTTAATCCTCAGATTATTTTAGCAGCCTGTGTTGAGAGAGGACTGTTTTCCATTGCTCTTGGCTCTCAAATTGTTGAGCTAGAGTTAAGCTATTGTAACAGCTTTTTCAATCTTTTCAATCGTGCACTTGAATTAAGAAGTGCAGTCAAGTTGCTAAATTTAAATTGCCTTGACTCTGAAAATGTCAGTTCAAGCTGAAACAAAATTGTTTTGAAAACTAGTAATTTAATACAAATTGACTATATTACAAAGTAAGCATATATTTGAGTATGCGAGCACCATCTAATACTATTCATTATACTCCCTGAGAACCTGTGAAAAATTAATATTCTATACCAGTTTTCCCTAGGAAATAATATCAAATATAATATCAAATGAGAGAAAATGTATGTTTTAAACCCCCACAACCTGATGGAGTATTTTCTTTCTTGTGTTGTTTCCACATTGCAACAGGAACATAGTACATCTGCCTCCACAGGTACTGTCTCTTTCTCCCTTCGTCAAGCAAGAAAGATTTATAAGGGCCCCAAGCAATTTCCAAGCTCCAAATTACACTAGATACATAATGTACTTAGATAATTTTAAAGAAATGCATTTAAGTTAATCTGCCTTCTCTGTACAGACGTTGAACTAAAAGAATCACCTTAAGGGCATTTCAGAATAGAAATGGGTACAGTGACTGTAAAGCTTGTTTTTTTTCACTGTCTGTTCATTAGCACTGATTAAATAAAATAGAAAAGATCTCCTGGATGGCAGTTCCTTTGGGACTCATTGATGATATTCTCAAAAGATCAGCTTACCTATGTGATACTAGGCACTCAGCAGCTGACTCACGCTGTCATCTTCATCTGCTAAATTCAGCATCCACTTCTGTCAGATTTTGCAAGTACAGTGTAGCATCTGCTCTGGTGCAAAATCCTGTAGTACAGTCTATTTCTTTAAAATGCTGCATTTTCTCCCATTTTAAATAATTCAAGGAATGGGGCTTCCACCTCTTCCTCCAAAAGACTATTACCATTGAGTTTTCTTATACACTATTTTGCTTTGTTTATTAATTCACATATTTTATTATGTTCATTAACAATATGCATTGCTGTAATAATAGGTATTTAGTGCATCTTTTCTTCAACTATAATATTTTCTTGTTGTGAGCATGTAGTTAGTAATGGTTTTGGGACTTCATCATTTAGCCTTTACTATATGTTTTTTCAATGAATATTGGCTTTGCTTTGCTGAATTATTATTCTTACTGACACTGTAATTGCCATCATATATAGCAATCTCTTTATAAATAAACATGTGGATGAACATTCAAAAACAAGCCACTAAAATAATGTAATGAGGAGCAATTTGCATTTAGCAGAATATCACAAAATTGCAGAAAGCAATAACAGAGAGATGTAAATATTTTTCTTATTGTATCTAAAATTCTAAACTTCTCTAAAGAATCTGTGGCTAATCAGTTACTTACTGGGTGTAAGCCCTGAGCTGAGATAGGGACAAACCATGGCAGTATAGCACAAATAGTGCTGCCTGGGAAATTATTTTCCCATCAATATTACTTTAAATTTCCACAAACTTTCTTATTCTGAAATTGAAGAAACAAAGTTTCTCATGAGTAGTGACAGATCTACCTACATCCATTATGGAATGAGAAAGAAGGGGACAGAAGAGGCTGGCAAGGACTGGAGGCATGCATCCCTCAAGAGGAGCATGTTCTAGTTCCTGACGCTAACGAGGCAAAGCAGGGGCATGAACTGTATGTGCCAGGGAACGCCAGTTACCAAATATTGCAGAGTAGGTGTTTTCCTGTCTCTTCTCTGAAAAAGATCAATGGATGTGGGAAATATTTCTTGGGACAATCTTCACTGGAACTGACATGTTTCTGAACTTTTTGCTGAATTTGAGTTTTCTAACAAAAACTCCCACATTATTTCTTGAAAAATCAATTCTTACTGTCCCAGTTGTATACTAGAAAACAAAAACATAAGCCTTGACAGCAGACCACACTGGACCAGATCTCAGCACATGAACTCTTGTCTCAGAGTAGCTTATATTACAGAAATGGTACATCTTTATTTCCTATTTGTTTCCAAGCTATTCAGTATTTGTATTCCAAAATATTTTGCTCCACTTAGCATTTTCCTCCTAGTTCTTAGGTTTTTTTTCTCTTTCCTCCAAACTCCTTATCTTTGTATGGTTATCACCGGTTGTTAAACATTTTCAGCTAAATAACAATTAAAAACCAGAAAAACGAAAGAGAAATGTTTGGTCTTTCAATGTAAAAAGCTACTTTCACTCTTTTGGGAAAATATTCAAATATTCTTTAAATTATTTTAGAAATATCTCAACCAGTAGTATTTATTGAAAAAATGCCTAATGAATTTAAGAGCAAGCTAAGTTAGGTTGATTTATGCAAACAAAAGGTCTGATTCAAGTCTTTTCTGTAACAGCAAGAACAATAAAGCCAAGAAAGAAAAACCAAGAATGAAAATACAGTCTTTACCTGGACATATTTCAGGATATATTAAATACTGAAGATGTGGAAAGAAGCATTTCGTTCAGATTTATATATATATTTTCCATTCATTAGATCTATTTGAAAAAGCCAGCAAATTAAATAATTAGATATACAGTCATGGGCAACAACCTAATTTATTTTAATGAGGGCAGCAATATACCTCTTTTCAGCACAAAGAAACATTGTGCTTTGACAAAAGCACATTATGTTGTCTCACAATGGAAGTGCTGCAGAAACAACTATTGAGAGTATAATAATATAAAGTGAAAATATGACAAAGATCTTTTTACTAGTGTAATTTCATTAATGAGTCCTACACATTAGAGGTTGCTGGGGGATGATACTCTTTGTTTACAGATTCACTGGAGAAGAGAAGGATCATAACTTAAAAACTGCAAAGTTTCAAATATATTAAACAGTTCCTCACACTCCTCTGATAATGAATAACTATTAATCTATATTCAGCTGTTGTTTTAACCACTAAAATGAGAGTATTCTTAAATTCATTTTTGCTGCAATTTTAGTAATGACTAAATAGTAGAGAACTAATAATAACAAAGCCATGTTACCTGTAGTTACCTTCCAGGAGATCCAGGTCTATCAGAACAAGGGCAGGCCAAAGACAAGGACTATTTCTCCCTGTACTGATATGACATCTTATGCAAACCCAGGAATTCAACATGGTTGTTGTTAATATGTGTTGAAAATCATTGAACAGTAGATAAGGTAAACTCAGCTGAAACCAGATTTATCTACTAAACTATGTTAGTATCTACCTTAGTTTATATATATCTCCATTTCCGCTTCTGTGGAAAATAATCTCACCAATTAAGCAAGATCCTGAGAAATTTTGTTAGTCTGGTTTACAAAATATTTTTCCCATAATGCATTCACTAGATTATGATATAATTCCCTGTTTTCAATAGTATTTTTTTTTCCTGACATTTCCCAACTGTTCCTGGTACTGCTCATGGGATTTGAAGCCCAAATACAGTAAGACTTGCACCATTTTATTCTCTTGGCCAAGTTCCACAGCTGAAACAAGTTACAAAAAGAAATTGTACTGGAAAAGTAGGGAGACACCTGCTTCCCATCCACCTCTGCAGTTGGAAGAGCAAACTCTCAGGCAAAGACCATCATCTGCTTAGTCCTTCACCTGATGCACAGCAACCACTCTGGGATGGTGAAAACACCAGGAGATCCAGCTCAGCTACAGCCAGGAAAATTTAGTGAACAGCTGTCAGCTTTTTTTTTTTTTTTTGCTTTTTTTTTTTTTAGTTTCCTGGAAGAGATTAAAAACAGCATGAAGCATGACCCTCTCAGTATAACAGTACTGTCGGACACTGTCTTGAGAAATCAATGTTAAACAGCAAAGATTTATATAGTTGAAAGAATGAGAAATCAAAAGACACTGTAAGTTGACAGACTATAAACAATTTGATTTTGGATCATTCCTAGTTCTCAGTTTCCCAGTCCACACAGATGGAAATACTATTTGTAAGCAAAATCAGGAAGAAATATGCTGACTATGTCTTGTTGAGAATTAAATCCCTAACAGTACTTTTTGCTGGAAGAGAGTTACGCAGTCTGAAAGTTGAAATTACACCATTCATGGCCACCTTTAAAAATGATGATTTCAAAGTAATGTTACAAAAAACCAAACAAAAAATAACAAACAAAACAAAAAACCCAAAAAAACCCCCAAAAAACCCCCAAAAAAACTTACCGCTCCAGAACAGTAAAAAGAAAGAATTACAGAACTGTCAGCAATGAAGTATTACACAAGATTTAATGAAAAGTAAAAGAGGACTTTGGTTCTTTGTTAACTTGTGACAAGGCCCAAGTACAGCACAATGTTCTGCATTAGCTAAAGAGATTAGATGTGAAGACAGAAACCAGTATTTGATAGAATCATAGAATGGCTTAATTTGGAGTGGACTTTAAAGATCGTTAAGTTTCAATTCCCGTGTCCCATAGATGGGGTCACCTTCCATCCAGTATGGTTTTGACCACTTCCAGGGATCATCCATATCTTCTCCAGGTAACCTGTTCCATTGCCTCACCAGCTTTATAATCTCTTCATAATACCAAATCTAGACCTACTCTTTTTCAGTTCAAAGCTGTTCCCCTTTGCCCTATCACTACATGCCCTTGCAAAACTTCTTTCGCCAGTCCCATTGTTGGCTCCCTTTTTAGGTACTGAAAGGTTGCTATAAGGTCTCCTCAAGGCCTGTCTTGTCCAGACTGAACAACCCCAGTTCTCCAGCCTATTCTCACAGGAGAGGTGCTCCAGCCCACTGATCATCTTCATGGTCTCCTCTGGACTTTTTCCATGTCCTTCTTGTGTTGAGGCCTCCAGAGCTAGACACAGTACTCCAGGTGGAGTCTCTCAACAGCAGAGGAGAGGAGAATCACTTCCCTTGACCTGCTGGTAGTGCTTCTTCAGATCTGCAGCCCAGATCAGTTTCCTGAGCTGCAAGTGGGCCTTGCCAGGTCATGTTGGGCATATTGTCCACCAGCACCCCCAGATCTTTCTCTGCAGGGCTGCTCTCAATCCATTTCCCGCCTGCAGAATGTACCCTCTGCACTTGGCCTTGTTGACCTTCATGAGGTGTGAACATGCTCACCTCCCAAGCCTGTCAGGGTTCCTTTGGATGGTATCCCTTCCCTCCAGCATTTCAACAACACCACATAACTTAGTGTCAATGGCAAAATTCCCAAAGAGGTACTGGATCCTGTCCACGCCACCAAGTGCTGGTTCCAATATCGACCCCCAAGGAATGCCACTTGTCACTGGTATCCATTTGGACACTGAGCTGTTGACTACAAATGTTTGAGTGCAATCACCCAGCCATATCCTTATCCACTGAGTGGTTCATGTGTCAAAACCATGTCTCTCTACTTTAGAGGCAAGGGTGTCATACAAGACAGTGCATCCTACTAACATCCAGAAGGATGTCATAGTTCTGGAGGATTTCCCACTAATCAAGTTAATCATGGATACATGTTCAAGCATCTGACACTGCACAAAACATTATAGCCCTGTATTACTGCTTCTTGTGCCTCACCCTAAAAGTAATGGAATCAAATTTTTGTTTGCATAACACCTAAAAGTTTCCTTGACCCAATTTTTACATAATCTTTAGAACACTGTTACTCTCATTTCATATTAAAAATTTATTCCAAAACTAAATTACACAGCTGCTTGCTTCCACCAATTAAGATGTTTTGCTGTGTGTTTATTTTATTTAGTTGTGGTTTGTTTATTTGTTTGTTTGTTTTGCTTTTGTTAGGTGGATTCTTTTTTTCCCTGTTTATCACTTATGTAATAGTGACAAGTCTTAAGGAACATATGCTTCCTCTTAGTGTTTGAGAACTCCTACTAAAGTTAACCTTGAATTGTTTTAACAGAACCCCACCAATGACTCCTGGAAAATGGATTTATTAGACTCTCTACAATATAACCTATAATTTTCTCTACAATATGTGATAAATGGCAAAAGATGAACTCTTCAGAATATTTGGAATATCATTCACTATTCATTTCACATTCTCTCTTATACTAAGTACCTTATAACACTTAACATCCTTGGAAAATAAAACGTAGCTCTAGTTATTAATATCCTTTTTCTTAATGCAGATCTTGATTTCCCCTGGAGACAAGACTTAGCACTGAGTTATCAGGAGAAAAGACTTTGAGTCATATTATACACAAAGAGGATTTTTCTAGGGTTTGGTGAGTAATCCTTTTTTTTTCTTTTTCTTTTTTTCTGGTGTGCTGGCAACCTATAATTGTATGTTTGCATTTAGTACCATATTGTACTGTCAGTCACAGGACCATATGCAAAGCAATTGCTTTTGTATCATGAGTCACTATGCAGATTATAGTCTATAAATGTAACAATAATAGTGATGTTAATAGTACTTGGTTTGTGTATGGCATTCTCTTATCAACATAATTCAGTAAGTTTTAAATGGAAAGATAATTCTTCTTGGTTTATGGGGGGAGAAACAGGCATTGAAGGAACATAAAGATCGGATTTCAGTGTTTGCAAACCAGTTTATTAAGTTTTGCTCACTCATAAATTCTTTATTCCAGGAGACTCCAGCTGTTTAATTGAAACAAAGGTGTTACAAAGGCCTTTAGTGGCTGCTGACTCAATGCAGTTTCTTCTCAATATGCTGTCAGCTGATTAAGAACTGGTACAGAACAAGAGAATTCATTTTAAAAGTCCAGTTCTATGGAATTTAAAAACTGACCAAAATTCTTCACAATTTTTTAACATTGATATGATGAAGTCAGCCAGTAGAGGCACTGAAATGGAGTCCCAGATGTATTTCCTGACTATGAACTAGACTGTAATAGACGCTTCTTTAGTAAAATCATAACCTTAAATTTAACCAGAGTACATGCTCCTCTCTCTCTGCCTTCTACATCCTAAAATAAATGTTACAAACCAGTAGAGAAGAAAAAAATAGTTTTGTGACTTAAATGTAAAATCAGAATAACCCTGGAGGATACACCCTGCAAGAGGCTTTGGCACTCTGTTTTAGTTCTTTTCTGAAGTCATAAGGACCTTTCTTTGGACAAATGGGGGTTATGTTGAAAAAAAAACAAAGAGGTGATTTGCAGAGATTAGGGTTAGTAACTATCTTTTAGTAAGAAAGAGAAGAGGAGGAGAAAGGAGGAGAATTTGATAAGAGGATTTAAGAATTATGCTCGCTTGATACTGAATAAAGAGTGGAAACTGGAGGAAGAGAGTGACAACTGACAACTTATCCCTACAGGTTATTATTCATATTTCATTTAAAAGAAGAGAAATTAGGTGAAAACAATTGTTGGCTGGTCTAGCAAGTTAACCATGGCTGCTCACAAACATAAAGAACTTAATGAGTTGGAAAAAGAAAAAAAAATATTTTTCAAGAACTCATTACTGAGGATAGAAAGAATATTCTGCATTAACAGACAGCTAGCTAGTAGGATGATTTTTTTTCCCCATTGGGTAAAATTGAATTATCTTCTATCAGGCAAGGCAGCAATGTGCTGGAATGTGCAGTGAATGAAAAGAAAT
Organism: Catharus ustulatus; assembly: GCF_009819885.2. NCBI lineage: Eukaryota > Metazoa > Chordata > Aves > Passeriformes > Turdidae > Catharus > Catharus ustulatus. Next base: position 68,175,522 of record NC_046222.1, read on the forward strand.
AACCATTTTCAGATGACTCAGCTAACCATTAATTGAGCTCTATCCCTGGACATGAGAGATGGTATTCCAGTTGGGAAAATTCTATCTAGGCCGTTTCTTCCATCAGCAGAGAAAGTCCAGATGATTACTCATTTCAGGACTGATTTAACACTTAGAGAATAGAGATACCTTTCTCCATGGACCATGGAGAAAGTCTACAGAGCAGGTTAGACCAGATGCCTGACTTAAATTACTAAAATCCATATTAGTCACAACACAAATACAGGATTTTTTATGTCACTTTAGTCACTGCAAGGATTTATTGGTGATGGTCCATTTTAGTACCTATGCTATTTATCTATCTGTATTCATAGAATTTGTGGGGAATCAGCTGGCTCAGTCAGTTAAAGTACATAAATGAGCAACTACCAAGGAGGGTGTAAAGGAGAAACACAAATGAACACCCATTTAGCACAAAATCAAGATCTCAAGAATAAAATTAATGAAGGCACGAATATGCTTATATATGAATGGTAGAAGACTGGATAATAAAAGATAAATTGGAGTTGGAATTTCACTTTTATGATCTAGCTGGCATTACCGAGACCTGATGGGAAGATTTGCATGAGTAAAATGTTAAAATCACCGATACACTGGATTTAGGCAGGATCTAGTGAGAAAAAAAGTAACAATTTTACTTTCAATCAAAAAGGTGTACTATGTGCACCTGAGTTCTCTGGTAACTCAGAAGAAAAATTTTTTTCAAGTTCATAGAATTCATGTTCTAAACAAATCAACAAATGAACAACATGAGCAACATAACAAATTCATGTTGTTCAAACAAATCAATAAAAAGCTTAGACAAGGCACTAGCAAGAGTTTTTAATAGACCAACAGCTTAGTCTAGGAAAAGAATGGCTGATTTCTGCTGCAGAAACAGAGAAACTGCATTAAAATGTGTGACATCAACTTGAAAGTCACAGTTGGAAGTCTCATGATCCTTATGATTTCTAAAAATTATTGAAGAAAAAAATGCAATAAAATTAATATTTCTTCCTAAATGTTCTATGCTTGCTGCACTTACCTCAAACAACCAAGGAATTCTAAAAACACAATACACCCCACTCAAGATGTTGCTTTTTTCAGACCTTACAAGAGCCTTCCAGTAACTAAAGGGGGCCTACTAATAAAGAAGGAGAGGGACATTTGACAAGGGTGTGTAGCAATAGGGCAAGGGGGAATGGCTTTGAACAGAAAGAAAGTAGGTTTAAATGAAATATTAGGAAAAATTCTTCACTGCAAGAGTAATGAGGCACTGGAACAGGTTGCCTAGAGAAGTTGTGGATGACCCATCCCTGGAAGTGCTCAAGGCTACTTGGATGGGGCTCTGAGCAACCTGGTGTAGTGGAACATGACCACACCCATGGCAGGCAGGACTGAAACCAAATAATCTTTAAGGTCCGCTCCAACCTGAACCATTCTATAATAAAGTCTATGACTTAATTATAACTGTAACAGGTAAACAAGACTAAGTCCAAACAAGTATGGTATGTATTCTCATCAATGGTTTGTGGATGACACCAAACTAGGGGGAGTAATCAATATGTTGGAGAACATGACTATTATTCAGAAGTATTTCTACAGGCTGGAAGAATGGGAATGTCCATTCATTCTACGACAGGTTGGGAACTGAAAAACTACAATGTCACAGATGTTCACGTGCAATGGCAGAACCCCCTCTGCCGGTACAGACAGACTGGCTTGGTAACACCTCTGCTACAGATCCTGCTGCAGGATCTGTAATTCCTGATGGACTGGACACTAAGCTTACTTTAGTAGATATTTATTAAACCACCTGACAATTTTACTGCAGCACTCTCAAGGACTTGAGTCAAGTACCAAGGTTAATGTTAGAATATGGCATCTCCACCTTCAAAATTAATGCTCAAACATTCAAGACCACAAAGTAAAGAAATATATACTTATATTTCACTTAAAAATTAGGTAAATTTGATGATTTAGTAAAAAAAAAAATCAGTGGAACTTGGCACAGAAGCTTAAAAGCCAGTTTTTAGGACATGAACATGCTTCATGCTATTTTTCTTTTCTGGCCTGAAGTACATTGTCAAAATGACATACTGCTAAGATTTAGAAAACCTTCTTCCTTGAAGGAATTAAAAATGGTTTCCTTTTTAACTGGAAGACTAGTATGAAACAGATACAATAAAAACAATGTGAAATATTTCAGGTGAGCTATGTTTTGGAGCTTAAAATTAAACTAAAGAAAGGAAGGACAAAAATTTAGTGTTGTAGTGTGTAGCACTAATCCACAGATCATTCTCAGAGGAGAATTAATCTTTTTTTAAGTCTTGTAAAAGGACTTCAACAAAGAAGCACTAAGATGTCAAATTAAAATATTAAAACCACAATTTATCTTTTTTTATTGATGTTTATCTATGAAAGGCTTTGTTTTCATTTGCTTTTTTCTTCCTTAGGGAGTGATCCTATACTAATGCAATTGCATGTTTTGTAACAGTGGGAGGCTATGTAAGAAATGAAATGGCAATGATTGAACTTGGAAAAAGATGCAGAAGGGAAAAAGATACTCTGAAAGATTTTTAAAATAGCTTCTTGCATAGCTGGCACAATGCATGTGATGGAACTTACTTCTTTGACCTGCATTGCTTTCCTTTTTCTGAGATGGATAGATTTTACTTATTACTATTTTAATTATTTGTAATGAAATGTTTCTTGAATTCTGATTTCTGAATTCTGACTGCAAAATTAATGGATTTTTAGAAAAAACCTAATTTAATTTCTAATAAAGAGAAGATTTTAAAATTAGATTATTTATTTATTTATTGTTTTTATTTTTGTGTGTGTTTCTTTCTGTAGTTTCAGTCAATTTAAAGACACCTTAGATATTCTACAATATGCAATTTTCTGAGCCTTCTAATCATGCTAAGATTTCTTTAATATTAAAACTTCATTACCTTTATTTATAGATCTGAAGTTTCCATAATATTATTTCATTATTATACAGAAAAAGCAAAATACTGCCTTTTTCTAGATAGTCCTCACAGAAATTGTGAGAAATGCAAAAAAATTATTAGAATACCTTCAGAGCTGCAAAATGAAATGTTTGGCTGCATAGCAGCACGCATTCTTCCATTTGAGTTAAATAGTACCAGAGAGTAACAGAAATTATCAGTTGACCTTTTGATTAGACCTAGTCCTATTAAATGTTATGGGAGTAATCAATTGGTACTAAATAATGAGTAAAACAAACAAACAAAATTATTTCATTAAATGACCGTTTTTAAAACAGTGTTAGCTCAAGAAAGATTGCATGTTTGTTTGTTTGTTTTTGTTTTAGCTTGGTTGTGATGAAAAGAAAACCAGAATAATTTCCTCTTATGGTATCCAACTCAATAAGAACAAAATCATAATCATTGTCTAAATCCAGTAACTCTCTTACAATGGTTTCTGCATTTTCCTTGAGTAACCCTTCCTCTTCCATCACCCTTAACCCTTCCACCTAATAGCACCTATCGAATGCCAAGGTTAAGCGCAGAGCAGGAGACTGGAGAACTGAATGCAGGTCAGGATATAAAGACACTTTGCATAAGGATGCTTTGTCTTACAGAAACAGCTGTGGAGTGGACTATGAACAGTGAGGCTGATACCAGTATCCTTTATGGACAGTGTAGGGGGTTCCAATCAAGAGCTTTTAACTCTTGAAAAAGTCTTTTTATTACAGAAAAAAATGCTTACTTAACATCAATATAGTTCAGCATCCACTTCATTTGGTTATTTTGTTAGCTATTTTTCTTACAGTACATTCAATTGCCATGGTAATTAATTTTTATGTTGACCTGAGGCTAGCTATTTTTGTTGCAGGGTGTTCCATTTACTCTTTCTCCAAGATAGGTACAACTATTCTGCTTTGCTTCACAGTCCCCTAACTCTGAAGCATAACTGCTCACCTTTTAAAACAAAAGTCTTTCCCCTCCAGGTACAATAACAAAATAAATTGATGGTACAGCATATACAAACTTATTTCAGCCTTCAGAGAATTGCTTACTGCCTTTCATGCTAAGACACATATAAACACGGTAATTCACTGTGATTTTATGAATTGCCTCCTGACTATCATTGGGGAGTGATGGCTAGGCAGTGCTAAATGAAAGCATCTAAAGCAGGTTGAGAATGACTGCAGTGTGCCTCTAAAGATCGATGAGTTGGCAGGTACTGTTATAAATTACCATCGGATGCCATTCACAGACGATAAGAGCTTCATCCTGCATGACAGGCATTGATCTGATTCTGAACTAAGATGCAACCTTTGATGACACTCCTTGAGGATAAAAGGTTATGCTTCACATTTAGTTATGAATAATAAGGTCATGTTTTAATTAAAGTAGTATCTCAGTGGGATATTAGGGCAGTGAAACCGTACAAATTAGTATGACTTGTCTAGCAATTGTTGCTGGAAAACAGCCTAGTACTGAATATAATAACAGAGAATAACAATGAAATTACATTAATGAGGTAAATTACCCATGGTATTAGAAGGAGCTTAACTAGTCAGACCCTAAAATTGGAAGAAAAATCGTTTTTGGGTTTATGTTTGACACTAAAGTTGGCAAAACAAGAAAATAGACATTAAGGTAAGTGATACTTAAACTATAAGATACGTTTTGGTTACAGTAATTTCAATACACTTCAATTTAAAAATATTTTGTGCAAAATCTAAAATTCAAGCTAAAAACAAGCTTGGGATTGACTGTTCATAGAGATTTTTGAGTCTTTTTCTGGGAAACTCAAGGGATTGTTCACAAATTTCTTTTTTTGGTACTGTCCCAGACATTTCCTGACCAAGCTTTCTGAAAATAAAACTGGCTATATAACAAATTCATCCAGAATATCTATTAAAGGGAGCAAACATTATTTGTAAATAATTTTGAAAATCCTATTGTATAATATAATAAAATAGAACTTATAAATATGTGTGCTGCTGATCCAGCAAAATATTGAAACTTGTGATAAGTAAATTATCTAACCAATACCAGTCTTAGAAACTGAATTAAGCAATGTAGGGTGGGATACGGATATTTTGTATCCTGCTCCAGAGTAAATTAATAGCACATATTCTAACTCACACTCCAAAAGGCAATTTCACTCACCCTAGATTCAGAAATTAACCTTTCATATAGAAAGCACTGTAAAAGTTCAATCATGAAGATTTATCAAGAAAGTACAAATGCTATGTTGTGCTTTCTGTCAGCATGACAAACTTTATTTATTTATTTACTTTGACATACTGGAAAGCATGTACAACCAAGTCTTTCTTCACACCCACAGCTGTTGCAGCTTATGGTGTCCTCAATCCAATCTAAATGTTCATTTTGCAATTACAGTAATTTCACGACCACAAGGCACACCGGATTATAAGGTGCACCCCTGGAAATCGGCAAATTTCGCAACTTTGTACATAATATAAGGCGCACCAGACTATAAGGCGCACTTCTGGGTTCGGGCGAAAATTTTAGTCAAAAGGGTGCGTCTTATAGTCGTGAAATTACTGTACTCTGCTGTCAAATGATAAGTGAAATATAGAATATATACGCAGTAAGTACTTAATAGCTTAAAAAATATACTTTCTATCATAGTGTCACCAGTTGCTTATCAGAATTCATACATTTTAAAATGTTTAGTGCTCAAACTAGCAGAACACATCCAGATCAGAAACCAGGGATAGTGGCTCTGCAGGAGAGCAGCTATGCAAATGCCTTCAAAACATAAATTGCTCTGAAAAGGCTGAAAACACAAGATCAGATTGGGAGGTCAAGAGATTATAGAAATGAGCTCTCTGCCTCCCACAGTGCATGACAGATTTTCATTTCCCTTGCTGTTCTCAATATAAATGACCAGCCATAAAGCAAAACTCACTCACTACAGACACAGCAATGCTTGTTGTGGGGCTCTTAGTAAGTCTAGATGCTTACAGAAATGCAAAACCTCAAGGTAACTACAGGACCAGACTAGCTACTTTGAACTGTCTTTAATTAAACCAAAACTGGTTTTGAAGCTGTTATGAATTTGTTCTTACATGTTTTACAGCCATAATCTACAGCTTTGCAAGGTAGATATAGAGCTTTCTTATTCTGATGAGAAATAAGTGACATTCCATATGAAAAATGTAAATCTACTTAATATTTATTTTGTTTGTCTTCTATATTGTTATTGATATCAGACTATAGCCAAAATTCCTAAATTAATACAAAAGCATGGGCAGAGATGATCTTCTTCAGTCTCCAGAATCATTACTTAAGCTTTTACATCATTATTTGTTTCCAACAATTTTTATGCAAACTTAAGAACACTGTTCAGCATGGTCCTGATTTTCTTACTTCCAGATTTAATGAGAACATTCCTTGCTTAAAGAAAAATAAAAATGGAATTTAGCATGTTTCAAGACACATCCTTAGTACTGACAGTCATATGTTAGACTTCTGCACTATGAGAAACACAGAGTAATCTTACTTTTAGATCAAAGTCTTTTTTCCAAAATCTTATTAGATAGCAGTACCTTCTAGAATAGAAAAGATATTCAAGGTTATCATGCATGTACACATGGATTTGATAGAAGAACAAAACAGTTGCAGCAGAGATAGATACAAATGTATGTTGACGTCTAATATGTAGCTGTCCCATTTACTGGGTGGGAAAATAAATTTGCACTAAAGACACTAATTAGGAATAAAATTGCTTTGTTCTGGCAATACTCCCATTGCGAATCATCATTCTTTCCGCTTTCTTTCTCTTTCTTTCTTTCTTTCTGCTTCATATTGGGCTGTCCTTTTAGTGCAAAAGTATGAATCTAAACAAGAATTGTGGTCAGTATTCTTCAATTGAAATCAGTAAGAACTCCATTAATAGTTTTAAGGGATGAGCTCATGATCAATACCTGGACGATATTTGGACTACTGATTTGGTTTTAAAAAATGCTCAGAAATTTCAGTGTCTAAACCAACATAAATGTATCGCATTAGTGGGGCAAAACAGCATCCTATCAGTAAAGGCTCTTGGAAGACAGACTATCACAAACATTAAATAAAATTTTAAAATATTTTAAAATCACATACAGTAGTTCACCTGTCACCTACAAACTCACAGCCTCTGAAATGTTAGAGTTTTATCTGACAAACAACCTGGATTTGATTCCCAAATACTTCATGGCAGAAGCTGGAGCAGCCATTTTCCAGCAATCTAACAAAACATATAAGGCAGACATGGCAAAAGATGTCTATGCTGTTGAAAACACTTACTTAGTGTGTGGAAAAGTAACAAATATCTGACGAAAAAAGGCAAATAAATAAAGTGATGTAGTAAAACAAAAGCTAGAAATTTAAAAATGAAAGACTAATAGCATATGCTTTTTCACCTGTAGGCAAAGGAGATGTGGTTATGAATTTCCAGGTGCAACAGCATAATCCCAGTAAATGACAATATACAGTAATTTCATGAGTATAAGGTGCACCCTTTTGACTAAAATTTTCGCCCAAACCCAGAAGTGCGTCTTATAGTCCAGTGCACCTTATATGTGGGCAAAAGTTCGGAAATTTGCCAACCTGGAAGTGTGAGCTGTGAGCCGCGGGGGGAGCCGGCAGGGCCGTGGCTTCTGCGTGGAGGCGGGGCCATGGGGCCGGGGTTGCCGGGTGCAGGGGGGCCCGGGGGCCCTCAGTGCCCCCCCTGCAGGGTACAGGCGGGCCTGGGGGCCCATGGCGCCCTGGTAGGCATGCCCTGGCCCCGGGGAGGCTGCACGGAGGGGCAGCAGGTATGCCCGGCCCTGGGGAGGTGGGGCCGAGGAGCAGCGGGCATAGCCCAGCCCCGGGGAGGATGCACGGAGCGGCAGCGGGCATGCCCCGGCCCTGGGGAGGCAGGGTCAAGCAGTGGTAGGCTTCCCAGGGCCCTGGGGAGGCGACTCCGAGCAGTGGTGGGCGTGCCCTGGCCCCGGGGAGGCGGGGCCGAGCAGCGGCAGGCATAGCCCGGCCCCGCCGGGTACAGGTGGGCCTGGGGGCCCATGGCTGCTGGGTTGAAGTGTGCCCTCAGCCAGCAACCACATGGGGGGAGCTGGGGGCGGATCCTCGCTGCAAAAAAAAAGTGTGCCTTACCGTCTGGTGCACCTTATATGATCTATGAAGATGCGAAATTTGCCGACTCCCGGGGGGTGCGCGTTATAGTCCGGTGCAGCTTATGGTCCTGAAATTACTGTAACTTTCTCGAGAGCAAAAAGTTTTCTGAAGGTACAGCATATTGTTTAAAACTCTTCTTGGTTATATCTCAGTAGAAGAACATGTGTGGAAACATACTGAAGATCAAAGGTCTAAATAGTTACCATAATTCTGAACTTACATTTTATCAATGTCCCTAAGGTATGTGCTTCAAGAATATACTACCAATATTGTGATGTGCAAAGAGTGATTACCTATTGGTTATTGATTAATTATTACCACATCAAGAAGCCTCTATCTTCCTTCATCCTTTTGGCAAAAACAATGTTTTTTTATTTAGGCACTTACCCTTCAAAGAAGTAAGACAGAGCATGATCTCAATACATTTATTATGAGGAAAATTGACATTTTGAAATACAAGATTGACCAATGGGATTTGGTAAGAAATACAAAAAGGAATTACAAATCACATCAATGATAAAATTTAAAAGCTTCTCTCATTTACTTATGTATTCACCTTTATGCTAGAGTTTAAACTAATGGTATATTAAAGCTTCTTTTGAAATTTGAAAAGAGTATTATAGACTGAAGACTGCCCTCTTTTAAGTTTGTTAAAATGTATTAAAAATAACACCAACATTTCATTTCTGCTCCATTTCCCTTTTGGGTTACATACATTTTCCCTTAGTGTGAAGCACGCAAGACCTATTGTATTGACAGTCATCTACATTTGGTGTGCTAATTAGGAAACCACCTGATCAGTAGATGTGCCAACAAACATTCTTTTACTCAACACATCAGAAATCTTATTAAAATGAGTATTTTCGAGATTTGTGTTAAAACCAAAAAATATTTTTAAATTGTTTTAAAATCTCAAGAACAATTATTATGGGATGAGGGAGGGAGGTTTGGATTTTTGGTTGTTTTTTTTCTCACTGATTCCCAACTACTAATTTCAATGTTCTGTGTTTATGACCACCGAGACTCCGCTAAGTGATTAGGGCCATATCCAGAAAAGCACTTATTATCTAGCTTTGAAATATAAAAGAATATCCACTGATCTCAGTAAGCTACAGAAATTAATTTAATAGGACCAACTGAAAAAAACTGGGACATTTCACTTCCCTTCATTCATCTTATTAGAAAAGTGAGCAAACTACCCCCTGAAAACTATTAAAGAAGATTGCACACAAACTTACCCCACCCACAGATCCATATAACTGTATACATGCAAGATACCATTTATAAAAACAAATGAAGCTAAGCAGGCAGTAAGTGAAAATCTGAAACTATTCAAAGACACATTACTAAATCAATTTTAAAAACATAATTTATTGAGTTTTCATTGTTTTAGACAGAAATACTATTTTTAACAACTCACAGCTCATTGCTATGTTATTAAATACAAATACTAATCATTTATGCACTTTTGTGACTCTTCAAAGCACACTGCAACATTGCATCTGAATAACTAAAAGACTAAATAATTATTTTACCATAACTACTTATCAGTGTCAGATTTATGCCATGATATTGCACCAGCAGGACTCCATTATGTCTCTTATTTCTATTATATCACAAAGAAACATTACAAAACCAAGCACAGTGTTAAAATTACTGCAACTTTTGGTGTCCCTCAGGGGTCTGTAATGGCACAAATAGAGTTTAATGTCTTCATCAATGACATAGACAGCAGGATTGATTGCACCCTCACAAGTTTGCAGAATGACACCAAGCTGTGTGGTGCAGTTCACATGCCCGAGGGAGAGGACTTAATCCAGAAAGACTTGGACAAGCTTGAGAAGTAGGCCCATGGGAACTTCATGAGGTTCAACACGGCCAAGTGCAAGGTGTGATACTTTGGTAGGGGGCATTCCAAGCTGAAATACTGGTTCAGCATTGAATGGTTTGAGAGCAGCTCTGCAGAGAAAGACTTGGGCATGTTGGTGGATGAAAAGCGGAACATGACACGGCAATGCTCATTTGCAGCTGAGAAAACATATTGTATCTTGGGCTGCATCCAAAGCAGTGTGGCCAGCAGGGCAAGGGAGGGGATTCTGCCCCTCTGCTCTGCTCCAGTGAGACCTCACCTGGAGTGATGTGTCCAGCTCTGGGGTCCTCAGCGCAAGAAAGATGTGTACCTGTTGGATCAGGTCTAGATGGGGGCCATGAAAGTGATCAGAGAGCTGGAGTACCTCTCCTACGAAGGCAGGCTGAGACAGCTGGGTAGTTCAGCCTGGGGGAAAGAAAACTCTTGGGAGACCTCATTACAGTCTTTCAGTATTGGAAAGGGGCTTGTGAGAAAGAAAGATTTTTTTTCTTTCGCATAAAAAGGACAGACATTTTATGATAACTGTTGCAATAGGACAAGGGATAATGTGTTTAAACTAGAAGAAGATAGATTGAGACTGGAAGCAAGGAAGAAGTTTTTTACAGTGAGGGTGGTGAAACATTGCCACAGGTTGCCCAGAATGGTGGCAGATGTCCCATCCTGGAAACATTCAAATACAGGTTGAAGGGGCTTTGCGCAATCTGATAATGAGGAAGATGTCCCAGAGCTCATCTGTCTTTGCAGGGGGTTGTACTCGTTGGTATGTAAAGTCCTTTCCAAATCAAACCATTCCATGATCCTATGATTATATCCTACTGTTTCAACTCCATGTACAGTAATTTCACGAATACAAGCCGCACCAATTTGACTTAGATTTTGCTCCTAAACCAGAAATGCGGCTAATACTCAGGAGCGGCTAATATGTGAATAATTTTCTGACATTTACAACCTCAGAAGTGCCAGCCAGAGTGCCGAGCCAAGCTGCTGCAAAGTCGGCATTTTGCGATTGTTACAAATCGCTACTCTGTTGCACCGCGGGTGGAGCCTGGCTCCCTGCAGGCAGCACGGGGGGGCGGGGAGAGAGGAGGGAGAGGTCTTTCCTTCCCTCCTCTACCGCAGCCCAGGGGAGAGACGGGGGGGCCCCGCGCCGCCACTGCCGCGGCTCAGGGAGGTGGCGGGGGACCCGGGCCGCCACTGCCGCAGCTCGGGGAGGCGGCGGGGGGCTCCATCCCCGCCTGCCACCACAGGGCAGCTCCAGGCCATGGTGACTGAGCCCAGTGGCAGCGGCGGCTGGCCCCCAGTGGCCCCGCTGAGTGGCAGCGCCGGGCTGGGCTACCTGGCCCCTTCGGCAGCCCTGAGCGGGCCGAGCCTGCACAGCCCAAGCCGAGTCAGTAAACCCCGCCTTGCCACCGTTCTGTTACTATTTGGCAACTTTGTTGCACGCGGGTCCTCGCTGCGAACGACAGAGTGGCTTATATTCAGGTGCGGTTTATTTATGGACAAAAAACGAAATATTTGCCAACACCCAGAGATGCGGTTTATACTCAGTGTGGCTTGTATTCATGAATTTACTGTAATTTATTGTATTTTCTCTCTCTTTTTTGTTTTTTTTTTTTTTTTTTTGCAGGAGTGACACGTCCCTGTTCTTTGCACCAACCTTTTTCTCAGTCATGGATGCAGACATGCTTAATGAAGATTCTGCCCAAGAAGGTAGAAGTGATGACAATTGCCTGCCTAGCAGGTTCCACAATGCTTATTGGAGGAGTTAGCCAACCGTGTTCTGGTCTGACCCTAGTCCTAGAAGAAGCAAGGAGATATCCCAAAGAAAACTTCCTTGGGGTTGAGATAAATGTGAGTAATTCTGACCACAAATGTGAATGTCCCAAGAGTGCATCACAAACCTTCAGTGTTCATGTCTGGATTGCAGGTGAAAATAGTACTGCTCTGAATCATTTATAGTGAACAAGTCATAAACTGCAAATCCAGGAAAATGTGAAGAATGCATTTCTCCGTTACCCTCAGGCACTGGCTCTTGGTATGATTTTACATACACTGCTTGTTATGATGATATTGATTTCTAAGTCAACAGAAGCATTCACAAGGGAGTGCAGATCTCTTTACTACTGCTCTGTAATATTAAAATATCATTATTGAGACACCAACTTTTTGTTCTGCTGTAATGTTATTCTCTGATGGCTGCCTGCCTGAGATGAAATTTGAGTCTGTCACCCACAGACTTGTAGAAGTGATTTGACTTCACCTATAAGGAAAGTGAAATTAAATATTCATCCTTGGACTGCATTTCGGGTTCAAACTCACTGAAAGTCCTCAAGGCAAAGCGTACTTAAGTCACAGAAGATTTTTTTTTAGTTTTAAAAATTCAGGAAGTCTATTTATCAGGACTGGACAACAAAAAATATATTTATCTGGAAGTTCTGCATACTGATATTCTTTTCCCTGCTTTGTAGCATGGTTTTAATTATTATGGCTAGGTAAGTTACTTCTTAACCTGGATAAATTTTTAGTACACTGAACATCAAGACTGGACTCTACAATATGTAGCTATTCAGATAAAATAACAGTAAGTGGTAGAAGGGTTCAAGTTCGAACCATCTGAACTTTTTACATTGGTGAGTATTTCTGCAGATAGCAGCCTTTGAAATTAAGGTAAGTAATTACAGTAATGACAAAAGCCCAGTTAAATCCTTAAATGGATGTAACATCTTGAGACAACTTCCAATTTACAGATTCATTTCAGGATTTACCCATGCTGGAACCGAAACAGTCTCAGCAAATAAAGGTAAAATACTAAAGATAAAATTCCCCCCTAGACAAGATTTCCTCTGAATATCAAAAGTGATAAAGTTCACTGATCCAGAACGTAGAAGCAAAGGATTCCTCCTCACAAGGGAAATCCTTTTTTTTTTTGGACAGACAAATTAATTGAAAATGGCCCACAGATGTGAAAATTGGTTCCTTTACAGAGATCAATCGAAAAAATACAATTTTGTTTAGAATTTTCTTGTTTTATGCTCACTGTTCTTGCTCTAACACTGGGAATATAGCATGGAATTTGTTAATTTAAAATGCCATGTTAACAAATTCTACTCAGATATACATTACATTTCAGGAGTGTCTTGAAGCCATATATATTCACACAGCAAAGAGCAAGCCAGATACTGCAGGAACCAATACAGGTAGTGTCATCAAGAGACTTTGTAAACTCTAAGTTCCACACAGGCTCATGCTATCCAGGTAGCAGAACAGTGGGGAGGCAGAAGATTTGGGAAAACATTTAGTTCATGGCTGTTCTCCTGTGACTGTTGTCAAATGGCACTGAGAAATATATGACAATATTTAATATTTTCCCTTCTTTAGCTACTACCATTATTTAGTCAAAATAATAGTGAGCAAATACAAGTTTTATAGATGCACAAAATTAAAAAAAACATATATGTGACACTAAAAGAAAGTATATATGCTTATATATTCATAAATTTTTCTAAAAATTACAACCAATTCAGATACCCAACTCTCTGTATGTAGAAGGGCTTTCCCTGTTAAAATTCATTAGTACAGTGTTTCTTTCTCTCTGTGTAAGATGACTTTGTGATAAAGACATTTCTGGATGTATTTTGCAGGGTTCCTCCTTGCTTTAGTACAGATGATGTGTAACAGATGAGGTGTAGTATAAAATTACTGCCATTATCAAGACAATAGAAGTGGAAAGTATTCTTGAAAAAATAAGCAAAATACTGGACAAGTATGCAAGGATAAGGCTGGTACTGGAATGAGAACCACTAGCTATAATGGACAGTAGTCCCAGTCCCATTAGCTCTGGAGTAAAACTCCAATTTTCAATTTAAAAAAAAAAAAAAAAGTCAAGTACACATCAAATATCCAGATTGAAACACAAATTCTAACCCTTGTTTTGGAACTTATGATTTTGGCAATGAGAGATGTATTTGAGTAATACAATGTGGGTTTTTATTTCTCCTGTTTGGTCAAGAAGACTAATAAAAGCACTGAAACCTAGTCTAGGAGTCTTTGGGTCAATTTTTACTTTATAATGGAATTTATTTCATTTTTTAATGATGGACTCAGTATGATTACAGGCCATTTAATTTACAGATAGAAGTTAAACCCAATGAGACATCATAGTTAACAAGACTTTTCTTCTCGATTGCATTCCCATCTTTACAGGAATTTCCAGCTCCTATTAAATTAATACTCTGCTTTGTCTTTGATCCATGTTGTGCACACAACTTCTGCTTTACTAAGATTTTAAAATTTCAGACAGGCTCTTGTGTTTAAATCTATGACACCCATGCTTATCTTCTTTGTATGATGTATGTCTCTCCTGAGGCTTCTCATCTGCATGAAAGACAGTCTTGTCCTCATGCTTTTTCTCCCAGTATAAAATACTGTGCAGGAAAATTACTTCTAGATTAAATTTGGTTTCTGTCTAAGCAGGTGTCAGAACCAAATTATGAAAGGATCAACTCAAATTACTAATTGCAGAAAATGTGTTTTATCTTTGCTTCTTTTTGATGAACAGCACAGCTAGAAATATTTAATTATTGTTTAATTATGTTTACTAGAAGTACATACAAAAGCTATAATATTCCAGGAATGAATTCTGGGAAAGTTTTAGTCAATGCTGTGAAGGCAGAGAATGCAATACTTAAACTTACCTGTCATAAGTGATACTACCCCCCTCCTTCCCCACCCCCTACCCCATGCCCCCAGTTAATTTATATGCATAACGGGAACAAAGAAATTTCTTGTTGTTCCTCACGGATGAAAATTCCTACTTAAAAGAAAAGGAAACTATTTGAAGAGGATACAAGTACAAGTAATGTGATTGAATTATTTATCCCTTGGCATCATGAATTGTCCCCGTGTAATGACTTAAGCTTTTTCCCTAAATCATCAGCACATTCTCTCAAACTGTACTTGTACCTGAAATTTCAAGAGTTTTCATCTCCAAGGTGAAATAATAAAGCCCGCAACATCTAGCTATCATATGTCCATTTCACATGCCAAAAAAATTAATTCTTTCACCTAGGCTAAGCCTATAGTATCTAAAGATAGGTATTCAGAAAAAAAGATTACTTGTTTATCATGCCATTACTTATACTTTGCCTCCAGTTGATTCAGAGTCAGCACAGGATTGTACTTTGTCAGGCAAGAAGAGGGGAGAAAACTTTACAAAAAGATTTCATAAAAGATAAAATGATTCAGGGTTCCTGAATTTCATAAATAATCATTTTCAAAAGGCACACTTTTTTTTTTTTTAATTTATGAAATCATCTTTATTTTCAATCCTTTAGAAGCCCCAGAAATGACACTATATTCAAACATAGTGGTGAAGAAAGATGGTACCTATTATAAACAATTATCAATGTTTTACATAATAAGCATATCTTTATCATATCTACAACAAACCTAAACTAAATTTTGAAGGTTTTGAAAAGTGCTTTACAAAATATAGGGGAAAGAAAGAGGGGATAATTTTACTTCTAGGTTTTTATCAATAGAATGATTGTATTTTATCTCTTGGTATAATTAATGATTAGAATAAATTGAGAAATAATTCTTCTATATGGGGAAAATTAATATGCGTTGCTGCTATTTTACAAATCAGTACATTGAAAATGAAATTCATGAACATATGGATTCTCTGCTTTCTCAGATGTGTTACAAAACTGTTACTAGTTTAAAGTGATAATTTGCAACTTAAAGAGAGAATCCTCTCACTTAAATTTAGAACCCTTAAAAGTTACACATGTAAATGTGAAGTAATCATGACAGTGTCCTTTACAATCAATGTAGAATATCAGAGTGCAGAGGTGTTTTACATACTTATCTAGCAGATTTGAAGAGTTATGGTGAAAAATTCCTTTTATTTAGAAATATGGTTGAGTATGTCTTCTTGCATGGCTGACATCTGTATTTAAGAAATCTACCTTACTACAGATCAATCTGTCCCAAAATGTATAAAACACAGAGCCTGATAGGTAATGTAATTTTCTGAAATACCAAATTAAAAAATTAATGGTAAAGAAGTGGAATCTCCTTTGTTTTTACAAAAATGTCACTTTTATATCATAAGAAAAAGAGCACCACTGAAATCAGTTAAGCTATTGAAACCAGTACTATGTGTTTTTTTTGAAAAGAACTAAAAGTACTAAACAAAGTCTCTATTAAATGGTATGAACTCATCTATACAGATGAGAGTTTCATGCGAACTCATAGATGCTTTGTACTAATCCAGCATCCTTGTCCTTAGTTCGGTCATATTGACTGTCTGAAAAAGGAACTGCTTGTGTTATGTATAGTTTTTTATAACTCTTTTAGCATTACAATAAATAGTGTATGAATTCAAAAGAGTACTTGAAACAAAAAATAAAAGGTACGTGACATATCTCTAAATTGATATTTTTCTACTGTCCAGAGATGTGATTTGAGTGGGAAGAAGAAGGCTTTCCCTTTCTTGAAATGTAGTGGAATGAACATGCATAATGAAAACACAAGCAAGAGTCAGCTTCTTGCAAAAAAGCAATAAATGGGGATTAATGAAGCATCCCGATTTCCTAAACCCCACTAATAAAACATCTTCTCCCTAAACAGATTTTTCTGTGGCAGAATTGAGATATCTTACATGTGGGTCTGTCTAAATTATTTCATAAAAAACTGCTAGTAGATCACAAATGTGTGGGTTGTGACTCTGGTGTTAGAAGGAACGTGGTTTGAGATATTCTGTTTAAAAATTAGCAAAATTGCTTACTCAATCTCATTAAAAGGAATGTAGCAGGGTGAGGCTTCTCTCAGTGGTGTCCAGTTGGGAAAAGGGACAACAAGTACAAACCTTATCACAGGAAATCCCACACAAATATGAGAAAATACTTCTATACTAAGAGAATGACAGAGCAGTCATGCAGGCTGTGGAATTCCTTTCTCTGGAGATATTCAAAACCTGCCTGGACACAATTATGTGTAACCTGGAGGGAAGTTGGACCAGATGGTCTCCAGACAACCCAGCCATTCTCTGGTTCTGCCATCTTCCAGCCCAGAGACAGTTTTCAATTAGGAGCCAAATATCAATCAAGCTATCTTTTATGGTCCCCAAAATCAAGACTGCAGATAAAAATAAAGTTAAAACGTGTACTACCCAATATTGAATACAGTTCAATAATAAAGCTTGCTTCAATAAAAGTCAAACTGAAAAAATTACAAACCCTGATTGAATTGTGTAGTTAGTCTGTCAAAAGAAAATTCATGTATGCAAATAGAATTGAACAGAAAATACATCTTTATTTTTAAGAAATGAACCAATAAAACCCAAATAGGCATTAAAAGGGCATTTCAGTATTTTAATGATATAAGAAAAGTCCTGACATTTAATTGAGGTGTCATGAACATATCTTAGCTTCTTGAAGTTCACGAATTCCTTACTTACACACCCCTGCATAATGACTGTTTAGCACTGCAATTATGGGCACTATTTAGAATCTATGCTAAAAAGACACAATTGTACAAAGCAATTTCTGCAATACTCTTAATTATTATCAGTGACATTTCAGAGTAGCAATTTGCTCATACCAATTTGACAAAACTTAAATCTCTCTAAAGTATAGAAATTTGCATATACTAAAAGTATGCCAAGATTCTTGTATTCGTATTGAACTTTACTAATAATGTAAGCAACACTCTGCATTGTGTGCAGTACAGAGTGCAACTAATGTCTAAAGTGTTTCCTCAAAAATCAGTAACACAGATTGTGGCTTATTCAGCTTTGACTTACACCATGAAGCTAATATCACACAATACATTCTAAAACAGTATTATTGATGAATGCTTTGGTGTCTAAAAGCTGTTATGTACATGATATTCATACATATGCAGTAAATGGTGCAAGTAAATCTCTCACCAGAAGAACCTCTTTTCTATGTCTTCATCTCTCCATGTCTCCTTCATCTTCTTTTATTTTTAGGTGGTTATATGTACTTTAACTCTTACAGTTGTAATAAGGCTTCCTTAAGTCTCAGCCACATGCTCAAGCAAATGAGGTTTTAGAGACATGGCCAAGTCAACCTATCTGTAACAAGCTTCTTTCTCTTAGCTCATAGAAAAGGCAGGTAAACTGATTTGTGATAACATGTTTTGGCTGTGGTAGTAGTAGTAGCTTCATTCTATACCTAGTTTCCACTGTCCTTCCTGGTAATTTCCAGTGGCTCCTGTAGTAAATTGATTTTCTTTTTAATGCAGATAGATGAGAATGGAAACTCCATTGTGAATTCCTTTGCCTCAGCTGCATGTTTAGCAATAGGTGTCATAATTCATCATTACTTGTGAAACTAAGTATCACAAGACAACAAAATATGTGGCTAGGAGGAACCTGGTCTAGTGGAAGGTGCTTAGGGCAGGGAGGTTGGAATTAGGTGATCTTTAAGGTCCTTTCTAATGCAAATCATTCTATGACCCTATGATTCTGTGATTTTGGACTCTGACAGGTGAGTTGCAATATCATTCTTCTCTTAGATTTTTATGTTTCTGCATAACTTAACTTGCACAAGAACCCTCAACAAACAAGATTATTATAACAACTAAAGGAAATATTACTGAAGAACATATTCTTACTTTGTTTTCCATAAATATACTTCACTCTCAGTCAAAAATTTCATTTCATAAAAATACATTAATATTTTTCCTTTATTTCTTCAAACAAAGAAACCTTCTTCCTCTCTAGTTTGAATTTGACACAAGACAAAATTTCAGAACTCTTTGTTTTGCTTTGTATCTGAAAGAGAAATATTATTCTGACAATTTAGACTTTTTAAAATGAGAAACAAATTGCACTGCCATTTACCTGGACATTGACAACGGGATGGGTGAACTATTCGTGAAATATAAACTATATCTTAATGTAACATATATTTTGCTGTCAACTCAGTTTAGACATCTTAGGTGTTTTCAAGAGCAGTCATATTTTTTTGTAACCTCAATAGAAGAGATATGCACTGTATTGTCAATTTAGGCACCACACATATGACAATATAGTAGATATAACTGCTATGCTTTCTTGCAGTTTTTGCATTTGGAAGTCCTTTGGTGGGGTGGGGGGAGTGAATTATAAGGGGACTTTTCATTATGTTTTTAATTTTAGTGACAGATAGGAAGATAGGATTTAAATTATCTGGAATATCTTACATCAGTGATTGTGTATAAAAAGTAAATTTTTCTCCTTTTTTTCAGTATTGTTGTCCCTAAAATTTTGTTAAAATCTTAAGGGTTATATATGTTACGTAGCAATTTAAAAAGCATGAATAATTTTTCTCTGTAGCTCTTTTATCTTCAGTGATACCTATTTTGGTACCTGGATGTCTTTTACATAACTTTGCTCTCCAGTAAAATTCCAATGCCCTTGCTCTTTGCTTAAGAGAAAAAAAAAAATGAAGCCTACAAGCTCCAGGTATATCAATCAAAAACAACATACTCAGCACTAACTCTAATAATGAAAACCATGATTTCATAAATCATCCTCCACAGGTTGGGGTCATCTTTTAAAAATTTCTTATCAGGCACAGCTCAAGATTTCTCAGACTCTCACTCTTCTTTCTTTAATGAAAACAATAGGAAGGATGTCAGCATACAAATGATGTGACCCTCTTTAGCTTAAAAAGATCCTGAAAATGAAAAGACTATGCTGTGCTTTGTCCTTGAGATTGTGGAAGTCAGGATTTTTACCTCCCCTCCCACAAAGTTCAAAGAAAAAGTTTATCCCAAAGCTCCATAATGAAATTAAAGTATCTAATCATATGTAGACTTAATTAATTAAACTGCAGATTTAATTTGAATAAGCTGGTGGTACAGGATACTTTCTCTACTGCCTGTATCCACTACAAAACAGGTTATAATTGCCTAATTGGCTTTTGTTACTGCATATCCTTAAGCAAATCAAGAGCCCTTTATTTAATGGAATGGCACAGTTTTAATTCCATCAACATGCTTCAATACATTACCTTACAATTTAGACATTTCTGTAGTTGCAAACCCCCAGTAAGATATGAGTGTATTGTTCATTCAAGACTAATATAAGAAAATAAAAATAAAAATAAAATAATAATAATAAATAATAATAATAATAACATTAAAAAATAGAGTATGGCATTCAGTCTCTGCTAATAAAAAACATATTTTTTAGCCTTCACCTCTTGCACCTGATGCCCCACTGTGCTTTTGTTCTTTTTGCATTTACACAGCCTGACAGGACAACAACATTCAAAATTCCATAATATCTTTTGCAAGCATCTAATCTACTCCCTCATTAACAAAATAATTATCTCCCAGTTAAAACACAAACTAACAAACAAAACAATCAAACAAACAACAAATTTGCAAAACAAACAAACAAAAAGTAAAAAAAAAACCCCTCCAAATCAAACTAGAAGCCCAAAACAAAAACAAAACCAAAAACTAAGACATACCTAAAGCATAAAGACTATGGGAAGGAAAAAACTCATAGTTTCTCTCTGTTGAACTAAAAGAGCATCACAAAAATATGACAACACTAAGAAGCATTGAAATATTATTATTATTGAATAATAATACATACCTCAGTTAATTGCATCTGCACTAATTTGTAAACAAAACCTTGGCTTGATTTTTACCCAAATTAGAAAAGCTTCTATGTTAATATGGGATGGATCATGATCATCTGTTCAGTTTTTCTCTTACAGAAAGATATAAATGCTTTGGATGTATCTACATTGCTGGCTGAGTAGACTTTAAAAGTAGACTCAGACATTGCATAGAGGGCAAAAATGCAAGAACAGATCCATTCTGATCAAAGTATGCTCTCTGAAATAGCATGGAGGTGAACTAGGATCATGTTGGCTGAACAAAGTACCACCTTCTATGAAAGAAGAGATACAGCACTTGACTGTAATGAGAAATACCAAGTTGTGGATGCTATATCAAACAAAGATTTCTTTTTTTCTGTGTTAATATAAATTCTTGCCCTTGACTGAAGCAATACAATTAGCTCAAAATGTAAAGAAAAAAAAAAAAAACTGCAGGAGTGGTTCACAGGTAACAAGAGACAGTATCTTCTGAAAAGACCTGAAAACTATAAAGCAAACCTGATTTAAGCAGACCTCACCCTGACCTGGTGATGTCAACTCCAGAGCACCTTGCTCCTATGTTTAGATCACTCAGCAGAGCCTGATGCCAGCATATGTGAAATCCACAATTTGAACTGCTGAAAAGCTGCTTGGTGGTAATCCCTCTTCTAAGGTCTATGGAGAAGGCTTCTGTGCATGTTGCCTCAGGCAGATATTGCTATTAACTTTATAAAAGTGTTTGAGATACTACACTGCAAAGTGAACAGTTCAGATATGAGCAGACCATACGAGTTAGCAGAAAAATTGTTTGACTTTCAGCATTCTATCACTTAGTAAGTGGTGGAAAACTTAGGTAAAACAAAGTTCTGGTAGAAAACTACTATTTATTAAGAGTTCGTCTTCCACACTGAACAATCTTTGAGGTCCTGTCCCCACTACATAAAACATTGTTCATCTTGCGCTATAAAAGTAAATGTTAAGATGTTTGAAATAAGTTTATTTCACCACCTACTTGAGTAATTTTAGGTTTTTTTCCTATTCAGCCCAGGATCTGTTTGGTTTCTGGACCAAAAATGCGTATTTCCAGCTCATACCTAACTTTTCATCCACCAGCAGCCCCAAGTGCTTCTTGCCAGGGTTTTTCTCAATCTCTCCATCCCACAGCCTCTGTTCATACTGGGGGTTGCTCCATATCATGTGCAGGAACACGCACTTGGCCTTGCTGAACCTCGTGAGGTTCCCATTCCTGGCTATCAGGGTTAACCCATAAGAAGAATGACTTTTAATCTCTCTATCTATCTATCTATCTATCTATCTATCTATCTATCTATCTATCTATCTATCTACTTAGCTATCTATTTAGCTATCTGTCGATCTATCACATAAAAACCATCTGAGATTGTAGGCATATGTACATAGAATGAATGTGAAAAATATACAAACAATACATAACATATATACACACAGACATATGTATATACATATATATTTACACACACACACGTGTACACATACATACATAAATAAATGTACTGTTTGAAATGTTTCCATTCTTACAGGGCACATATACCACTATACATTTGCAACAAATTCAGTTCATTTTGAGTAAAGATTTTAGAGGAAAGACCTTCATAAGCACTTCATAAACACAAGCACTACAAGTTTGCTGATTGTCTAGCCAGCTCTATAGCTGGATGATTGCTTCTAAGTGTCATAATCCTAAGAATTGTGGAAGAGTCATCCTTTGGATTAGTATGAGTACATACTCCTCAGAATTCTCAGTACAAAGCAAATTCCTAATCTAGGCAAGTCCTCCAAACTTCTATGCAAATTGATTGGCTCATAAAACACACTGGCAATAAATATTTCAGCACTTCATGATAAAAAAAAAAAATGCAGTTAGGAAACAATACATTTGAATCCTTCTTAAAATGAAGTAGTGACATTAGAATGCAAGTTCCAGGCAAAGATACAGTCCATCACTTTCCAATACTGAGAAAACAGACATCTAACTTCACAAGACAATTATTCTGTTGTGAAAACATATTGTGTGTCAATAAAGCAGCACTAATCCAAACCTAGAATAAAATGCTTAATGACATAGACACTTTATGTTCCTTTTGGAGGGGGCGTTGGGGGTTGTTTGTTCATGGGTTTTGTTGGTTGGATGTTTAGCTGGTTGGTTGGTTAGTTCTGGGATTTTGCTGGCATTTTGTTTGTTTGTTCTGTGTTGTTGTTTATTTGTTGTTTGGGGGGGGTTGTTGTGCTGTTGGTGGGGTGGGGATTAAGGTGTTTTGGTTAATCAGAAGTATCTAGTGGATCATATAATTTGTAATTTTTTATTTCTCTATTCTGTGAGGCTATTGTTGCTAAGATGTATGTAATATAGGGTAAAATAGGATGGTTTTAAAAGAAATTAACCAATTCTTACTAACGTCAAGAAAAAATATTTTTTAATATTATGAGAATTCTTTATATGTTATCCTAATGTGATTTGAATACTCCTGTTTTACAAGGAATTAGTGTATCAAAAAAAGATTACATTTCTCTTTCTCATTTATTACTAACCTAAGGAAGTATATAATAATTCAATTTAATTTATATTTCCCTGAAGAAGTGCAATTCAGTGGATAATAAATGCAGAGCTTCTATATTAATAACACCTATGGAGACAGTAGAATACATGGCATGTAGTGGTAACAATTAAGTAGGAAGACCTGAGACAGAGAAATTTACATCAGCAGCTTTGTACTGCCTAGGAAAATAATGCACCCTGAGGCAAAGCTGAGGGACTTATTTATCTGCTATGATTAAAATTATTGATAATTCCCAAAGTGTTAGGTTCAGCTGCTGTTCCAAATTATATTGCTTAAGATATTAATGAGAAAACAGAAACACTGTCTGTGCTATTTAGTTAATACCAGAGGCCATATTTCATTTGCCATTTCTACTTTAGACTATTCTACGTTCAAACTGAGATTAGTCTACATTACTATTGTTGATTTCATGTTTTATAAAATGTTCCTTGGCTTAACTCTTCTACTAAGAGAACATAATAGCATTACTGCTGTGCCAGGTCTTTTGTGATACCTGAAGAGTATCTCTATTGTGATGAGTGCTAAAATTTCACTTATTTCTATTTGCCAATATTTGGGTATTAATCCAAGTTAGAATAAAATTTAGATTAAAATTTAGATTAAAATCACTTCCATATATTATATATTATTTGTTTGCAGAAATAGTGAAATGTTGAGTGCTGTAGAGAAATACTACCCACAGAGGAGAATAGTAGAAATGTCTTCCCTGTAATCATTACCCTGAAATGATGCTTGACACTGATCTCCATTCAGCACCGTCTTTGTTAACACTGAGAGTTATCCTATCAAGTGGGATTAACAATGAAATATTCCATCTAAGCTGCAACATATTAGAAGAACAGGGATCACTGGCTCAGTCAGTCACATGAAGATGCAGTGAGAAGCCAAGAAATGAGTTGAAACTCTGATTATAAATTGAAGTATGAAATGTGTTTGTCAAGTTGTGGTGTTTGACAGTGAGAAAGATTCATAAGAGTAACTCTACAGAATAGGTACTTGGGACATGAGATTGTAGAAAGTATAGAACTTTTTAACATTAATTCACCTTTCCCATTTCACCTTTTTCACATTAATTCTTCTAATTTTGTATTCAAAAAGAGTTTTTGACAAGATGTCCCTTGTTTTCATCCTGTCCAAGGAAGCCCCCTTTTATGGCTGGTCAGTAAAGAGATTAAAGACTAAAAAAACAAACAAACAAGCAAAAAAACCCACAAAAAAACCCCAAAACCCCAAAAGCAACCAAACAAACAAACAAAAAAAGAAAAAAACAACAAAATCCAAAACAAAAACAAAACAACCAAAACAACAACAAAAAAGGAAAAAAATACGTCCATACTACTAGCTTTCTAGTTTAGGAACATCTGATCTGAAACCATGAAAAAGAATTAAAAATATTTAATGTTTAATTTAAAACAAGTTTTTGCACAAGGATTCTCATATTTCCCAGTGTTCACAGTACAGGTGAAGCACTCAAATATGTGAATTCTAAAGGCTATGCCACTATTCCCATTACAACTCTGAGGTGTTAGAGTTACTGTACTTTAAAATGAGGATTTAACATATTTTCATATGTTTTATAACAACCATAAACATGGTTTCATGCATTTACTCTGACAGCCACGCATAAAACTATAAAATAGTAATGTTTTGGGAATAATACAGAGTGGAAGAGAAAAGAATCTAACTGGTCTGATGGCAAGTTTTAGAACAAAACCCAAACATCTCAGAAATTTATTTTCTGAACTGGGGCTTGCTACTCAGATTATCAGAATTAAATGGTAAGAAGGTAAACATGGTAAGAGCATCATAGCCTTGAAAATAATGACTATTTGGAGTGAGATAGATGAAATAAGAGCCTGTCTATTTCTACCATCTCTAAAGTGCTCAACAGCCAGTTTTGAGCCACTTGGTCTGAACAAACAGGCCTAGGCACATTTTCCTCTCACTCTCAAACTCAACACCTTCGTTCAGAGCCATCAATCTGAGGGAAGAAACTGCAACATGAAATCCCCTCATCAGATTAAATGTGGTTATGTATTTCCTATAGAAAATTCCAGTTATGATGGGAATGAGTTTTCAGACAGAAGATCTTGGCTTTCACTAAAATAAACATTGCAGAAATTTCAACTTTTCCACAGAAAACAGATGAATTTCGTCCCATGTGAGACTATACATAAAATAGTATATGCACTATATAATACATACTATACTATATACTACGAATATAAATTTATATAATTAAATAAGAATATTTGTATGACTGGTGCAGAATGTATGCTTCATACAGACACACAATTTTACTATCACTCTTTATCACCAAAGAACAGAGAATGACCTTTGACTATTTTCAGAGGGAAAAATCTGAATTTGCAGAATTGGCAGAAAAAAATTGATTAAATATTTCATCAGTGAAACCCAAATGTTGTATTTATTTCTCAAAACACCATGTTTTATATTGAAAATAGTACAGATAGACAACTAATGCAATATAATCTCTCTTTATAGAATTCACAGACCTATGATAATGTAATAATAATTAAAATTCCATACATTTGTTGAAAGTATATATTATGATTATTCTGTTTTATATCCTTAGAGAATATCCCTTCTTTTTTTTTTTCTTTCTTTTCTTCAATAATAGATCTCACATCAGATAAAATTATTTTAATTCTGACTTCATTGAATGGTAGACCATCTGTTTTAATTTTTCTGGTCACTGCCAGATAACTTGGTGAGATGGTTGTAGATGGCAGCAACGGTTTGCATTTGGATGTCTTTTAAAGACAGAAATACTAGCGTTTTTAAGCTACACAACATGCTCTTTTTATGTGACAGATCAGTGGCAGTCCCATTAAAATAAGATATATGCTTTTACATTAGCCTGACAAGGGATTACACAAAATAAAATGTTTTTGACTGGCATGAGTTTGGTATTACTCAATTTGTCCTTTGCTGCCAAAACAGGGATATAAAAAACTTCATAACATGCAAAGCCCTTGTCCTTGAGCTCCTTGACATTACTTGGGGGCCAGCAGTCCTGAAATTCATATGTGTTCTTTATTTAGGTTTTGCTAGTATGCTGTTTTCTAATAATAATATTTACATGTAAATACATATATTTCTCAGAAATAAATACCATCCCAAATGATAGTTCACTAACAGGTTTATACTGATATTTTTGCACATGTGAAGAGCTGTTCTTTCAACCACAGACACAATCTAAAATTAGTTGTTATTCAACACAATATGCTATTATTTTTCTGTTGCATTTTATTTCTCTGCCGAGTCACAAAGTAAAGGTTGATGAACTTGGGCTCTTCCATGATAATTTTATTCTAAAGAAAGTGATATTGAACAAGGTCACCAGTGGAATTAGCAGCTCTACTCTCAGATGGACATTTCATGGTCTGGTTTCTAATGTGATCAACATTACATCATTTAACACTTCTGTGACCTTCAAAGAGATTCAGTCTTTGTCAATAAAACTAAAGAAGAACCTCAGTCAACACAGAAAGAATTATATGGGTCACCAAATAGCCCATCTTTTTAAAATAAGCCAAAAGGGAAGAAAAGGTTCACTCCTGCTCAAGAAAACATACAATATGCGTCCTATCAAAAATCACTCTTACCACTTCATTGCCCACTTACTGGTAAGGAGACATCAGAGGTCTTCATGAGGGAGGGCCAAAAGCTAAAAAAGACCTAACCATACCACAGAATCTTTCAGTCCATAGTTACAAAGTGTTACTTCTTTATCCCACTGAAGAGAAAAATTAAATTGTGGTCCAGAGAGGGACAAAATAGTCATTCCCAATTAAATCTAGACTTTGCACATATTATTCCTGGTTTTGAATCAGCAACTCAAGCAGTCCTTCAGTTTCCATGGTGTCAGAGGTTTCTGCCTTACCAAATCAAAAGTGTGAAATAATTATGCTTTGAATCTAACAACTCAAGTGGGTTCACACAGGCCACCGACTTGCAGACACTGAATGCCTAACTCCTTTGATCGAACTATACTAGCTCATTAAGCAATATTTTCTCTATAATTTTGTGTATGTAAACATTGAACAAAAGGCTAAATATTGTGCCAGAGAAGAACTGAATACTGCACAGCAGGGTTTGATGATAGCAGCCAATTGCCTCCCCTGCAGTTGGAAGACAGTTTGGATAACTATTCCAAAGATTAATGAGCAATCAGTTCTAAATTAAACCAAGACCTATGTTTAAATCTTTTCTAGTCACACCCTTTATGAGTCTAAATTTGAGTTACACTCACAGAGATAAAATGCAGTATTTGGCTTTGTGTGTTGTAGAACATTATTAGCAGAGTGAAAAATTGCTTCTTTAGCATTTTCTTCACATTTTTCAGCTTTTATTTTCCTGAGCAATTGGAAAGAAAATGGACCGTGATGAAGTTTGCTGCTTCTGCACCCGGCTATAAACAGAAGTTTCCTGTCACTCATTTCTAGAAACTATACAATCCCATTTTGGAACTGGAACAGAAGTATTAGGTCTGTGAAGCTCATGACTTCTGACACACCATACTGAGCTCAGTTTTTAATGACTGACGAGGCATTTGTGTAGTGTGAAACAAATTCAATAGTGAACAATATGAAGGAGAGTCATTGGAGGGCTTTGAAGCAGCACAGGAAATATTACCTTGTTTGTGTCTGTGCAGTCTCTGTAACTCTGCACCTCTCCCTCTCTATCAGTTTACGTACTTTCTAAGCATAGCATTGATACAGTGAATAATATTGATTAAGTTATGCATTAGGTGCACATGTATACAAGCATGTAACATCAGTTACATGTTGTAAGTACCAAGATAGTTTTTTAGAATAGTTTAAGTAAAGATGTGTTAGGATAAGAACATCGCCACTTTTGGAGAGATGGCAGAACTAACAGAAATCAATTTCTCACACATTTCTCTTCTAATTTCCTAGCAGACCTCTTTTTCCCTTCCTTTTCCCTCAATTCTAGCTTAAAAAGTAGGAATGAAGCAGGAATTTAATGAAACCACAGAGACTATCGAAGAGATCAGACATGTAAAAGCTACTCTCTAAGAAAATTTTCAGAATACATAAATTTGATGGGTAATTTCCTTCTTGTGTGAATTTGTCTCATTTTTCCACTCACAGCTTATTAGTCATGTATGAATGGAAGAATCAAACATACATACAAACAAATTAGATTTTTCACCTGGTACTTGTTTCGGGTAAAGAGCAAAAACAAAGAAGGTAATTTTGCAGATTTAAATCTCCTAAGGTTCTAAACTTATAGAGATTAATTAAGATGCAATGGAACAGAGTAAACAGGATTAAAAATATCATAAGGTTTGGCAAATTCATTTTAAAAATTGCCACAGTCATACTGGCTATTCTGATGTTAGATAAAAGACGGGTTTAAAGCAGTATACCTAAAGAAATTTCCAACAAAAGGCCATCTTTTCAATGATTAAAAAAACCAAAAACATACACACAAAAAAATAAGCCAACCAAAAACCTGTGAAAATTACAACATACTATAACTGTATTACAATACAGCTATTGCAGGTCAACCGGGTGATGGTGGTTAGATAAAATATGATATCTATTGTGGAGTTCAGTTGTTATCTGAAAATACACTCTGGAGTTTTGTGAAATAGATAAGAGGAAGCACTTCTTGGCGTAAGACACATGATCTGATTTGACCTACTTAGTATTGATAATGTGCTAATCATTACACAAAAAACAGGAACTTTCAAAAGTTTTGCATTGTTCCTATCTGAAAAAATAATTTATGACCAGTTTCTGATAATTTCCACACAAGCATCTAAAAAGCTATTTACAATGATTTTTTTAAGCATACACACATTTATAACATACATATATTTTATTTAAGACTGCAATTATTATTAAAGTCAAGCTAAAGAGATGAAATCTCAGTGAAATTAGTCACAATCTAGTATAATAGGTGTTGCAAGCTAAATAACACTGTTAGTGTGTCCATCATTACTAGATACATACTAAAATCCTAAGATACTCAGTATCTTAGACTGGGAATCCATTGCTCACTCAAACTAGGTAATGGACCTCTGAGCTGGAATACTGTGCCTGTGTTCATCCCATCAGCATTCTTGGGATACAGTAACTTTATGTCTGTGCTCAATTTCCCGTCAGCAGTTATCAGTTAGGCATAGAGTTGTGCAAAAACAGTCCCAGTTCTTCTAGACCCAAGATATACCACCTTAAGAACTTCTCTACCACTCTCCTACTCTTAAATACGTATATATAAAAATTGAAGGGAAAAAAA
This sequence comes from Catharus ustulatus, assembly GCF_009819885.2. Classification (NCBI taxonomy): domain Eukaryota; kingdom Metazoa; phylum Chordata; class Aves; order Passeriformes; family Turdidae; genus Catharus; species Catharus ustulatus. The sequence goes on from NC_046222.1 coordinate 68,205,082, forward strand.
AAAAAAAAAAAGATAAGACTTGTGTGCAGTCATCACCAGAGATAAGCCAAGAGACTGTATCTGGTATCTTGATACCTTGATTTTTTTTATGAGTCAGAATTTCCTGCACATCTAGTCTCATGTATGGTTTTCTGCATGTCTGTTTTCAGTACATAAATGTTAAAAAAGGAGGGGAAAAAAACCTCTCTGTATTACAGTCTTTGACCATTCTCTTGGAAAACACCACATGCTGGAAAGACCACTACAAATTTTCCTGAAGGTATTTTCATTTAGCTATCCACATGAAATGTTTATTACCAATAGCTTAAGTTTTCCCATCAAAAGTTAATGTAAGCAATTTATTTATCCATTGCTGTTTAGTTATATAGACAAGAAATATGAGTCATAAATAAGGAGACAGACAAAAGTAAGTTCTTGTTTTTAAAAACCTCTTGTTCACATTATTTTATCATCATTGTGTTAGAGAAATTACTGTTTTATATTCTAAGAAATGAAAATAAATGGAAAATTAAAAAAGAGAATTGTCTGTGATAGAGATTCAGACTTCAATAAGCAACAATGTTGTACAATGGTTATTAATTTCCTTTAGAACCAAGTATGCCTTTTTCTCAAACACAGATTATAGTTTGTATTTTGATTTTCATTACCTGTTGGTGCTTATTTACTCTGTGTGATTGGTTATTCAAGCATGTCAAGAATACACCATTTTACAAGATTGGTCCCAGCATTACAGTGAGTTTTCAGAAACTTAGTCTGTTTCTCTCATACACCATGATTGAGAGCTCAAGACATTTATTCACTTACTACTCTAACTACCTTCCTGTCCTACTGTAGTTTCCACAAAAACAGCAACTGCTGTGCTTCTCTAATTGGCACTGCCTTGCCAGCCCTCTGTCCCATTCATCATCTCTGTCTAAAAATGGTCAGTTCTGAAGGGCACATCAGCCACAAGTCTCCAGAGAAGTCACAGATGAGACACACAAGGATTAAAAAAAAAAAAAAGAACCAGAGACACGGAGACACTGCTAAAGGAAAGGACAAAAAGAGACTGAGCAAACAGCTGAGTTAAGAAGAGATTAGGAGAAGAATGTGATAGAACAGATTAATTTGAGGACATAAAGCATAATGCATAGTATTAGTAATTTTTTCTGGAATAGGTAGAGAGACAGGTCAACAAGAAAAGGAAAAAAAAAAAGAAAGAGAAAAGAGAGGTGAATAATATGAGAAAAGCCTGTCAAAGTACATCACAATAGCCCTAGAGTAAAACTAAAAGAAACTTGTCAAAAAAAGGAAGGATTAAGTAAGTGGTAAGCGTAAAGAAGGAAGGACTTGGTACTAAAATACTAAATGAGGAATTTTTGTAGGAATGTAAATTACTGGTTAAATGCATTGGTTGAACACACTTTATCCGACAGACTAGAACATCACCTTCAAAATGTAATTGCAATGTCATTCACAGTAAAGACCAAATAAATTATATGTCATTTTACTCAGAGGAGGCAAAGTTCAATTTTCCTACCCTGCTAAGAAGCTTGCTCAGAGCCTACATTTACTTTCCTTTTAAAAATAAGACCATTCAAATAATGCTGAATCATATTTTAATGAATGTACTTAATATCCACAGGTGTAATTAGTTCTATTTTTACATATAGCTATCCTGAATGTTTATGGCCTGTGAACTTAGTTTTTTTCCTAATGTTTATGGTCTGATTGTTGAAAATTAGTTTATCTGCCTGAAAATAAACACTTTGTGAACATTGGCTGAATTTTAGCCTTCAGTTCTCATGGGAGCATATAAGGAATTTGAAAATGTATAGTTAACACAAAGGTTAATCAAAGGTTAATAGTTCTTATGATTGAGCAGAGTGGATAGAAAAGAGGGACAGTTTAGTAGTGTTTTCAGATGTTAACTCATTTCAGCTAGAAATCTCTAAGGGCTGTAAAGTGACTCTCTTATCTCTGCTTCTCAGATGAAAACAGTCTAGTGACATACTACAGCATTAGTGTCTAATCAATTCGACATCAGTTAGAGAAAAAGTACAAAAAGCTATATTTAGCAAATCAAAAGTGATCTATACAAAAAGTATTACACAGATTAATCTTCTAAATAGATGCTGAAAATGAGTAATCAATCCTGAAAATAGCTGGCAAATTTCTTACCTTGAAACAGTTGTAACCCTATTAATTGTAAATATGCTGGTATTTTACACAGAATTATAAATGTCAGAATATGTAGAAAACAAAATAAAGAAGGAAACAAAACTAAATCAGGCAGCGTATTTCAATGTATGTCTGTGTTACTGACACATGCAAAACATTTAATATTTTTTGATATAAAATCTTAAAAACATGTAAAACTAAGTGTTTATATGGGAAACTTTTAAGAAAAACAGATAAAATCAAGTCATAAATCACAGCATTTTCAAAATTGATAAAAGGAGGAAAAGGGTTAGAAACTACTCAGTCTTGAAAGAACACAGTGAACCCTGGTTTTGCTTCTTGTTTGCCTGAAAGAATGTGACTCTTTTTTCTTCTTCTTTACAAAAGGATATGCTAGAAACAGTTTTGGGAGGTGCTGTCAATTTACTCCATATAAACAATTAAAAATTAATGGAAAGAGAAACAGAAAGCTGCATATTTATCTCCTGGGTAGATCTTCTAATCATCAGACAATAGCAATATTTTCACTCTTGGGTCCTATAAGTATTTGAATAACTCCCCATATTGAGCAGAATGTCTGCAGCAAGATGTACTGAACAAAATCCAAGTCTAAAATCATTAGACTCAAACATTCAGGAACCTGTACTGAAAAATGAGAAAAAAAAAAAAATTTAAAGCTCCTAAGACACTGAATGGATCTTCCTCTCTCTTCCTTGTTGAAAGTTTAGCCCCTAAAATTTAGTGTAAAAAGAAAGGTCATAGCATCCTTTCCAGCTCAAGATAGTTGTAAATAGTTTGAGAAAAGTGGAAACACAAATTTTGACTATAATTATTGGAATAAACATCAACTACAGGGAAAGAAATCTGAGAAAATACAAAGGAAAGGGAAAATCTTAGATTTATCTCTTCAGCTGTCCTGCGGCAGACATTGTATTGGTGATGGAAAAAGGTGAATTAGAAGATATTTGGTTGGCATTCCATTTTCATGTAGCAATAATATAACTTGACTAATTTTATGATGAATAATAGAGCATGATTAGATCAGGTCTCTGACATGACTGCACCCTCACAATCATTGGGTGTCTTTGGTGCCTCTCCAATGTGCACTAATACTGGATAAGCAGTTACTCATCAGAAAGATCACAAAGGAAAGGAAACAAATACATTCTGCATCTCGCTTTCCCCCTAAACTGACTGATCTCCAGAGAAGTAAAGGGGAAATAAACAACATAACTGAGAAAGCATTGAAGTATGTAAATATGGAAGACAACTAACCTTTAACTAAATGGGGGGAGGGTGTGTGTTTGGATTTTGGTTTTCTTTGTCTCTTAATTCCCTTATAGATAAGACTTTTTTTTTTTTTTAGCATGGGTTACTTTTGATTTACTTCTTATTTCTGAAAAATGTTTCAAGAAAAGACTCATTGGCTAAAGCTGAGCTTATCTAAAGAATTACTGAATAGGGGACCTTAGAAACATATAGTCTGAAACTGGCCAAATACCAAATGTGTATATGAGTTACAAATTACTCTCTGATACACACATTCACTATTAGTATTTTATATCAGCTGCTAGTATACTACTCAATTTTTTTAATATAAAAACAGAGAATGCAGGTATCTAAATGATTTCTGTATCAGACCAAACAGAGAAATGTCAGAATATCAGCCAAAAACTTGCCATAAACTTTAAGACATCCTGGCTAAGGTTAAGAATAGATTTGAAGATAGAGTACCTCCAGAAAATCTGGTTTAAAGCTGACAAAAATGATTAGGCCAACAATATTCCCTATTTGAATTTTTGGATTTTTGTTCCTTTCTCTCTTCATTACATTGCTTGGATGACACCATGGATTATGCCCACTATAATCAGATGGGAAAGTAATGCTAGAGGTGACTTTGATACCACATAGTCACAACTATTGAACAGTGGTGAATTTAAAATTATTTTAAGGGACTTTTTTTTTCCCTGATCGACTTTCTTCAAATCTTAATAATCAAGCAAGTTGTTCTACACATGATTCACAATTCCGAGTTTTAAAACTTTTTGCTGTTTTTTCACCCCTAAATTAAGTTTTTTTCTTTCTGTTCTACTGCAAAAGAAATTTTGAAAATTTATAAGATTAGAAGAAAGGGTACATTTGCACTTTAATCACCTGTCTGGATTTTCTGCACATAAATCAGACAGTCAAACCCCATCAGCATACCGGAAATTATACACATAGACTTTCACTGATAGTACTTAACAGTCTTATACATTTAGTGTTTTATGTCACAGAAATTTATGGAATCAGGTTTTAGGGGTCTATTTTTTCCTTTTTTTAAAGTTTGGAATTAGAATAAAGGGAAGAAGAAGAAGGAGGAGGAGGAGGAGGAGAAGAAGAAGAAGAAGAACAAGAACAAGAAGAAGATGGAGAAAAGGAGCTTTAACTTCTTATTTGTTGGGGGGGAAATGATAAACACAGACAATTATTTAAAAAATACTTAAATGAAAACATACTGTAGAATATTACTAGAGAAAAACAACCAAAACCAGGAAAATAGAGTTATGCAATGAAAATGCCTGATACACTTATTTGACTGTAGATATGCACTGGAATTACTCAGTCCAAGACAAGACTGCTTCATGTCTACATGTCAGCACAGACACCAACCAATCTTCAACAAAGCCTTCCTGATAAAACTCCTTCACAGACCTGGCTAACTTTCAGAAAATACTTGATTACCTAAAGTTCTGTTGTGTAATTCTGTGAATCCTGTACATTTTGTAATCCCTCCCAGAGTACTGTAAGTAGGTGTTGGTGAGAGCTTTAGTTGGTCATCCTCTTACATGAATGCCGTAATTACTGGTTACTTCTCGGGGACAGCGGGTGGGGATGGTCCTTAGGACAAGAGGTTGCCCTTCCTTGCTGGAGTATAAGCTAGTTAAATACTGGAATACACAGTGTTAAACTGTTCCCTGTTTTAAAATCATATCATCTTACTGCATCTTTATAATCAGTGCATATGTATTTCTCATGTCTTAATGCTTAAAGAGATTTTGTGGAATATTGAGTTTGTATGTACATACCAAACTTATTTTGTATTGTAAATATCACATGGTTGCAAAAAGCCTTCTCAGTGCAATGACCTTTTTATATAGTGACATTGATAAGAATTATTAAATTGGTAGAAAAATAAAAATAATTGTGTTCCAAAGTAGGGAAAACACAAAAAAATCCTGTTACAAATTTTCTTCATTATCTTTGGAAAGCTCATAAGTACCTACCACCATAATCTAGTATTTCTGATTAGTTTCTCATAAAAGGGATGCTGAGAGAAAGACTTGACAGCACAAGCTTAGCAGAGAAGCATCATCCAACATACATTAATTTTAAGGCTTAACAGTACTATTTTAGTCACTTATTTGATCTCCTATACAAAAGCAGTACAGATTCACCAATCTCTTTTTTTCATATTTCTGTGTATAAAATTCCTTACTATCTTTAAATAAAATTGATTCCAATAACTTTTCAGGAAGGAGTGGTTGCAATTGCTTGTTGGTAAATTGTGCCTGTGATTAAATAACTTTATCTTCAGAAGAGTAATTCAATTTTCCATATAATTCTCTTCTTCTTAGAAAGACTTACAAATAAAACAACTAATGACAAAAATAAAGGAACAGTCATTACCAACACAGATACATTTTATACAAAAATACAGTAAATATGGTAAGTTCCATAACAACTGAATTTTTTGAGTGTTCTTTACATAGTTTCATTACATTATTTATCAGAATTTACCATATATCTATATCTATATCTATATCTATATCTATATCTATATCTATATCTATATCTATATCTATATCTATATCTATCTATCTTCAGCAGCTCATGTTTCTTCATAAATAAGTGGCTTCATGTTTTTTGTTTTTCATGAAAAAAAAAAGCTACATTACTCCATATAATTTTTACAGTGTAACAATTTTGAAACCGCTATTTAAAAAGTCATTAACCCAGAACAGTGAGTACAAATAACACCTGTCTGAAAAGATATGGCAGTCTACATTTTTCCCCCAGTACACTGAAACTATTCTGCCTGGCAGATAGCTTCTAAGACAGATCACATCTCCCATTGAGAAAAAGGTATCTGCTTTTTTTACAAGCACATTCTTTAAACATCTCCACCATTTCCACAATCTGCTGGCGTCTGTAGCTAGGTGGGGATTAAAATCTGCCTGGTAGTCACTCATATTAATTCCACCGAGGAGCGGCAAAGTCAAATGGTGCACCACTGCCAAGGCTTGAGTGGCACTGCTTCTGCACAGCCGGCTACCCCAGGGATTGACTGCTACTACCACAGCAGAGAATCTCTCTGCTAATCTCCTCTAACTGTTGTTGACCTATCTCTGTCTTCCACTCCCAAGTATACAATAAATCAAGCGCATTTTACATGAAAAATGAAGTAATTACTCAGTGAATCCAATGGCTAATTGCGCACGGAAGCCTCTGGGAGACATGGGACAAATCCATGTCAGTTTTCGAAAGACAGAGAAAAAGTAAACCAAGTTAATAACTCCTCAGACAGTGACAGACTGAAAGGGATTGAAATGCACCATTTCTTCAAAGAAACCAATACCCTGCTTAAGGGAAATGGAAAAATCTAGCTATACAGTTTAACTTTACAGTAACAACAGGAGCGATTTAGAGGAAATATTGTAGCAAAAGCAACCAGTTTCTGGAGAAAAATGTTATGGGGCTGCAGCTTCTCTTGTTAGATATTATTATTACACGTTATTTAAAGTAACCTTCTCCTTTTTTATATCCTCCTTTCTTTCTACCTACTCTGCAACTGTGTACTTCTGAGTCCCATAATTCCTCATCCAATTTAATTCAGTTCACTTGCTCCCTCTCCCCAGCCTCTCTTTCAATTGCTCCTTATCCAGGGAAACCTTCCCCAAACTGCTATTATAAATGCAGCACTCTGGCTGCTTAAATGCCATGTACCTGATCTTGCCAGCTATCTCGGCCACATTGTGGAGGGAGAGGAGAAAAGGGACTGGGAAGAGACAAAGCAGGTGAAAGATAAATTCCCTTGCTCCCATTTGAGTTCCTAGTCAGTCTTTGCTCAAAACAGATCACAGCAGGTGTGATTAGTTTCACCCTTGCTGCTCTGACATGACCGAAGCTTTTCTTTATGCATTTCAGCAGAGCATCTCATCATCTGGACAGCAATAGGAGCTTGAAGAGATGAAAACATGCTCAGTGACTTTTTTTTAGAGGTAACAGTAGTGAACTTCTGGTAAGTATCTACTGAACATATGTGCTTTTTCAACTTGGCTAAATTTGCTTGGATTGTCACAGGATAGCAAAAGAAACATTCATGACACAAATGCCACTCCTCTGCCAAGTTTCAAGGTCACTTGCAATTTAGCTTTGTAAAGCAACATATTTTTCTGCAGCCTAGCCGTTGTAAACAGCTGAACCATTTTGGCGGACTGTTTTCAAGTCGTGGTCCTGACACAACTAGCCAGAATGGAAAATTTCAGCCTAAACAGTAACGGAATCTGCCAAGTCTAAAGTGTTTAACGTGAGATGTTATTTCCTAGTTGTTCCCACAGCAGTTACCTTCATCTCATATAGCTACAGGGCTTCTTTGCTGGGATCTTGCCCACAGTTCAAGACACCATCAGCAGGATACAGCTGATCAGATGTTGAGATCTCTTTAGTACAGGGGGAAAAAAGTGTTCAAAATAAAAAACTTTTTAGTTAGTTCTTTTAAAAATACAACATTAAATGCAGTAACTCTTAGAAATTAAATTTGGATGTCTGTGCTTCTCTTTATTGATTGGTAAGTCTTCTCTAAAAGCCTGTTACTTTAGTGGAGATAATACCATGAGATAGAAAAACGGGAACTGAAATCTCTTACCTACAGTTTCTTCAGCTACCAGAAATAAAGCACAGTTAGACTCAAAAGTTTTGTGCTTCAAGATTTGTTAAAAGTAGAGGAGACATGAGACATTTGCCAAAGAGTTAAAATGTTTCAATACAGAGAAATATTTAAAAACAAAGAGCAAAATGCTCTTGGGCATTGGGAGATCTGAGGTAATTGGATTTGATCAGATGAAAAAGAAGGCAATTATTTACATAACAAAAAAAAAAATCCACAGAGAAAAAATAATCTTCCTTTCATGATATCTTAGAAACAATCAGACATCAAACATTACTTTCATGCAGCCATGTTTTATTGTCTCCTTAGGCTCAATCAACATGTACAGATGAGCTGGAGATACTCAGAAATTAAAACTTTAGTTATGTTATCTATGTTTCCTTAAGTTCTCTTCAGAAAGTTAAACTTTGTTAGTATAAAGTATATCCTTTTGTAAAACAAAAACAATTTCCTTCCTTTTAACACAGCGAAAGACACGTCACTTGTTGGTATGTGTCACATGTTGACACATAATGGATGATGCAGGTACTATTACAGTTGCTGCAGCAAAGATGTTAAACTTGGAAAATTTGCACCAATCAGTACTACAAGGTGAAAGATGGATGCATTCACTGGACGTCATACCACATGTGTGTGCTAGAAAGGAGACTACACTTCCTCTTACCTCTTTTTAACAACTACTTTCTCAACATAGCTAAAATTCAGTTCATTTGGCCTTTCAAAACAAAATTTCTGGCATCATTTTAGAACACCTGAATGTCACTGTCTGCACCCCAAACTTAAGATGACAGGAAAGACAGGAGTAACCTACTCTGATGCATTCATATGCCTCATGGGTAGAAGAAAAAATTATGTTTTACTCTGGTGTTAATTTGTTAGACAGAGGAAGGACACTCAAAAGAAAGTTAATGAGGTTTCTCTGAGCTTTGTGCTGACTTGGCTGACACTTCAGTTCGCCTGACCACATATGTACTAACTAGAAACACGGGAAAAATACAGGGAGTCAATCAGGCAATATATTAGTGTCACCAAACAACTCTGTGTTTTTGGGGGTGCAATCCTTATATTTCTAAATTGTGCTGGAAAACTTTAATGCTGTACAAAACAGGTGTGCTTTATCCCCAAATATTGCAATTGCAATGTCATATTAAGTCTTAAACATATTTTTATATTTACATAGATAAATTATTTTCATGAGAAAATATCTTACCACCAAGGAAATTAAAATGAATGCAGTAAATACCCTACTTCTTAAATACTACCCCTTTGCAGAGAAAGTGCACAATTTAGAATAAGTTAAAGACATAAGAAATGTGTCTATTTTCAGAAAAGTGTATGTATTCTAAACTATACCAAGTGTCATTTATTTTTTTAACATTACTTTTTTGTGAAATTTACAAATATTTCCAGTCTTTTCTCAATAATAACCCTAAGAACGCATGTGGCATGTTTTGTGTAGTAAAATGGTATCCTCTCAGTGCTGTTTTCTTGCACTGTAATCCAAAAGAGTTTATACTGGGTGAAAAGTATCAAACGTTTATTGAAATATTTAAAATATAATCACTGATTCTTTTGCACCATTTGTATAATCATTGTAGAAACTGATTTTCAGAAAAGGTTTTTGTTTTCTCCTCTCTCACCTTCAGTATTTCCACACTGTGTTTCTAAAGGAAAGACTTATTATCTTTTTAATGCCACATTTGTTTCCTAAATACTTCTTACTATACCAATAGTCTTTTTTAAGCTGCACTAACCTTAAATCACTATAGGAGAAAACATACTGCTACATATTGAACCAAACATTAAACCTCCGAACCTCTTGCAACTCAGTTTTTTGGGTTATCCCTGCTACAATGCTATGCAGTGATAAGACAGTGAGTTTGATGATAAAGTGCTGAATTTGACACACTAAAGATAAATGAGAATTACTGATAGAAAGCTGCTCTACTTTTGCTACTCTGTATGGGAAGGTGGGTTCATTTCCATCTCCCTGTCAGACACCTGAAAACAACAGGCCTTATGCCTTCTTAATCTCAATGGGTTACCTTCATAAGCTCTTTAAAAGTTATATATGGAAGCTCGATTAAGCCGATTAGCAATGGTTGTTTGCAATCGGACATCAGCAAAGTACATAATAATACTGCAACATAACTGAGAATACAGAATGAGGATGGTAGCAGTTGGAAGATATAGCAATGTTATTTTAGACACAGAAGGGTCACATAAAGCTCAGAAAGCAGCCATGTGCATTTTAAATGCCATCTCATCCATCCTGAAACGGTCATTCAGAATTTCCTGACTTTGAAGAGGGCACCTTTGCTGACACTACTCAACCTAAAAAAGCTTCACTGTATATCACTTTCTAGATAGGTATTTACTCTTTATCAAATTTTGACTTTCTGAAGTTCTACAGCAATGATTGATAGCACTTAGTTATGCCTATTAAGTACTTTTATTGAAAGATTATCTGAATGCCTAACACTAACCAAGGTACATTTTCTATCTTTTACTGGATTAATGCAACATTTAAAAACTCACACTATCATTTTGTACTGGAACATGCCCTCACTAACATTTGTACCATGACAAGAGTTCAGTTGTTATAGCACAGAATCATCACAGAACCATGCAATAATTTGGGGTTGGAGGGGATTTAAAGGTCGTCTAGTTCCAGCCCAGCAGACTCAGGTAAGGACACCCTTCACTAGACCAGGCTGCTCAATGCCCCATCGCCCCTGATCTTGAATACTTGCAGGAATGGAGTATCCACAACTTCACTGTGCAACCTGTTCCAGTATCCACCTCCACAGTAAAGAATTTCTTTCTTATAGGTAATCTAAGTCTAACCTTTTTCAGGTATAAAACATTGCCCCTTGTCCTATCCCCGTATGCCCTTGTCAACAGTCCCTCTCTGGGTTTCTTGTAGGCCCCTGTTAGGTACTAGAAAGCTGCAATAAGGTTTTCCTTCTCCAAGATAAACTACCCCAACTCTCTCAGCCTGCCTTCACGGGAAAGGTGTTTTGGCTCTCTGATCATCTTTTTGGCCATCCTTGTGATTCACTCCAAGAAATCAAGGTCTTTCTTATGCTGGTGGCCCAGAACTGGATGCAGCACTTCTGGTGGGTCTCACAACAGTGGATTAGAGGGGTAGAATCACTTCCCTCAACACACTGGCCACTCTTCTTTTGATTTAATATGGTTGGCTTTCTGGGCTGTAAACTCGTCCTGACAGGTGGTGTCAAGCTTTTCATCCTCCAGCATCCCCAGGTCTTTCTTCTCAGGACTGTTCTAAATTCCTTCTCTGTCCAGCCTGTGTTTGTGGTTGGGGTTGCCCTGACACACATGTGGTATCTTTTATTTGCCCTTGTTGAACTTCATGATGCAGTTAGACCAATGTTGAACAAATAATGATGCCTAATAACATTCTGAAAAGATTTTATCCTGCCTTTCAACATTTGGAATTATATCTGTCACGTTTGCCCATTTGTCAGTCCCAAATAACAGTGAAAATTGAGAGTACAGAAAAAAAAATAAAAAGAGTTTATTATAGTAAAAAATAAGGCTGAATAGCATATATGTTAGCTAAAGTTCTGTGTGAGTTTCCTCTGAGATCAGACAACCTTTTGATTTAATTTTTCCTGACAGTACAGTATAATATAATAATAGACAGAATGTCCTTGGTTATCACTTTTACTTTCTCTCACTGTTGTCTACTGCAGATGCTCAGCCTGAACTAAACCACTTTTTAGACAAAGCAAATAAGCCAGTGAGTGTTTTACGTACAATTTTAGGTGAAAGTAGTACGAAGGGCTCATCTGTGCTTTTTGTTGCATTTCTGAGTATTGATTACCTCCCCTTTCTTCATTATATGCATTGTGGAAGGGGAACCAAGACATATGGTGCCTGCCAATAGTTTGATGAGCATACATGCTGACTTCTAGGGCTAGATCTCCCCAATATGTACATCAGAAAAGCTCAAAGGTATTTAAGAACTGCCTATAGCCAGAGTTTCTTAAAATTCTAAGCATGTTTGCGTGTTTCTGGAGTTCTGCTGACCAAGGACAACCACGGCCAAGCACAGAAGAGCCCAGTAACTCCTGCACAGTAACTCCTAAATATTGCAGAGATGTTTTCAGACTTTGTCACAGGAAACAATGTGGTCAGAAACAGAGGATGCCCACTATGAAGTAAAGTTGGTGACATAAAGCCCTCCTCACCCTATAACATACATGGCCAGAGACACCGGCATAGTCACTCAGAGATATAAAGGTATCTAACCTTAGCATGGGGTCGATGAGACTTAATCTTGGGGGAGTAGCTGACGGGAGGTTTATGACAACTAAATGCTAATGCTCAAATCCTGAAAGATATTTTAATAGCATATAGAGTAGCACATGATATTTGAAGTGGATTAGGTCAGCATATACAACTTATTTGTACAATTGAAACTATTTCTAATGTTAGAACAGTGAACATTGGTCACTCTTCCTTAACATATTCATATGCACCTTGATGTGGAAAAAGAAATATTTGTTACATGATTGTTCTTCTGAATCCTAGTTTTAAAAGGAGAAACTGAGCTAGATCTTTGGCTGCAAACTTGAACATTGTAATCATAATGTTAGAATTGGTTATGTTTAACCCACACAAGTTAGTCCATATGCAATGCTAAATATTTTCCAGAAACATCATTAAAAGAATAAAAATTATTAGCATATTTGAATGCCATTTGTATGAGGCTGTCACCCTACTCTTAAAAAAGAGATATTTTTATATTTCAATTTGCAACAAAGATAGTAAAAAAATTTACTTTTAAAATAATAATGATTATATTTTCATTTGTAAATCTCTACAGTTTTGTTAGTACAGTCTTTTTTACACTGGAAAAACAAGACAGTGATGAGTGACATCTCTTTTCCCATAATAAAGATAGGAAAAAACATCTCATTTGGCATGACCCAAAATCTAGTCACCCTGTTTCCTTTTCATTCTTTGAACATTCATATTAGAAAGACAGATGTCAATGCAATACAGGAAAAAAGATAGATGAACCATTTTGATTAAGCAGAAACTGGTTAAAATCTTTATAAGAATATGCAATTATTCTTTTGCAGCTACTGTTCCACAAGCTACTAAAAATACTTCTAGGCCTCCAAGCATATTCTGATTTCTCAAACTGGGAATTGAACTTCTCCCCGTAAAGGCTGAGTATCCTACTCTTCATGGTTCACATGCCTCATTACTTGCCATTTCTTCATTGTAATGATTGCAGAGGTTTTTAAGGGACAACAGAGGTAATCTAGCTTCGAAAAGAGTTAGGGATTAATGGAAAATACTTGCTCTTCCCTTTTGTGCATTTAAGGTGCATGAGAAATGCTTTGAGAATGAGAAATTGATTGGCTGCAGTTTTAGCCACCAGCAGAAGTCTCTCAAGAATATACACTGAAGATGTTTTTAAGTAGGATAATATCACAATCCCGTGAAACTGCTGATTTTTAGACTGATTCCTTCACTGTTTTTATCCCTTTAACTAATGCTTCTACCAGTTACTTAACCATACTGGAAATTTCACAGTAAATGTACTGATAAAGCAAAGAATGCATAAAAACAAATCTGTACATTGTACTGAAAATAATTTTATTTTATTTAAACCAATGATAACTACTACTGAAGACCGTACAGCTCAGACCTGCCTAAGCTCTTATTGCAAATATGTTTCTGTAGCACTGAAAGGTAAGTGCAAGTTGGAAACGATTCAGAGTCCTTTTAAATCTGTGATTATAATTTGCATAACCAAAGAACAGAGTAATTATATTCTGTTTTCTACCCAATTCTGTGCGCTCACATTAAATCTTGAAAACGTGGATACATACAAAAAGAATCTCTGTAAAAGGTGATGGATGACCGCCTACTGGAGAGGCAAATCCCTGCTTTAGCTCTTAGTGCAAAAGGATAGCTTTGCATTGCTTACAAATATTGTCCTGTGCCTTTCTGGTCCCATCTGGCTTTCAGCACTGCGAGATAATCACCCATCCATATATCCAACATAGCCAGTTTTCTTTCACTTCAGCAACAGCAACAGAATTAGTCTTGTGTCTTTCAAATTATGATAAAAACAGTTAATTAACTACATAGACACTGAACAGACCAATACAGCCAAAGCCTGACCTGTTATCACTGCCAATAAAGCATTTCAGTTCAAGTATCCAACTGCTACCCTTTGGATGGAGAATCACTGTGATGCTATCTTTAATTTATCTCACCTCTTGCATTTATCTAAAATGTGATGAATAATGAAAACAAAAGGGATTGAAGTTGCTAAAATTACGTTCTTGAAAAGTGCTCAGACTGAACCTTATTAGGATCTTGTTGCCAGACATCCTGAAAGCTTTTCTTCTAATTTTGGTTTTCAGAGGCAAAACATAAACATGGTTGACTTGTATTATAAAATTAAGCGTAACAGTGAATGCACTAGACAGGCGTCTAGAAATAAAATAGGTTTCAAAAATCACAAACAAGTATGCCCAAACAGATACCCATTTCAGTAGCCCACTTTTCTAGTAACTCTTTTTGGGAACGAAAGTGAACAAGAATGAGATACCACATTTTTAACATGGTATTTCATTGAATGCACCAGTCTTACAATCTAGATGAACGAAGCACACAATCTTTTTTTTTTTTTCCCTTTGGTCAAGTGTTTAAAAAGAAATATATATTACTATATATATATTTATATAGGCACTCACACAGTGAATTGGCAATAGCATTTGAGGTTTCTGATGTTTTCTGAATACAGATGAAGGAAATCAAAGGCTTTTATTTTCTTCATGGATACACTAGATATACATTAAAAAACTTTCTATCAGGTAATTAGAGCATCCCAAAAGATAAACTGCTTGAAATCCTATGATGTAAGGATATAGTGGTCTTTATATATAGCTATACATATATATATATATATAGGCCATGTGTGAGACAGTGTAATGTAGTGTAATGTAACCATAGCAACAATACAGTAGGTTGAGTAAGTCAGCTTAAAAACTGTCGAGTGCATTAGATATGCAGGGCATAGAGGGCTTTTTTATCCTCTTGTTGGATCAGGCCCATACTAATGCTTTATATTAGCCATCTCTATTATACAGAAAAAAGTACCTAAACCTTCCCAAACTAAGCAAGAATCACTTCAGGCTCCACAAACGATTGCATACTAGAATACAGTTAGGAGAATGCTTTGTTTGTAAAATGCTTTGAAGATAAGTGCTAGGCAGAGTTTTTTATCTGCACAAGCAGTAAAATAGAGTGCAGGACTGCATATAGCTGTATCAGAGAAAATTGAGAGTGATTTTAAGGAAAAGTGTATGTTTAATGTTACCTATAGAACTTAATCTAATTCCTTGTGTTTGATCACATGTGATTCTATATCTGAATGTCTGCATGAAAATTCAAGCAAATAATGATGTCTTCATGTGATTGCATCTGTTAGGGCTGTTTTTTGGGTTTGTTTTTTGGTTTTTTTTTAAATTTATATGGTTTTTGATATATTTTATATGACCAGACTATTACATGAACAGAGGATCATATATTTTCTAGGTTACAATTAAGTAAACAGATACTTAATTCAGATTTTGGGCACCCCTGAATTTATCATTAAGATTTTGATTTTCATTCTATCTGCATAAAGAAATTAAAATAATTCTTTAATATAAATATCTAGGTAGAAGATAAATGTTCACTAAACTAACTACATCAGGGGAGGCTCCTAAGTTTTCCCATCAAATCCAAAGAAAATCTCTTTGATCTCTTGAAAGATTAGACCCTTCACACAAAAAAACTTGTAGTCACCTTCAGTGTTTTTTCAGTTGTCATATTTTATCCTCTCAGATTTTAATTGTGATGAAGTCCAGCCCCCCGGTATCCCTTACTAAACACTGTTGGGTGAAAATAACCAGTTTTATGTGATTTTTTTTTCAGTTCTGTCTTCCAGTTAGCTGTAGGCAGTGTTGTGGAACAGCTGCAGCCAGAGTACTGTTGCAGAGATGGCAGCACATACAGACACTGGGGTGCTTCTATGTATGTACCAAGGCAATCTGTTTTCAGGGTTATTGAAATGCGCTACAAATTTAAAGAGGCTTTTCTGTAAGGAGGGACAAAAGATACAGTAATTAAAACACAGAATGATTTTTCTTTCTGTTGTGGTTACATAAGAGATGCTCAGAACATTTTCTTTTTGTCCCTTCCCATGGTGCCTTTTCTCCCTATGATTCCATAGGCCAGCTGTTTCAAATCATGGGGTTTTTTTTACTAAACCATGCCTATAATAAAAATCTTCAAATAAAAGATGGACCAGGTATGCCAAAAACCTGTAACTAAATTCAGGTTGCCCGTTAGGAAGCCTTCATGGTCCGTTAGCCGCTAGAAGGTATATGTGATGACTGAGAAAGCAACCTCTGACCCAGTGGCTTTTTCATGCTCTAACTAGTAAGTAGGAAACAACAGGGGTTGAGAGGAGCTCTATGAAACAGTGCTCGTCAGAGCGAGACAAATTGGAAAATGGGCTCTTCTGTATTCTGTAATGACAAGAATATTTAATAGGCTGTGTAGGGGGTACATTAAAAAAAGATGTTAGCTAGCCTGAAAGTACACTCCTGGGGTGAAGTCCTAGTCCCTCTTGAAGTCAATTGCAAAAAGTTCCATCAGATTGAATGGGGCCATAATTCCACTCCTGGAGTATACCCAAGTGAAAATGTCTATTTAATTCTACAATAGATAGGAACTCCAATGCACACTTTTTGATTCTATATGAAACAGTAAAAATACCTGTTTATGTGAAATGGCATATGTCATTGGAGCTCCTGAGGCTTGAAAATAAACCAAACCAATTTAATTTTGACTTTCTACTTCACCTCTCTCCAAATGAGAGTCTGCCTTTAGATGAAATATGGTGAATTATGTCGGTTACACTTTTTTATCCCACAATTCAACTGGGTGTAGGGCCATAAAGTGGATTATTGAAAATTGGCTTGCAAGAGTGCAAAATAAAATTTATCTAAGTCAGCTTTTCCCTCACGCTTGGTTCGTAACTCCAACACTAGTAATTTTGCTCTCACTGACATTTATAAGAATTGTGACCACAGAAAGACTGAAAGGGTAAAGAAATGATCTAAAGGGTGGGACATAAAGCTAGGATCTGTGTTTAAGTCCTTTCTCTTCCAGTAATGACTTGGCAAAGTCACTCTGGACCCAATTTCTAAAGGTGTTAGGCTTCAAGAAATACCGATGCATTTAGGGTGTCTAATTTCTTTTAAACTTCTATGCTGACTTTACAGAATGGGGGAAAAGGTAGAGTTTTCTTACAGAAATATCCAGAACAGAACTTTAATACCTTACAAATGCCACACACACTCTGAAATACTTCTCTACAAATAATTCATTAATATCTTAACAGTCAGGAGAAGAGAAAGATAATATCAAACAGGTCCATAATTATGAATTTTTTCCTTAGAGTGAGCAGTACCTTATTACAGTAATTTCACGAATACAAGCCGCACCAATTTGACCAAAATTTTGGTGGAAACCCGGAAGTGCGGCCAATATTCCGGGGCGGCTAATACATTAACAAAATTCTAAAAGCTGCCAACACGGAAGTGAGAGCCCGCGGCAGCCCCAAGCCAAGCTGGAGCCCGGCCGGCCCCGGCAGAGGTGGGAAAGCCTGGCAGAGGCGGGGCCAGCAGTGTGGGGGGCGGGCGGCAGAGCCTGAGCCAGCAGGGCGGGGCAGGGGGGGCGGCAGAGCCCGGGCCAGCAGGGCGGGGGAGCCCGGGAGAACTGGGGCTAGCAGTGCAGGGGAGCATGGCAGAAGCAGGAAGGCCGGCGGGTGGGGCTGCCTGGCAGCGGGGGAAGCCCAGCAGAATCAGGGCCAGCAGCGTGGGGGAGCCCGGCGGTGCGGGGGCCTGCAGTGCCGGTCAGGGCGAGGAAACGCGGCGGCGATGCAGACGGGAGGGGGCAGCCGGCGAGCCTGGCGGCGGCGGCAGCGGCTGGCCCGCCGGCAGGGCGAGTACGTGAACGCAGCGGCGACGCGGCCGGCATGCCTGCCAGCGGCGGCAGCGGCTGGCCCGCCGGCAGGGCGAGTACGTGAACAACGCAGCAGCGACGCGGCCGGCATGCCTGCCAGCGGCGGCAGTGCCTGGCCCGCCGGCAGGGCGACTACGTTAACGCAGCGGCGACGCGGCCGGCGTGCCTGCCAGCGGCGGCAGTGCCTGGCCCGCCGGCAGGGCGACTACGTTAACGCAGCGGCGACGCGGCCGGCGTGCCTGCCAGCGGCGGCAGTGCCTGGCCCGCCGGCAGGGCGACTACGTTAACGCAGCGGCGACGCGGCCGGCGTGCCTGCCAGTGGCGGCAGTGCCTGGCCCGCCGGCAGGGCGACTACGTTAACGCAGCGGCGACGCGGCCGGCATGCCTGCCAGCGGCGACAGCGGCTGGCCCGCCGGCAGGGCAACTACGTTAACGCAGCAGCGGGGCGGTGCTGACGGGAGAGGGGGGCCAGTGAGCCCGGCGGCGGCTGCAGCACCACCCGGCCGGCCCCGTCAGCAACCATGAGCGGGTCGAGCCTGCCTGGCCCCGCCCCGAGCCAGTAAAGCCCGCTATGCCGCGATCCTGTTACTAATTGGCCAATTTGTGAAAGCTGCGCACGGATTCTCGCGACGAACGGAAGTGCGGCTAATATTCGGGGTGCGGCTTATCTATTGACAAAGACAGCAACATTGTCGAGGCACCGGGGGTGCGGCTTATAATCCGTGCGGCTTGTATTCGTGAAACTACTGTAATCAATATTGATTAATTACTTTTTACACAATATACATGTAAGTATGTGTATATGTATGTGTATATGTATGTGTATATGTATATGTATATGTATAATACACAGATATGTTGGGTGGTGAAGTGACAAAATATAAATAAAGGTAGCAAATTTAGCCTGAAAATTATTTTGTTTTCATGTGCAACATTAATTACCATTTGGATTAGACTGATGTACCACTTATCATTTGGAAGCAGTGTAGAGGGAAAGAAGGAATGGAAGAAACCTTAGTGTAATTATTATTCCTTCTAAGTGACTCAGTATGTTTTACATGTCTGTTTTCTTTAATCTACTAGTGTAAAATTCCTTTTTCACAAACTGCTGAAGAGTTCACTTCATTAATCCTTTAGGAAGAGTTTCTGTCAGATGCTTTAACTAAAAGCTCTTAGTCCCCGGATGAGTTTGAAAGGAAAATATTACTTGGATCAATAATTAAACACTTGAGTTGTGGGGTTACTTTTAAAAAAGGAATTATATATTATCATTCTTGTCAACCTTGCTTGGCATTGACTAGTGACTTAAAAATACTGTTATAAGACAAATCTTTTATTTGCCACTGGCCATTTCCTTTAAGCTTAAATGTCCTAAACATTCTGCTTTTGAGAACATACCTTCAAAGTGCTCTTTAATCACCACTATATTAACAGCTGTCAGTAACCAGACTTTTCCATGAATGTTTAAAGTTGGAATGCCTGTTTTTTTCTGAAGTTTGCATTAATGGTAGGTAAGTAAACAATTGCAGTCCACACAACCAGTATGAATCTATGACTAAAAGCCATAAAGAACACATTGAAACAGCTTGATTTTTTCTTTTCTTAGTATTACAAAAGCTCATATATGAATTCTGGTCTGAAAATGAACTCTGTTTAAATTTTAAGATAGATTTTAATATTCTTACTCATATGTGTAGCATTTCATTGTGAAGCAGTCTCATTACTGGTTTTAAAAGGTCTATTTATTATGTGGTTTTTCAATATTAGTCAAGATTTAACTATTAAGTATGTATTCATGTAGTCTTAATTAGATATTTTAAGTAAGGAACATCTACACTAGCATTTTACTTTTGATTTGAAGTGTATTTTTGAAGAGAATCTTTAATTTCCCATTTACTGCTCTTTAGCTCACAGTACAGAGAATTTAACTAGAGCACACAGAAATTTTCTTGGATTAAATTAAGACACTGGTAGTGAGTACTCAGTCCACATGATCAAACCAGAGCTGCTCTCAAGAGCACAAATAACAGCCCATAACATGTTCAGTGAGGACACAGAGTCCTCAACACAACTTGTGTCACTCTGTGCATCTGCTTCTATGGGGCCACTTCACTTATTACCACAGACCTATTTCCAACACAGTGTAACCAATAACAGGCATTTAATCTTAAAAAATTAAGATAAATCCAGTCCAGAATAAAATTTACACAATATGAACACTGTATCCTTTGAGAATTTATTTGCATAGACCCACACTCTTTATAAGTTAGAACATAAAAATATGAGCCTAAGTTCTTCATATGCTTAAGGGAGATAATGATTGAGTAGCTTCAAGTCAATGATATAAGGAAAACACAGCTGATAATTTTCTGTGACTATGTTACTCCTTTCTCTTTGACACCTGGGTGTCTAATATCACATCTTAAGAATAATAGTGCAAAATAATGTAGAGAAACTGTTAAAGCAAGACCTCTGACTGGACAGTTCTGAGGTGCTCTGGCATATGTTCCAAGCTGCCATCAGGAGCCATAAAAACATAAGCACGTCCCAATTATCATTTCATGACTTATAAATACTTTCTCATTATCATTTTAAGAGATTGCTATTCTATTTCTTTCTACTAAAATCTCAATGTCCAGCCAGTGAGCTCCGGCTCACTGCTAAGTTTTAATCGCTCACTTAATGTTTATCTCAATCAACAGCTGATTCAGCTGATGGCCTAACTGATGGGGTGGAAAGCTTGTGTGGCAAAGGAGGGTGAGAAGAAAGGGAAAAGATGAAAACGTCGGGGAAAAGCAAGACTGATTTTCTTCTCAGAGAAACAAGTAGTGCTTTTAAAGTGTTCCTGTCCTTACTTAGTATATTGTTCCTATTCCCATCATTCATTCTTGCTGTTTATTTATATCACAGTACACTGAAAAAATAAATAACATTGCTATATTTTTATTCTGGCTTATTTTCAGGTCTTCAGGATTTTCATGTCTTTGAATGTTTATTTGGTTGGTGCTTTTTTCCCACCACCTGTTGTGACAAAACTACAACAGAGAGGTAAAATATTTCAGGAGGAAATTGAATATAAATTCCATCTCATAGATATGTTCTATTCTGGAATATGGACAGAGAGATAATGTTTGAGGAACAAGAGTCTCTGTCACAAAGAAAATCTTTCTTGTTTCACAATATCAGCTAAAATAAGGAATTCAGCTTTTCTTTGCCATTGAAGAAAATCTGAATTTTATATAATTAGTTCTATATACGTAACATATACTCATGCACTTCATACATGTAATACAAGTATTATTTACACTTTGCTCTTAAGAAAAGTAAGTGTTCACCTAAGGTGATTATAAAACTAAAACCACATGGGGTTTGAAGGAGCAGGGAAGGGATAAATGAATAATAATTAGGATTTCAGAAAAAAAGGAAGTTAAAGCTTTTAATATTGTTAGACACTTTTTTCCCCTACAAATCTCATTACTACAAATACAACAAGTAGCCGTTTTGACCTTGCCTTTATAAATATGTAAATGTAGTTTATATCTTATTTTATAGGTGTGCAAATGTAGTTTATATTTAGTATTAGATATTAGACAAGCATGTAGACAACTTATTTTGAGGAAAGACACAAAATCTCAGCAGAAGTGTAAGATATCAACCAGCATTTTCTTCCTGATGAAAAGAGAAAGAATTATCAACTCTTTTCTTAAAAAAAGAAAAAATAGAGGGGAAAAAAGTACATTAACAAAGATCGATAAAGCAATTTATACTTCCAATTCAGCCACTGAGACACTTTTCGTTCAGACACATACCACAATTATGTTATGACAATTATTCATATCTGGTTCCTAGATGCAGCCAAGGACAGGAAATAGGCCATGGCTTAATATTTGTCTCAAGTCTGCACCCTAATTCACCAACTGAACATTTTAATTCCAGATTGTAGGTGTAATGTCTTGACATTGAATCAGCTTCCCAGGTTACAGGCAGCAGCAGTCAGAAATCTGCTTGTAGCTACCTTAGCTTGTAATTGCTGCTTCACAACTGAGTCCATAGCATATGAGTGTTCCTGCTTTGCTTCATGCATTGGAGATGCTAAAAGCATGAATTCCCATCTGAGTCTGATGCCCAGCTGCACTTCCTAGGTAAAGCATGCATCCACCTAGGTGAGATGCAGGCTCAAGTGTGAAGCAGCAGTATTATCTGATCATAAACACTATACTAGTGCTGCTTTCACTCCAAGCTGGAGTCACATTGACTCTCTGAAGACACTTAGCCTGGTTCCCATATAGTGAAAGCAAAAAAATCAGAAAACTTTCACAATGGTGGTGGTAGTTTCACCACTATACCTCATCCATTTCACTGTGCAGTAACTGTCGTTTGGATATAGAAGATAAAACAGTAGCCCTGCCCAACTAAAGGCAAAGATTTAAGAGCAGAACATTTACCAGTATAAAACTTTAATCATACAACTTAATTCGGTTTCTTAAAGAAGGCAAACTGTATCACTTATCATTGTCAAATCTAATTACAGTTTCTGAGGTTGGTTCTGAGATGCGAGCAGTGTAATATAAAATGGAAAAGAATATGCACATTCATCAGTTCTTATTTTGAAGCAATTGGTTGAATATTTTGATGATGTTTAAACTGCTGAGCAAGCTGATCGGTTCAGTGCCAGCACCTCTCTCACTGTAAGGAAGACATTTCGCAATTCTAAAAGGTCAGGTAATTTAAATTAAATACAACTAATTTGCAGGATATGACACACAGTAAATAAAATGTACCAAGAATCAACATGCAGAATCACAGAATCTCAGAATGGTTGGGGTTGGAAAGGACATCTGGAGATCCTAGTTGAATTGGATAACTATTCCAACCTCCCTGCTAAAGCAGGCTAACCTACATCAAGTTGTAGAGGATTGTGTCCAAGAGGGTTGTGAATATCTTCAGGGAAGGAGACTCCACAATGGGGCAGGCTGTTCCAGTGCTCTGTCACCCTCACATTATAGAACATTTTCCTTATATTTGAATGGAGCTTCCTATGTTTAAGTTTGTGCTCATTGGCCATTGTCCTGTTGCTGGGAAGAATTTAGAAGAGTCAAGATGCATACCTTAAAATATTTGTATGTATTGATGAGATCACCATCAATACATCTAAGTTTTGCCCAGCCTAAATGATCCCAGCTCTCTTGGTCTTATCTCAGTAGAGAGGTGCTCCAGTTCACTAACTCTTCTTAGCCCTCCTCTGGACTTGCTCTAGTAGTTCTTTGTCTTTCTTGAGCTGGGGAGCACAGAAATCAACAGTACTCCAGATGTGGCCTCACCAGGGCTGAACAGAGGGACGGGATCACCTCCCTGATGTGATGGATAGACTCTTCCTAATGCATCCCAGGACACCATTGGCCTTCCTTTCAAAGATGATTCGTTTAGCAAAAACATCTGCTGTGTCCCTCAGCACTCATGGGTGCATCTCATCCCGACCCATGGATATGTGAGTATCAAGTTTACCTACGTGATCTCTAATCCAATCCCCCTCATTCATAAGAAAGTCTGACTTTCTCCTATCTTTCTGTCTCGCCTCCAGGATCTAGGATTCCTGAAGGCTGGTCTTAGCAGTAAAGACTGAAGCAAAAAGGCATTCACTATGTCTACCTACCAACCAACTTCAACTACCACAGTTGATTTGAATAAATCAATAGGATTATCACATAAACCAAGCCTTGCATGTTTTTCTGAAATGAAAGAAAACCAAAAATAGGTATACATCACTCTGCTTAGTGCCTTTTGTTATTTTCGTATTTCCAACTGTAACACAAAATAAAGTATCAAGCTACCTGGATAGGTGCCAGAAACCCACTCCTCAGTAAATGACCACTACTTTTATTACAAGTGAGATGCAAAAAATGGACTGCTCTTAAAATGCTGGTCTTTCTGCATCCAATCATAGTGCCCCTGGAGACAGAATGCACTATGTCATTTGCTGTAACACTTTAAGGTTACCAATTACTCTTTTGCTAGGTATATGCACTATAAGGATAAAACCTATAACAGATTGAAACAGCTATTTTAATTAGAATAAATGAGCGGTTTAGCCTGCATATCTTTGATCATTGTCATGTTAACAAACTGAATAACAATGAACTTTTCGAACAGCATGCTCCACTGGGATTTCTGTAGCACATAATGACCAAATACAGCTAAAACTTGCTAAGCCAATGCTTTTGTTTCCTTATGAAGTTTCATCACAAAGGTAAATGTTATCCAGTATGTTACACATTAAACACCATCAATGACTATTAAGTCTTTTATAGAGAATTGTCACTGTCAAAGGCTAATCTTCTTTCCTTTTTATCATTATTTTTCTGCCTGACAAAAGGTACTGATAGGGTTTATACAGATACAAGCAGCGTCTGCTCATACTCATTAGAATTACCCTACTTGGCTAAGAAAGAGAAAAAGGTATACTTAAATAAAGCTTTCCATCTCATGACATGTGAGCAGAAATGCAGATAATCGACTCCACATGGTTTTCATAAATTTAGCCCACTTTTATGTGCTTACTTTCCTATCTACCTTCAAAGAAAAACAATAGAAAAAGACAGAGTCAGTAATATAAACTAACATCCATTTTAATGCTCAAGTACTTCTAGCACTTTACTGTGTCTTGAAGATGTTCGTGTTTTCATGGTAGACATTTCAGTTCAAAGATGAACTGTTTTTTGATTTTTTTCAGTCCCCAAGTACAGCTCATCTCTGTGTGTTTTATTTGATTTAGAAAAGCCAAAAACATGTGACAGCAGGACGTATTATAAAATAAGGTCAGTAGTTTAAAGCAGCTTTAATAGCTAAAAAAAAAATGAAAAAAAAAAAAAAATCCTATCATCCTTCAAAACCCCTATAGGTTTTGCAAAGTGCTGGAAATAAGAGTGACTTGCATTGAGCAGGTGCTAGGCATGTGACAGAGAAGTTCATAAAATAACAGAATATAATAAAACTTTTTAACTAATAATTTAGAAATAGATTCTCCTGCGTCATTATACAGAATGGTTAAAACATGCCACAATTTGGCCTTGCAGAGTTATCCAGAACTATAAATTTGCAGGGTGATGTTCCTGACACTGTTTTGTCATCGTCACCATCATCATCACCATCATCATCATCATCATCATCATCATCATCTCTTTACCACTCCCACAAGCTCACTGGTTTTGAGCATTGCACTGCCTCCAAACACAGCCATGCATCACAAGTACTGAGCATCTCCCTTTCTGTCTCCATTTAACACAATCAGTTCCATGTCCTTAAATGCTCCAAAAGTTGACAGAGGAATCTGTGGTCAAGCAACTCCACTCCCTGTGAAAACAGCACAGTTTCTTACCGGAAACACAAAAGGAAGGAGAAAAGTTTTCTTTTCTCCCTGTACTTCTTTATCTGCTAGCGCTGGCCTACTGACTCAGCACTTATCATGGTCCTTCAGAGAGGGTTTGTAAATCCAACAAAATTTCTGTACATTTTACCAGTAAGTAGGTTTTTTTTATTAGTGAGGTTTACAGATGACACAAAGATTAATGGAGTAATAAATACTAAGGACACAATACTTTTACAGAATGATGTGGATCATTGATATCAAAGGCTGTATTGAACAAGTTGTATTTTAATAGAGCAAGCAAAAGCTAATATACCTGGGAATTAACAATTAACATTGTACTTAAAAATTAGCTGCCTAGGATAGCAGTGGCTTAGAAAAAGGATTTTGAGGGCCCTGAGGGTATTCACAGGACTCACTCTACCTGCCCAGGCTCCCAAGTACCCTGCCCAGGACTCCATGGCAATTCCCTGGGGGCACCACACCCTGCTCCATCAACTCCAGAGCAGGGCTGGTGTCCAGCTCCCCATTGTCCTGCCCTGCCCTTTCATAGGCACTCCTGAGTCTCTGGGCCCATAGCCTGGCCTCAGCCTGTTCCCATCCCTATGGATGTGCTCCCTGACTGCCCTGCTCCTGGCTGGGACAGTAACAGGATGAATGCTACCAGACTGCCTTGATGGACTCCAACTGCTCCATACCCGGGGATCTATTTGGTACCTCAACAAGTATTTGGGAAATCACACAAATAATTGCTCAGTGTTATAAGCAGATAAAATATTTTAAACTTTACAGACTTGGCACTGGTTGAAGTGATAAAAACTTGACCAGGCAGACATGCTTCAGTAAATGGCAAGAAAACATATGAACAAGGTCAGCGTTCATCTACACAAATGCCGAGTATGTGACTTGGCCACTGTTTGTGAGCACTGGACATTCAGAGTGAGAGGTCAGATAGCAATAAGTTTCAGTCTTCCAGTCTGAAAAACAAATCAACTGGCATGAATCTGAATTTTGACAAATTCAGCCTTGAAAGACTTTATTTTTCCACCTGTGTGGGTAAGTCATCTCTGGATGATAGGATCATGTTAAGCACTTGCACCACATCCCATATGTGTTGACACCTTAATTCACCATTGCCACCTAAAGATTCTTGTCTTTTGGAAGAGTATCTTCCAGTCTGGAGGTAGGAAAATATTTGTATATTCAGACAAAGTAACAGTGCAATCCCTAGATTTCTGCTGGATCACTGAAATGTTTTGAATTTCCTCATGCAGATCAGGCATTTGCTCAAACAATGGGCAATTTATGCCCACTGCCTGAAAAAATGGGGGCCTCAAAGTCACTCAGATAAAGCAGTAAGTACTCTAAAACAATGAAGGGAGATGCTTTGAAGTATTTTTCTTTTTTAGATACGTAAGTATGTGCAGATCTTTTGATCTGTTTTAGTGTCATGATGCATATCTGTGTTTAACTCTTTGCTGTTGTGCTTGTACAGTCTTCCTGTAATGCACCAAGACATAGCCTTTTCCTCTGTCCTTTAAAAGTAAGAAAATTTATTTTTCTTTTCTTTCTGGATTTAAATAACTTCTGATCATTAATATAATCACTTGGCAAAATAACTAAACATAAAAAATAGGAAGCTGCTGAATTCAAAGTTTCAACTGGTGAAAGTTCTTTACCTTCATATTTCTGACCATACATGAAAACTTGAAAATAGTGGAAAAAAAGAAAAACGAGTTAACACAATATATAAACCTAACTTCATTGAGCATATTATGGAGACTGATAATGAAATCACATTGGCATTGTGATTGAATTATATATTGCAATTGCTATATTTTGCTAAGCGTAAATTACATTAATGTTGTGTTTTCAGTATATTTTGTATCACTCCACTAAATCAGAAATCCTGTGTAACCTCAATTGTCTTCAAATAAGTAAATTTGATATAAACATTAGCCATTCACCCATGCAGTATCTAAAATAACTTGATCAAAGAGTACTGAACTCTTATGCTTTATAAGTAATAAATGTAAGTCTCTTCAGGAACCACCTGCAGCTCGATACTGAGACTAAGTCAATTCTAAAGCTGGTGTAAATCAAAGTGACTTTAGTTATGAGTGAAATTATGCTAATTTACATTGGCTGGATACCTGATATGTGAAGTCCACAGAACACTAAGCACACACTTCAATGATTTACAAGTTGAAGTGCCTTCTTGCTGTCAGACTTGGAAGAAAAAAAACATCACCACACATAAAAGTATGCTTAGTTGATTTCATACAGATAGACAATGGCTCCTGTAGAGACTGAGCTGAAGATAAATATCTGAATGACAAATCACACTAGCAGGAGGATACAGTAGAAGGTTGATGACCACAGGTGCTTGGCAATGGTCATTCAGAAGTTTGGTTTGTTTGGGATTCTTTTTCTGGTAACTGAAAGTAGAAGTTCTTTAAAAAAAAAAAATAGCAGCCCTTCAAAAGGTGGAACTGATTGCAGTAAAGGACAATTTTATCACAGTTTCTTTAAATGTATGTTACCAGGGAAAGGCAGTCTAGTTAAACTGTGCTCATGATACTTATCTTTCTCTGCAGCAGTGAAGAGGTGTTCTGTGAGCTTAGAATAGAAATTTCATTGACAGTGTGAAAGCCTGCAAAAATCTGACAGGGCATATTCTCCCTCACAGGGGTCTGCAACTAAGAGAAGTACCTTTCTCCCTCCTAGAAATAAATATAATCAAAGAATTGAATAAATGAAAAAGCAAACACAAAATCTGATGGTTAAGCTCCTCCTGCTTTGAGCAGGAGAAAACAAGATTGGCGACAAAATTCTTAATTTCCCCTAAGATTATTAAAAAACATTTGTTACAGTATCAAAGCAGATTTGCTATGCCGTGCCAGTTTTGCCAATTTAGATATTTCAGCAAGAAATTCAATTTGACCTGAAACGTATCAAACTGTCGTTTTCATTCTCCCAAATTTAATGCAACTTATGCTGTTGGAACTCTTGAGGTTATTCCTACATGTGATCCCACTGAGGACACAACTAAAAGTTTATGTGCACTTACACTTCGGAGAGTTATGAAAGGGAAAAGGGGAAAAAAAAAAAAAAGAGAGAAAAAAGGATAAGCTCAGAAAATCAGCACTATTGTTTCTCTATAAGAGCAATTAACACATATTCCCAAAGGAACTGAGGAAAGAAGGAAAGAAACTGAAGATTCCCTTTGGGCAAGATAGTAACAGTATCAGACATTAAATATGCAAACAGCCATTAGGCATGATTAAAGATTAATTCTGTGTCGTAGACAGGACTTGAGGTCGTTACAGGTCATGACTCTCATCTTTATTATTTGGCTTACTGTTTTTATTTAATTAGCTTGACTTAATGAATCTTTGGTTATAGATGTCTGGGAACATAGATTATTGTACACCATTTATTAAGTTAAAGGCTCAGCTATATGACTTTCTCCTAGCAGGTAACTTCTACAGTTTCATCAATAAGATTCTGGGCAAGACCAGAAGTTGTTTTACAAAAGAGCATGATGTTACAGCTTTATTTACCAAAGTCAGCATTAGTGGTTTTCCTGGAATTGATGAGATGTGTGAGCTCATAATTTGGTGATAGTATTTCAGTACTGCCTATTACATTAGTTGCATAGGTAAAATTCCCTCAAAGTCAAAAATCGTAGTTCTCAAAAGATACCATGAATTGTACTGGCAATGTCAGGGTATTTCATGTTTTTGTCCTCTGCTCACTGTTTTTTAATACAAATTATTCATTTAAACATGGAAGTACTGAGTATGTAAAAAATAATTTAAAGCACTTTTTTTTTAAACTAAAATTACACTAGATTTTTCCATTATAGAGATCTAAGACCTTCAAGAAAACATTTTATTTTGCTTTTGTTTTTATGAAATATTTGCATTTTGCTTTAAAGGCCTATCTCTTCTTCCCTTTAGAAACAGAAAGACTACCTTTTCCTAAACTTTGCCTAGCAGTCAATTAAATCACATGGATGACTGAATCTCAGTGTAATGTGTTTTTTCCCTCGTGTTTCAATTAGAAGGGTAGTTAATCAAACAAATAATAATTAAAAAGCATCTGTAAGAATGAAAGAACTGAGGAAAAAGAAGGCTTGTGATACAAGGTAGGGGAGCAGTAGATTCTGTTTCATCTTCTACTCAGATACTCTTCCTTAAAAACCATGATGAAAAGAAAATTACCCTGTCCTTGAAAGTCTTGAAAAAAAAATCAGAACTTCCCAAAAAACACAAGTGTTTCTCACTGTACCAGAAACATTAACTTTCACAAGCTGAAAACTAAAAAAGCTATGACATAAAGTTTCCTGTGAATTGCTTTTAATCAAATCCTAGAGAAGAGAACTAAGGTCATTGTGGCCCAGAATAAAATGAAGAGAGCTAAGGATTAAATCAGACTTTATGAAATTCACAGAATTTTTGTTAGAATAATTTGCAGTGCCTCTGGTGCACAAATTAGCTGGATATGCTGGTAAACTACTAGGTAGCCTGGCGCACAATGTGGAGTTTGGAATCTTTAAGGATAATAGGAACCCATGCTAATCTACTAGTTACATTCAGAATTTCCTGAAGGATGAAGCTAAGGGACATGAAGAAGAGGTAGAAGATGCTAATATTAAGTTCAGATAACTTTTTCTTTTTTTTTTCAATGGAATAAATTGTACAGTAACATTTTTGCTACTTTCAGGCCTAGCAATTTTCTATCAAAGATACTTCGGAGAACACAAATACTTTACCTGTGAAAAGATAAAAAAAATCTTTACAATTAAATATTTGGAACTGGTTTAAAAGAACAAAAGGTCCTGGATATCTTGATCTTAGGCCTGCTGTGAAATTGGAAGGCTCAATACAGCAACTTCTGGCATAGATTTGTTTCAGTATTGGGACAACCACAATAGGACAGGTATTTTTGTCCACTGTTCCTTGTAATTATGCTATTTTAAAAAAAATATAACCAGAAAGAAAGTTAATGGACTCTTTATCCACTCATCCCCAAATGCAGTCAAGTCCCCAAATGCAGCCAAGTCAGCTGCAAGTTCTCAACTGTGCATGAAGGATGAAGCTATTCTGTTGTTATGAAGACAGTGTCTCTTCAGCACAAGCTGATGGTTGGGTAACAGGCAGATAATCTCCTAATTGTTTACCCTGATAGTGACCAAAAAGCTTGCAGCAGAATAAGTATGAAAATTAAAATTCAGAGGACACCTAATTAAATGGCAGCTCTTAGCAATGTAATTAGCATGGTTGATTAGAAATGTGTATGAATGTTTTTGAGGCTGAGTTTCTGTCAGGCTCTGAAAAACAAAAGCCTTTAGCAGTCTGAACTATAAAGTTACCAATACAGTATGTTCTGAAAATATGCGAAATGCACATAAGTTTATCCAATGCATCAGATAGAAGATCAATTCAGGGATGGTAAATTCTACCCGCTGAACAATGCAACTTTGCAGAATGACTTTGGCAAAATTACTTAAAATAATAAAATAGTTCAAACAAGCTATTTTTAATGCAATGGCAAATACTTGTGACACGCACATCTAAGTGAATTTTGGGTCAGGAATTAGCTTTTCTCCTAAAGTTGTCACAAGTTGAGTCTTGAACATAGCACCTTCTCTTTTCCATGTAGAAGGAAGCAAATATGACTCAAAGTTCAGAGAGTGGTACTTTAGTTATTAGGTATTTCAACTCAAGACCAGATCAAGGCAAATCAAAATTGAACCTCCCATACTATTCTCCTGCCTTGGTTTAAACTGGTAATTTCTATATATCTACCATCTTTGTAATTTCTTCTATCACCTATTTCCATTAATCAGTAATGCCCTTGATTTCATTCCTATTTCTTTTTCCCTTCTCAGTTTTGGAAATAAGGACTATGCATCACCACAGGGAACCTGCATTTAGTTTGGTATTAATAGAGCTTTACTGTAAACACATGGTGCACTGAGCAAAGGAGAGAACTGATATTTTGGAGTGTGACCAAGAGTTATTTAGTTCAATATCCTGTCTCTGACAGAGAAAGATATAAGAAAACTACAACAGGCAAATCTAGGGTTATTCAATCTAAAAGACAGCATACTTTAATCTTCAGATTTATATACTCTTTAAAAAAGAAAAAAAGCTTATAATTTATTAAGAGAAGTTAAATATATTGTCAGTGTCACTATTTCATTTTTTAAAACTTCCTTAACATTTGACCTAAATCAGGTCCTGCCTTAATGAGCTCCATAAACCATTTATATGTGCATAAAAAAATGTCAACAGTAACCTTAAAAATATTTCTGGATTTGATGATATCAAATTTAAATTTACTGTCCTTGTTTCATTTTGTTCAGAGTCATGTAGACTTTGGTATATGGAAATAAGTGATACATACCATAAATCAGAAAAACTACTATTATAACGGTCCTCATTCCTCTTTTCTTTTGCAGTAGTTTTTATTTTTTTCAACACAACTTTTTTTTAAAATATATTTCATTATTACATTACACATCATTGAACCTCTTTTTGTTCTGTAATATCCGGTAAGATACAGGACAGATAATATTACATAACATTCAAGAAGAGTTATTTAAAGCGTTATGATATCTTTTCTATTCTTTGTTATTCTTTTTCTTATACATATTAAAAGCTTGTCTTTTTGTTTTAGTATATCAATATGTTAAGTTGAAATACTCCTTAAGTTCCTTATCCCTAGAAATTACACAGATACAGTTGTGGCGATATATCCTACTTAAAAGAACATAAATTTTACTATTGAATACAATTCTAAGCTATTTTCCCCTACAATTTAAATGTATTGTATTATGTTTCTTTTACCTTTTGTTTCAACTATCTTGGATACCTAATACCCTCTCCCCAGTTTCTCTGATCCTGAATGAACATCTCTTTGAAATTAAATAAGCCATCTGTAAATATACCTAACTCATCACTCTTTGTATTCTCAGGTTATTAATATGGATATTTAAAATAAAGATGAAAAAACCAAAGACAAAACCTTATCTCATTGTTGAAGTTTTTCCAAAAGAAAAAAAAATATTTTGCATCATGTTTTATTGAATATTTGAACTGTGACAATATTTCACTTCACTATGTATACTTCTCTTAACAACCCATAAGAGAAATAACAATCCCTGTGTTATAAGGATATTAGCAATGTTTAAAAGTGAACCCAATTTATTGTTAATGGACTATTCTTGAGTTATCAGAACATTCCTTCAGATATAATCCCATACTGTCAAAGTATTTGACAAGCAATTAGTGTCTTTCAAATATTTGTAAATGTTCTGTTTTTCTCAAAACAATTGTTACTTTTTTAGTTTTTTCACCATATGTGAAAGAGAAAAACATAAAAGGAGAACAATTCGGATATGGTCATCACTAATCTCATTTGCAAAAATGCACAGTCCAAGGAAAATGCCGTAAGAGGACAATACAGGAAATGGTCTCTATTTTAGGTGGTAAAAAATAGGAGAAAAGCCAGTGGTTGTTGGGTGGTGCATTTAGTTATTTATTCAACACTCAGCTCCCAGTGTGCTGTATTGGTGGCTTACCTTGAATATGCATTCCTGAATATAAGCCACAGAAAGAGCCAATTTCACATGTCATGGACTTTTTATTTATGAAGTGCAATAAACTATTTATATGACTGAGTTTTGAGGGGAAAAAAACCTTTCCTCCTTACTATTTTCTCATTTTACATAGCACTTTTCCTAAGGGAATGGCATGAAGGAATGGGAAAATCAATTGTACATCAAATTGTAGAAGCACTGACACATTTCTCTAGATCACTAAATTTACCAGACAGAAAGTGAAAATTGTACATAATTTGTCCATCAGAATTTTTCAAAATATTATTTGACAATTAATTAACTCATAGCAAATCTGATCTGGCATTAAAATTTTGCATCTGTCTTGCTAACAAAACTTTACCAAGCCAGATTTCTAGAAGGATAACAATAGTGTAACATAAGTAAAAACTTGTTTTCACTGAGAAGAAAAGTCTCCTTAGTTTCATAATTCTTTTTATTCTTCATTAATTTCTAGGTGGTTATTTGAGGTTAATAAGGGAAAAACAACAACAAAAAAGTTCTCACACAAGGATGGACTTACTGTTACAGTCAGGAAATATTTCATATTATATGAAATAGATGGAGACTGATAATAAGTGAACAAGGAATTGGTTCCTTGAAAGAAAATATATCTACATAACTGCATAAACTGTGACACATCAAAAATACAGATTTGTTTATTTAGTAATGTTAATTTTATTTTTATTCATATTTATTTGTTAATTAAATATTAATTTAGTAATTTAGTAATAAACTCAATTCATTATATTGCTAATTTAAAGGTTGATATTTTTTATTTTTTAGGGAAACTGTGTCAATAGAAAGTGAACATAAGCACATAACTTATCGTTATTTAATGATTCTTTCATATATTTTTTAATAGCTATTTTTAATACTTGGATTCTTACTGTTATACTAAGAAAATACACTATTTTAGAATTTGATATTGACTGCCATTGCTATATGTACCAAAAATACAAATCAAAGGATTTGCACCACAAATACAAAATGAAAGGATTTAAGCAATCTTTCCTCTATTCACAGAAAACTGTGTATACTTATTTTCTTTTTCTAAAGTAGCAGTATTTTTACAGATTCAATTCTCATACTATGATTAAAAAATTGAATACATCTGATAGCATTTTCAGACCATCTGTGTGTGCTCTTTATACACTTTGGAATTCTTGGCTAGTCAAAATCATTTATTAAAAAAGTTTTGAGTTTGGATTTTCAACAGGGAAAGCCCATAACACTTATGGAAAGAAATTAAGAAGAAAAGGGAAAAAAAAAGAAATACACACCAATAAATACGTATATGCTTCAGTCAGTTTTTGGGTTTGCATTATCCAGGAAGAATGAAACTTTCCTTGTGGTTCATATATGAGACTAGTATTGCCTGGACCTGTTTTATTCATGAGTACCAGATGAGGATCAAAGCATAAAATTTGAGATGGTAGCTCACAGGAGGAATATGTGAGGCCAAGGCAAGTGAAAGCTATTGCCTACTGATGAGAAAAGCAGAGGTATTACTCATACTCTGAAACCCTTACTTTGTGTTTATATTTGTCCTCAGGTATTTTATTGTCCTAGAGCTCACAGATATAGACCTAATACACGAGACTTGATGGGATTCAGAGGATATTAAAAGAGTTTGCTGATATGACTGACTGCAAGCCCGAGGATTTGGCTAACAGAAATCTCATGAAGTTCAGCAAAGTGCAGAACTATGTACCAAGGACAGAATAAACCCACGTGTTGATACAGACTGGGAAGCAGCTGGCTCAGTACCAGCCAGCCTGAAAATGGTCTGGGTGTTGCAGTGAACAGCAGGTCAAGTAGGACCAAACTGTGGCAAACAAATCTCACACAGGACTTCATCAGAAAAGCTGTGGTCAGCTGGTAGAGCTAAATTATTATTTTCAGCTCAATCCAAGTGAGGATGCAAGGCTGCACTTGGAATATGTGCTCAATTTTGTGTCTCAGTTCAAGGGAGATGCAAGAAAACTGTGAAGTACTCAATAGAAGACAAGCAAGATAGTCAGATACCTGCCTGATGGAGCAAATTGAGAGCACTGGGCTTTTTCAGTCTATTGAAAAGCAGGCTAAGAGCAGAAAACTACTTGGACATCTCCAACCACAACTGTCAAACTCTTGGTAATGCCAAATTGTAAAACAAGGAGCAGCTGCAACAAGCTGTGACTTGTGGTGTCTACTCAGCATTAGGAAAAGCTTTTGTACAGCCCTGAATCTGATCATGAGAGAAGCTGAAAATCTCCAACTTCGGCGATCAAGAGTCAGTTATAGAAAACCATGGGTAACCTAAAGTGGTTATTTCTCAAGAGTCCTGCCCCTTGGGCTTCATTGGAGAGGCTGAACTACACAACTTCCTGAGAACTCTTCCAATCCACAATTCTGTAAGCTTCTGCAGAAAACATAGATGAAAATATGAGTAATGTTTCCTATGGAATTGTAGGAATAAATACTAAAATAGATGCTGACTCTGGCCATATAAGCTGCTTTTTAAATAAAACAGAGACTCTGTGTCCTGCACTGCTAAAATAAAAGTCTTTGGCTGGCTTTCTGAGGTACTTTGGTACCGCCTTACCAGTGACTGGGAACAGTTCTCAAGAGATCCTAACCAATGGAATCTTAGAAATAAAACCAGAATCAGTTCTAATTTTATCCAAAGTTAACATTAACACACAAATGACCTTTTTTAGTTAGTACACATAAACCAAACTGTTACTTGTTTTGACAACACACTACATTACTTTTATGGGTAATTTTCTCAATAATTTTTATTACTCCACGTTATTAATATGTTATTTGTTTAAGCATACAATTTTGCTGATGTTGCATAAAAAAAAAAAAAAACCTCAGATGTTAGGAAAAAATAAGGGACCCATCATAAAGTGAAAAATTCGGATATTGTTACATGATCTGCAGGACAGTTGCCAACTATGGTAATACGACACTTGCATGTGAAAGAAAAGTACAAGGTCATATTACTGGATCTAATGTTGAAATTGACACTGTTATGAAGCAATAAGTCAATGAATTCTGGATTTTTGAATCTTTTGGACTCCAATTATTTTGCTAATTGACTATGAAAAATAATGTAGCATTATAAAAAATAATGAGGACTGAAAATAAATTAAAAGCAATTCTAAGACTCACAAGCTTAATTTGTGGCTGAAAATCCACTCAGTTTTTAAGTATACACACAAGAAACCTGGATGATATAAAGATGACATAAAGTGGAGACATTTTTTTTCCCCCCTCCACAATTAAAATACCTTTACATCACTCAAATGTCAACAGACAAATTTTTGGATGACTGATGTTACATAACAGACAAGGAAATGTGTTTCAGGGTGCCAGGGTAAGCTAAGGACAGCTTTCTTCTGCTCTGAAAATGTGTTTGGTACAGGGGGTTTAAGTCAAACAGTTAATGCGAGCAAACTGCAGCTTCTATGTGTTAATTATGAGATAAGTAAGGATATACAAAGCACAAGTGCATCCTTGGCATTTATAAAACTCTTTTCCTCTCTTCACTTGCCTTTATGCCAAGTCAGGTACTTTAAGTGCTACATGATGGATATAATTCAATGTGACAGGTTACAATGTAGCACATTATTTGGAAAATTGGTGAAAAAAGACGGTTGTACGAAATTCTTTGTTAAAGATGTTCAGGTTTGTTTGGCTGGTGGTTTTCTTTTTTTTGTTTGTTTTTGGTTTGGGAGTTTTTTTTTTGCTTTTTTTTGTTTATGGGATGTTCTGTGTGTGTCATTTTTTTCATTGGTTTTGTCTGGCTCTTGTTTTTTCAACCCTAGTAAAAGAAAACACTAAGGTGATATTTTTTATTTTTAAAAGCATAATTTATCTCTAATAGAAGAACTAGGTATTTCTCCACATGCACCAGATGTTTAAAAGTGTAAACAATTAGAGACAGAATCACTGAACAGATATTCACTCTCATGAACCAGCAGAAGGAAAACTTATACATGTTGGAGTGATGGTGCTTTCTCCATTTTCCTCATAGCAAAACTCTAGCTAGGCTAAAGTATATATTTGTAATTTCAAAATAGGAAATAAAACCAAATGAAATCTATGTTCAGCTACTTAGAATGGATCCAAGTACAGTTCTTGCTGCTTGATGGCAAAATGGGATGTTACATTAGTAAAAATATTTCCATAATTAATGTAAGGCTGCATTATCTGTTGAATAGTTCAAAGATAGTAAAAAAAATATTATTTAAATTATTTTCCAGATTCTCAGAAGTATTTATTTTGTATTTACTAACTCAGAAGTAGATGACGTAACAGACACTGTCATGCATTTCTCTATATAGTTGAAATGCTGTCCATCATTTTAAATTTCAATATTTCTACCATTAATATATCCATACATCAAGGGAAGTGATGCAGTACACAAATACACAGGCTGGGGGAAAATATTTACTAATTCTCTAATCAATATTAAGAACAATACTGTAGGAAGACAAGCAGTGATAAGATTGATAAAACTAAGTTATAGTCCCATTCTAACAGAAGTTATACCAGTACAAAAATTATAGGGTGAAAAGCAGTTGCTGCTTCCTAGATGGAATGCAGCTGGCATGCACAGCATCTGTTCCATCGTAGCTGCCCACACAACATAATCTGCATCTTAAGCATGCTAATAGGGATGACAGGGAGGGAGGAGTGGACTTAAGACACCATGGTCAGGCTCTGTAGTAATCCTCACAAGGACATAATTTTCTGTTATCAGTATGTTTATTAATAAAAGTGAGTTGCTCCCTAAACTGATCAGTGTTAGCACTTCAAGGACACTGTAGTCCAACAGTGGATAACATAGCTTAAAAAAGTGGGGAGATCCAGGACTAGGGTTCCTCTTTCTAAACTATAATAAAGAATTCAACTCTGATATACTGTTGCCACATGCCCCAAAACAACCCTCTGATCCAGAGGACTGTCCAGAGCAGTCCCCATTATGGGACACTGACAGGCTGGTCAGGCACAAGGGTGTCAGCTTTCCTGGGGCATTGGCAGACTGAGCAAACATAAAGGGCTCAAGGAACCAACCCTTCCATCTGATTCTCCATTAAGACTGTTGTACTCCCTTGATATCAGTGAGGATGCAAGATATTTTTATTACACCAACCTGTTAAATTAAAAAAGTGTGATATTGGACTTTAGCAGCATAATTAAGAAGAGAAATCTCATAAACTGAACAAAGAGTACAGTAAATTCACGAATACAAGCCGCACTGAGTATAAGCCGCATCTCTGGGTGTTGGTAAACATTTTGGTTTTTGTCCATAAATAAGCCGCACCCGAGTATAAGCCGCTCTGTGTTCGCAGCGAGGACCCGTGTGCAACAAAGTTGCCAATTAGTAACAGAACCGCGGCAGGGTAGGGTTTACTGGCTCGGCTCGGGCCATGAGGGCTCGGGGCTGCCGACAGGGCTGGGTGGCCCAGTTCGGCACTGCCGCTCGGCGGGGATGCTCGGGGCCGGCCGCTGCCACCGCTGGGCTCGGTCACCGCAGCCCGGCACTGCCCCGCAGCGGCAGGGGGGGCACAGAGCCCGCCGGCACCTGCGGCGGCCATGGGAGACTGGGATGTAGCCTGCCTGCTCCTGCGGCGGCAGGACGCGGGGACAGGAGCCCCCCGAGCCGCGGGGCCAAGCGGAGAGAGCTACCCGCCTTCCCTCGAGCCGCGGGGTCAAGTGGAGAGAGCTGCCCGCCTTCCCCTGAGCCGCGGGGACAGGCAGGAGAGAGCTGCCCACCTTCCCCCGAGCCGCGGGGCCAAGCGGAGGGAGCCCCTGCCTCCTCT
The DNA here is from genome assembly GCF_009819885.2 of Catharus ustulatus. Classification (NCBI taxonomy): domain Eukaryota; kingdom Metazoa; phylum Chordata; class Aves; order Passeriformes; family Turdidae; genus Catharus; species Catharus ustulatus. The sequence continues at coordinate 68,244,045 of NC_046222.1, forward strand.
GAGCCGTGGGGCCAAGCGGAGAGAGCTGCCTGCCTTCCCCCAAGCCGTGGGGCCAGCAGGAGAGAGCTGCCCCTGCCTCCCCCGAGCCGTGGGGCCAGCAGGAGAGAGCTGCCCCTGCTTTCCCTGAGCCGTGAGGTCAGCAGGAGAGAGCTGCCCCTGCCTCCCCCGAGCCGTGGGGCCAGCAGGAGAGAGCTGTCCCTGCCTCCCCCAAGTCGTGGGGCCAGCAGGAGAGAGCTGTCCCTGCCTCCTCCGAGCCGTGAGGCCAGCAGGAGAGAGCTGTCCTTGCCTCCTCCGAGCCGTGGGGCCAGTAGGAGAGAGCTGCCGCTGCTTTCCCCACCCCCTGTGCTGCCTGCACAGAGCAGCTCCACCTGCCACGCAACAGAGTATCAATTTGTAACAACCGCGTAAATGCAGGGTTTTACTGGCAGGAGCTCGACTTTGCAGTTTGCACTGACTTGGTTTGCACTCCCAGGGTTGAAAATGTCAGAAAATTATTCACATATTGGCCGCACCTGAATATTAGCCGCATTCCCGGTATGGGAGCAAAATTTTGGTCAAAACAGTGCGGCTTGTATTCGTGAAATTACTGTACTTTAAATTTCTGAAGGAAAATAGGAAAAAAAGGAATCATTCTGTAAACCAATACAAGTGGAGGGGATAGATTTTCAAGTACTATGAAAGGTTTCTTTCACATCATAGTTCAAGCTTCACAGGAAGGAAAGAGTATTACAACAATGAATTGTAGGTGGCATTTTGCAAACACCTCTCGTTACCTTCAATTAACAGCCAAATAATACAACATGTTTAGCTATTCATGTCTCCTTTGGAACTATTTAAATTTCAATCTTCTGGTAGGATCTAATAATTTGGATGAGAAAAAAAATTAGAAATTGTGCATAAAAAACTGGTACCAGCACTTATCTTGGACTTACTGACTTTCAAAAAATTTCTTATTTTATATAATTTTCAGAGATTGAATTTTTCCAAAGCTAAGTTTCTTCAAAAATATGCCCAAAACTCAAGAGACTGAAAAACGATTTGTATTTAATTGTATCAGGTGTTTTTTGAAGCTCATGCACATATACTTTTAGGAAAACACAGCTGAATTCTGAGAGTGCAATACTTTCAACCTCCTACAAATTTAAAGCCTCACAAAGGCAAAAAAAATATTGCAATTGTGGTGTATTTTTTAAGTTTTCCCATAACAAAAAAAAAAAAACCCAAACAAAAAAACAACAACAAAAAAACCTAGTTAGAGAATTTCTGGCTTAATATTTTAAAATTCTAATCATTGTAGTCAATTTTTAAGTATATTTGGAGAGACACGTTAGAAACAAATAGGGAAGAAATTATACCTGAGCATAAGCCTGACATTTCATAGCAGAATAATCTTTCTTCATATTTTAGGTCATTCACAGGCTCACTGGAAAGATGTGGAATAATGTAGCAGCATGAATGTTTATATCTCTGTGAAAGACACTCACTACTGACTAACACCCCTGCATTTTCTATTACACAATGTCTAATTAAGCCCCATGATGCCACTCTCAAATCTGACAAAGCAGAGATAATTCTTGACATTTTCAAAAACTTGGCTTATGTTCCCCTTCTTTTTACAGTGACACAAGCTGGGGCTTCAAACTGATAATGACATTGCAGCAAGTTTCTGGTTTTTTAATCTTTTTCAAACAGTAGTTTACTCAGAAGGAATGGAATCACACAGACCCTTATTTGCCTTTGCAATGTTCAAGCACAGAACCAAGGCAGCCAAAAGACAAAATTTTGCCCTTACTTGCCTCAGTTCAGCTCCCACCAAAATCAATTGAAATTATGTTATACTACCCAGGGAGCGATTGGGTCCATAGCACACAGAGAGAACTGTCACAGTACATATGAGGTGATAGGTCACGTCACTTCAATTGTCCCTATCTTCTTTCAGCACTAGGCAAACATCAAGAGACAAACACAAAGCAATAAAATAGCAACAGTAATACTCAGTGTCCTGATACTGTCCCTGTCACTGCAGCTCCTTCAATCCAGCCATAATGCAGAATTTTCTCTACCACATGGGGTGCCTCACATCTACCTTTCTTGGTCAGCAGCAGGAGGCAGACCAGCAATATTTTGAGGCTGTCTTTAATTTAAGACTCATCTCTTTAAAATGAAAACTGCTTTTTAGATAGAAGAACAAGGACAAGGACGAAAAGGGCTCTGTATATGCTTCTGAAATCATGGAAATCAACAGAGAGGAATTTTCCTTTTCTAAAAAAAAATAAATATTTTTATTGCTATGTTTGCATAACTTAAAGATTATAAATTTCCTCTTCTCTGTCCTGGTAATACCATTGTGTTCTTATTTTTCACTCCGTCTGCTGTGACATTAGCCAAAGACCACACAAGACCAGTTTCTCTATTAAAAGGAAAAATAAAGAGAACTGATAACAATTTACGCATTTTTTCCACAAATGTCCTGTAATGATTAAGAGATGGCTTGCAGATCTTAGGGAGAAAAACAGCAAAACTCAAATAAAAGTTTCTCTCAAAAGAAAGCTATAAAATCTCAGTAATATATTATTTAAGAAGCCACAGTTTGCCATTTCATTTCTCAGTCAAGAAGGACTTCATCTCCTGGAGTTAAGACTAATGCAAAAATCATTAATATTTTCGACTAAAAATTCCTGAAACCTGTGTACCAATAGTAGAATGTTTTGCTTTTTCATTATTTTCTTCTAGATATTGCTTTAATACAGTTTTACAAGAAACATCATTTGTTCAGAATGTTCCCCAATTCACTCTGCAAAAAACAGAAAACAAAAACTAATTATTTTCAATCCCAAACTCTACCCAACTATATCTTTTGAAGGTAGGCACTAAATTGGTGGAAAATTACATCTTACATTGGATTTCATGCTTATCAGATTTTCCCCCTATCTTTCCTTCTATCTATTTGATTAAATCATTTCACATCTTTCAGAAGTCATAAGTTACAAAGAAAAAAATAATTCACCATAGAGAGATTTCATGTGTACAAAGAATATTACCATCACAGTTATGGACTTAGTCATTTGAGCAGGCAAGTTAAAGAATACACAGTAACCCAACTTACTTATCAAAAGTAGAGTTTCAACAGGTGTAGTCATCTCTCTTCCAGCACAAACTTATAGACTAGAAGATAAAGCTATTTGCAACGTGTTTTTTTCACATAGGTTTATTATTTAAACTATTGTAGATTTATGGTTCTAGTAAAATTAGGTGCTGAGTGGGCATGAAGTAAGAAAAAGCTCCTGATTTTATCAAGTCTTGCAAAATTATGTGATCAGCTCAGCAAATACAGTTCACTGGGATTCTATTTCAATATGGGTTTTTTACTACTTTTAAGGAGCCGTATTTGTGCATCTCACCTTAAAAGAAGAAAAAAAGGAAAAAAGCTCCAAAGGAAAATGTATTGAATTTGTCTATTGAATGAAAATTGGTAAGGTGCTGTAGCTTGGTTTTAGTGCTTCCCTCCTACTTTTATATTGTGTACCTAACACTCTCACATTTAAACAAACACATTCCCCATAGGACATACACTGACACAACAGTGTCTTACATCCTTTTGTAAAGAGAATATGTGTACTCTTGATATCAGGTAAGTTCAGGCAGTATAACAGCCTGAAATCTTGCCCAGAACAGGGATATTTATTTGCATACATTTGTAGACTCTGTTTAATTCCCTACTGTAGCACAAAGCAAACTACTGTTCTTCACATTACTTCAAACAGACTACTGCAACTACAGACCGGAAAATCACCATTCACTAAGGAAAAGGCACACAAGAAGTTTTATAAATATACTAATGTGGCATATTCTCTTTTCACCAAATGTAACAGTGAGGGTTTCTGTGTAAATTGCTTAACATTGGGAAGTGAGATGGCAGTTTATGTGAGAAATTTAACAGGAAAATTTGCATGGCAGTGAAAGAGGTGAATCCAAGATTGATGCATTTCTATTTATGCGTTATTCAGATCAAATAATTGGTAGAAAAGATATTATTTATCTGAAAGAGATTCAAATGAACTATTTTCTTGAGTCTTTCTTGACTGAATACTAACAATGACTACCTTGATTTGACAGTTCGTCTGTTCTTAGGTAAAGTTGGATGACAGTCATCCACAAAAGCATTTGATTAGTTTATCATTACCTGTGACTATGTTTAACAGATGTTTTTGAAGTACTTTGCCTCAGTACTCAGTGAGATTTGTCACCATACAATGTGAAGTGTGGAACTCTGTTGTTCAAGTTACTCCTAAGTTCTTTCAACATTTTTCAGCAATTTATTTCATCTCTAAATGTAAGTTTAGACCATCTGAAATTACAATATTGATTTTTAAAATAGTGGGAACTCTGGGAATATCTGGAAAATGTGACAATAAATGAATATTAGGTAGTAGAGTTGAAGAGAGGGGGCTGAGAAAATAGCAGTAAACCAGTATGTTATCACCTGTCCCTGAAGGAGAGGGTAACTCAGATTCTTGCTACTAGATCCCTTGGGGAGATTAGAGTAAAATGACACTGAATAATTGGTGGTTCTAAATATTTGTATATATGTAAGGCTTATTTTAGAACAATTTGCTTGCAATGGAAAAGAGGTATGGTTATTTTCTGTAGAAATACAAAAGAGTAAAAAATGTCACCTAAATTCAAGAATAAAAAAATAATATAACAAAAAGGAAGAAAGAGAAAGAAAGTATAAGAGTACATAACAGAGAGGAACAATACCACCACCTCTGAATTCAGTGACAAGACTTGATCATTGCAATTTTGACATCCATCAGTTGAAGTGATGTTTGCAATCCTGATCTGTCACAGGTGGGGAAGCCCATGAAACATGAAGTTCGGTGGATTGATACACACTGATGTTCAGGTGGGAACTCCCAGATACTTACCCAGAGTTTTTACAGTGTCTGATGCAAAACTGCGAGCTCTTTATGGGTCTTTCATGGTTTATGGCACCTTCTAAACTGCCGCTCAGGTGAGCCTTTCCCATAAAGCCAGTTATGCCCCATCAGAAGGGCTCAAAACCCTCAAGGCTGTGAGTGAATGTCCCAATACCTTTCCCAGAGGGAGCTTTAGAACCAAGCCAGTTCTGAAAGGGAGGAGACTGCACATTAAAAAGCACTATCCCACCTCATAGGATCAGTTACATATTGGTCCCTTTCCTCAACCCAGATCATGCTAAATAAAAGCTGGATTTTCCCAGTCATCCTCTGGTGCTCATGCCCTCTGAACCTGGGCTGTTGCCTTGCACATCATCAGCAAAGCACTTCCTGTTTTTGCTAATGGCCATTTGGGTAATCCATTAACCATCAACATTTCAGTCTCTCATACCATATTTTCAAAAGATCCTTAGGTGCATTCCTCATACGTTAGTCCCAATGGACTGTGACCACCCAGCAATCATAGCATATGTTTTGTCATGTATCCTAAAAGTGAAGGACAATACCATTGTGATAATGCAAATATTGCCGTGTGTCACCACAAAAGGTATGTTTGCAAAAAGAAACATTAGGCAGGCAGTAGTAATGGCTTCAAAAGACAGAATAAGCATTACTTCACCAACTAAATCAGAAATGACAGCACAGTTTTGGAATAAGTTCATGCAAATCATTATTACTTTTATACAGCAACCTAAAACTGAAGTGTAGCCCCACAAAACCATCAATACACTTGGATTTCTGTGTTTTTTCATGATGGAGAACTGATGTTTCATTTCCTCTCATTTATGGAAGGCTAACTTGGAAGAAGTTAATTCAAGATGATAGAGTTTTTCCTTGAAGATTGACTTTTTCAAATTTTATCTCATTAAAACTTTGGGGCAGGTGAACTAGTTAATCTTGGACATCTGGTAGTGTGTTAAAATACACAGTCAAGTGATTCCCAAGATATCTTGCACGAAGGAATTAAATCAGTTATTCTGTGAGGTAGTCTGTTATGAAGTAACATTCCTTTGTCTAGAAAAGTTAGTGTTCTGCCCTGTATCTCCTAAATAACGTATTTATAAGTTTTAATCTGAATGATAGTTCATTTAGATAAGCAAAGACACTGTTCTTGTAGAGCTCCTTTATTTCCTTAAAAAAATAAAAGTTTTATATTAGCAATACTAATAAATAAAAAATATGCAGGATCATCTTAATGAGAAAAATACGTTATTTTTACTGAGAGCAACAATGTACATGTATGAATATAAATAGCATGGGTGCATATTCTATTATTAGATTTTTATCAACTTGTAAAAAATTATGTGCTGGACCATATTTTTTCTAATCCCAACCACTCAATGCAGACTGGGTGACAATACTGAAGTTAAAAAGAAATAGCAGAAGAAAAATATGGAGCTTTGCCACAGCATCTCTTTGCTTGCTCAACTTCTGCTAGAAAAGTCCATTTTAGCAGTTGCTTCTGTTAAGTCCTGGAAACAATTTATTGAGGTTGGAACAAATGTATTGCTAGGGAATTACAACACAGTCCTACCAGAGAACTTGAATTAAAATAAAAACCAAATCAAATCATTAAAACTTCTAATGAAAATTCAGTCTATTGTTTAGCAATTGCAAATATTCTAAACAAAGGTAAACCAAGAGTAGAAGCCACAGGGACTGGAATCTTCCTTTGGGACCTCTACATGGACAATGCAATGTCACCCTCAGACTACTCCCAATTCTTTTCTTCATTGATTCTTGACCTGTCACAACCATCTGGCAGCCCAGAAGGGTCTCTTGAGTCAGACCCAGGCAGAAGACAGTCAAAATACACCGCTTAGATGTGACCTTGTGTCTAAATTAAAGCACTTAACTGAACTTCACATTTTTACTGAACAATACTCTTTTTTTTTTGTGGAAAGAGTCAGAAAATGTCATAATGAGTATTTTCAGTTTGATATACAGAAAAAAAACAGATTAGCATCAATCTAAGTGAAAAGAGATTTAAGTTGATGATATGCAACTTCTGTTCTAATTTTAACACAAGTTCTCCTTCAGCTATTCTATATTTAGCTTAATTTTTAAATAATTACTTGACAAGTAATACTCTTAAAATATAAGTGAAAAATATGGGTAAATCATCTGCAATATCACTTATTCAAAGTCCAGTGTATTCTTGGCTCTCTGTGAGGATACATGGACTGAGAATATAAAATAGCTGCACAAGGAAAGAAACATGCACTTTCCAGTCCCTTGCTGTCACTTTGTTATTGTATACAGTGAAGATGCATAAAAGATACAGCTATAAGACCCATTTTTAAAATTATTTCTTTCTTAATGAAATAGCTCTCAAATTTTGTTTGAGGAGAAAGACAACTGCCTTTACATCTGGGTAATTCCCCTTCACCCTAACCCCCATTTAACTAATTAAATGCACTTTAGAATTTGAAATCACTGAGTGTAACAAAGCTCCTGAGAATCATAAGCAAAGTCAGGAGGACATCTCAAACACAGGAATGGCTAGTGTAGGACAGTCTAGGGAGTACATGATGCTTTCAGTATCATTTCGTACTGTACTTTAGGGCTTTAATAGCCCTTCCAGTAATGTTGTACCAACTGCTAATCGATACCAATTATTTTTCTCACCATAGAAACAAGGTTTAGTTAACCCCTTGAGTGCCTTATCCTGAAATAGAGGATTTTTTTTAACATGGATGAAGAAAACATCCACTACAGTGAAATTATTTGTGCAACAAAAGTGCTGCTGCATCCAAATGCTGGATGAACATATAGTCATTCAAAGAATTACTCTGGCCCATCAGTTTAAGGCCATATTCCCAAAGCATTAACTTAAATAAAAAAAACGCACATTATATTGTGCTATCATAGAAATACTTTCAAGGAGTAAAGTGGGAAAGGTTGCTACACTTAAGTGTCTAACACTGTTTCAGTCACAAGGGTCTGGACAGTGATTTTTTGTTTGATTTGAGTAAGCAAGAAACCCTAATAATACTAATTTTAAAAATCTGGTGTTTTAATTTTCCTTTTTTTTAATTAATTATTTTTTTGTAATTTCATTCAGCTCAAAAATGAGTCAAGACAGTATGAGAACAGCTATTTTACTGCCAGTTTATGTTATTAAAATCATTACAATTTTGCAGGTCAGGAGAGAATTTACATTGTGAAAACCTTTCTTCACCAAAACTAGGGGCAAAAAAACCCACACAAAACAAAACTTCACACCCCAAAACACTCCCTTATGCACACAAATACTTTATGACAAATAAATACCAAGGTAAATAACTACCTCTTTGGGGTATTTTGTACAGCTTAATGCAAGTTTTTTTAACCAAAGGTCCAAGTAGATGAGTCAGGATTTTTTTCCATAACTAGGAAGGTAGACAGTAGAATTAGTGAACAATTTAAATCTGTTAAAGCTCTTAAATATTGCTGTCAAAATTATTTCCAAGTAGCTAATATAAAGGCAACATAAAAATAAGAGTACTGGAAATAAAAAGTACTAAGGAAACAGATATTTGGCAGCCTCATTGTGCTACACAGTCTCAGCATCCCTGTGATAATGGAAATCTAGATTCTCTGCAAACTTCTAAGATTCCAATAATGTTTTATGTTTGTCTATCTATGTGTAAGTATGCATGAAGTGTTTAATTTTTAAACACCTGGAAAGTCTTGCATACATTTATTCAGTACAATCCACCATCAAATAGGAATAAATTAGGAAACAAAGTAGTTTAATTTGACTAAAGAAAAAAGCAGTGAGTCTCCAAGACAAAGAAACTGCTCCCATAGCAGTTCACAAAGAGGGCAATTCTAATAGATCTAAGAGATTGAGAAAAAAACAACCAATACACTTCTGCAATGGATCTATCAATAGGGTGAATCATTGGTTTTACGTTGCTTTGTTTAAGCTACCTAAACTAATATATCATTTAAGTGGTCATTTTAGAATGTGAAGTTGTCTACAATCATACAGAATTATGCAATTGTTCAGAATACTCTCAGCCACCCCATGGACATATCTAAAATATTTTTTTCAAACCAATTGAACCAAAAGCAGAGGAAGAGAGGATCTAATAAGTCATTGCCCTCTGGAGCTGCCATTGCTCTCTGCATAAACTTGAAAAACTGCTTCCTTCATTAATCTTTGCTGGCTTTCACAACAAATGGACCCACATTATACCATTGTTTGTCATATCCTCTTATTCCTTGAAGGCTATAAGCTGTTGCAATGAGGTGTATTTCAAAATCATGTGAAACTTTGTTCCAGGCATTCTAGAAGAGTTTTCCTAAGGAGTACAATGTTTTTTCATGTGGTAGAAGGAATACAATCTGTACTGGTTTGACAAGAATGCTTTGCCAAAAAAGAAAATTAGGGACTGATGAAGTGAATCTTGCTGGACGTTTTTAGTAAAAAATCCTAAGTATTTTTCCTTTCTTAATGCTTTAATTTCTCCACTTTTTTTTCCAGGTTGTACCAGAAGGAAGACAGAACAAAGGATTTGTAACATTAATGGATTTTTGAAATACAGAAGAAAATAATGCTAACAGAGGATGGAATTTCCTTTCATTAGCTGTTCGATCTGCTGCAACCAGACCCAGTAACATCAAACATAATTCAGTAACATAATTAAAAGAAAAAGCAAAAAAAGCCTAACCAAATTGCACATCATTTGACTCAGCTTTCATCACTATAATTGTCCATCACTTTGCTAAAGTACAGTCTTAATTCTGACACCATGTCATAAAAAAAAAAAAAAAAAAAAGCTATGTAATGAAAAACATTATGTATTCCTGTGTTTCAGAATACAAAAGTACTTGCAACTACCAAGAAATATGACCAGTTTCTCTTTAAATCCTTACTTGTCTCTAATGGTAAGACAACCAGCATGTGAGGTTTCTTTTCTGTACACTTTTCCTGTGTTTCAGATGATGTGATGACTAATCCTGGCAAGCATTTCCCCCATAAATGCAGTTTAATTTTTAGGTTGGAACTACTATCTCCTAACTAAAGTATCGCCACTAATATCAACATCACTAGTATTCACCACTAATATCTGATTATCTGCATAATTGATCTCTTCTGTTTCAAAGGGTACTGAGCAGGGCTGAGTAGAGAGGGGGGAAAGGAAACAAAGGATTACTTTTCCAATGAAAAGTTCTTAATCTAAAACTTGAGGCTGAGGGATAAATGAATACAAATGACAGGCAAATCAGTGAAAGCCCTTGTTTTTTTCAGCATATCCTTACACATCTATCTGTATTACAAAACCAGATGCTGAGAGGAAATAAAAACCACACCAAAACATAAAAATATGGTAGGATTTATACTAGGAAAATGAGTATTTGGACTAGTCAGATAACTTTTAAAAATATGTTACGTGAGATTTAAAGGCTCAACTTTTTTTGCTGAAGACAAAACATAAAATATTGAAAGATCTTTTCCTCTGAAAAAAATTAGGTCTTTTTAGGTAGTTTACTGAGTTAAAATCCCCATAGTATTCTTAACATCTTTTGTAAATTGAAATTGCTAGAAAGATTTTGTAACATAGCAGAGGGAATGGGAGAAAATTCCAATGAGACAAAAAGCTTCCATCTGGATTTCATTAAACAGTAATTTTCTCATAATTCACTCTATCATTTTAAGGCATGAAAGTTGCTAGATGTATTATTACATAATGAAAAATCTCAGAGATTATATAAAAAATCTGGTTTTACTCAGCAATTATTCTCTGGTTGCATGGGATAATGCTTCCTAAGTTAATTTTCTGATCAAGAAAAAAACAACAAAAACTATTCAAAAACTATTCTCCAATTGTGCTCTGCTTTGGATCTGTCAGAAATTTCACCGTGGTCTGAACAAAATATTTGCTAAAATGTAAGTGACCATAAATTTATATCCTTTTCTATACAAAAAATAGAATATGTTATCCACTCACCAAAATAGATGTGGTGTGTGATGAAAGACAATCCTTTTCCTTTTAAGAAATTATGAAAAATACATTTAAATAAGTATCTAAAATTATAATTCTTATTAAACTTCACAAATATTTATTAGAACTTTAAAACCACAGTTCTAATCTGATTAAAAAATGCAAAAGACAGGAAGCTTTTTTATTTGTTTTTTGTTTTAATTTAGACTGAAAGAAAAATTAAGGGATTATATCTTATACTGTTATAAAATAGGATAAATAATAGGATAAAATATTATCCTATGTACATCATATTTCTTGGAGAAATGAAAGAATTAAAAATAATCTGTACTTCTGTGGCTGGTCCCTACGCTAGATCAGCATCTCCACATGGCAAACTAGTAATGACCGCATTGCTAAACCACCTTCCAATGCACGAAACTTGGATGCCACAAACTTATCTTCTCTTGAGAATGTATTCTTTTCAAAGCAATCATTACTGCCAATTTTATATTTGTGGGCCTCCTGCACCCTAGGTTTGTCTCACTTTTCACCCAGTATTGAATTACCCTTTGTTTAATTAATTGGATGATTCTTTCATTCCTCCTTTTGTTTTTACAGAGTACCGATATGGATATAGAGAGGTGAATCAGGGAGCAGAAAGGATCTAGAACTTAAACAGGGTCATCAGAGGTATAAGCAGTGAGTGTGGTACTGGAAAGATGCATGTAGCTCTGGAACCCCTTTTTCCAATAAGGTGCTGACAAAATGAAAAGGGAAGGAAGGAAGGAAGGAAGGAAGGAAGGAAGGAAGGAAGGAAGGAAGGAAGGAAGGAAGGAAGGAAGGAAGGAAGGAAGGAAGGAAGGAAGGAAGGAAGGAAGGGAGGGAGGGAGGGAGGGAGGGAGGGAGGGAGGGAGGGAGGAAGGAAGGAAGGAAGGAAGGAAGGAAGGAAGGAAGGAAGGAAGGAAGGAAGGAAGGAAGGAAGGAAGGAAGGAAGGAAGGAAGGAAGGAAGGAAGGAAGGAAGGAAGGAAGGAAGGAAGGAAGGAAGGAAGGAAGGAAGGAAGGAAGGAAGGAAGGAAGGAAGGAAGGAAGGAAGGAAGGAAGGAAGGAAGGAAGGAAGGAAGGGAAGGAGGAAGGAAGGAAGGAAGGAAGGGAAGGAGGAAGGAAGGGAAAATTACATGACACTTTGATCATGGGCTCTACAGTATTCATGTGGGGAGATTTCCCAAAGAATTCAGGTTGTGCTTAACAAAAGTTATTGTCCGGCAGCAGAGATGATACTGTTGCAATTTATGAATGCTATATTTTTCAGCTATATATATTGCAGTGTTGCAAATCAACAGGTCTCTCCATCTCAACTGCAGAGTTCAATATTAGTGGAGAGGTTATCTATGGAGATACCCAGTTATAAAATAACCCATCTTTGCAGTCTAGCTCTGAAGAATTTTTAAATTTCCCTGAAGTATTTAGAAAGGAATATTTGTATTCTAATAAAGGATAGGGAGGGGAAAAAATGCTGTTAGAAAGTGGTGAATTGAGCACTTAACACTTGTTTCAGTTTACAGGTCGATTTTAATTTTCTGTTAGGGATTACAGCGAAATCTGTCAATAAGACAATGGTACAGAAAACACTTCAAGGCAGTAGAAAAGCAACTTATAGTATCTAATGGAAAATTTCCCATGTAAATCATAAAATTGAAAGCAAAATAAACTTATATTTTAAACAGACTATCTAGATTTTAATATTTCTAGAGGCATCAGATCTCTGGCTGCTTAGAACATCTAGATATTTTACAGGAAAGAATATTCTAAGTAAACAGAATAGCTACATAAGATCAGACATGTAATTGCAAAAGTACAAGTCTTTTATCAAAATCCCCAAATATTAGTGTCAACCTAAGCACTTGAATAACTTTATAATACTATTTGTATTACTATAAAATCACATTCACCAAAGCATCTCTCATAGGACATTTCCAACATATAAACAGTCACAGGAACATTTCATTAGTAGTTGTATCTCTGTGCCTGTTCTGCACCCTCTGAGTTTTGCAGAGGACCACTTCTGAGCGCAGATGGAAACCTCTCACCACCACCAAGCATCCTGTCACTCACATTCCCCTTGTGCGACTGCCAGCAAGAGGACAGGAGTAGTAATGGTCTCCCTATGTCCCTCTATGTCCCTGTGGGTAATTGTTCCCAAATAAATTAAGCGCAGTGCAAATTTCTAGATTTCTTAAATAAAGTAGGCATTTAGTTGTTGTAACCCAATACCCTACTGTTTTGGGAATGGTATGTCCCTTTAGCCCTGTGACCCCTGCAGGACCGGTGGACTGGCCCCTGCGGTGGGATTGGCCAGAGGCCAAGGCTGACCCCTCCCCTTTCCTGACCCAGAGAAAAACCCTGAGCCCACGTGTGGCTCGCTCTCTTTATCCCCATCTCTCGCTCTGACCACATGGCAGCCTAAGAATAAAGCAGAATACCAACCCTGGGAGATAGAGCCTCTAATGTCCTTCTGTTCTACATGAAACAGCATCCAAGGCCAGCTCTATAAGGTATTTGGGGGGCGAGGCCTAGGGTGCAGTTTCATTTAGTATCTACTGGTGCCCCAAGACAGGAAACATACAGAAAGTAAAAGATGGGATCCAATCAGAGGTCATTAGGATTTATTTTACCAATTATGCATACATCTTTTGCATTTTTTGCCACACCTCAAGAACACAAAGATCTAAACTATTATTCAAGTAGTGTGACAATTATGGAACACTTACAATCCAGTGACTTAATAAAAATACATTTGTGTTGTAATTTAGAGAGAAGACAGAAGGAGGAATGATATGGAAACACAAGGTATGATACAAACTCCAGAAAGGGATAATTTTTGAAGGGGTGATAGTGATGGAGATGTCTAGCAAGCCAATATTAAAATCCTGGGAAGAAAAGCACTCAGAGGATGAAATCACAAGCAGTAAATGGTTTCTAGAGCAGTAGTCATACAATAGGAGTCTGCTAGCCTTCTTGTCAAAAATTAAAAATTTTAAACAAACCCCATCCAATAAAATATAAAATAAGCTTTCAAATGTATTTCCTGAAAACATTTTTACATCTTGAATTCCATGAAAATTTAAATTTCTTATGAGTTAATTTCATTAAAAAGTCCTAAAAACTTAAAGTAAATATCCATATTGTGATCAAATAGTTATTTGAATAGTGATACTTATTCCATCTTCGAAAAGATTGATAATTGCAGATGAAAACCCTTCTTAGGAAACATTTTCCTCACAGATTCTAAAAATTTCCTTTGCATCTTCTCCCAAAATTAATATTAATTTCCATGGAATATTTCCATGGAATATGATTCTATTCAATGTAATATCAGATTTCAAAATTTATTAGTATTATCATTGTATTGAAGTAATTGTTAAGACACAATTAGTTTGCTTAAAAACCATAATAACAACCAAACTATAATGCTGATGACAGTTGAAGGAATAAACCTTAATTCCAAATGTTTGTTTTTCTACAAATACCACTAACATAGCTTTTTCTCCCAATAGAAAAAAAAAGAAAAATATTAGTGTATGTCATCTCTTTCTAAAACATAGTAAAGTAGAGGTAGTGAACTCAGAGAAAATGTACAAGAGGTAAACAGAAATGCAATATTTTTAAAGAACGTGAGAAAGAGGTAGAGCAGGTTTTATTAAAGTGAATTTATAATTTATATCTGGAGATTTATTGTCATGGACTTCCTAGCAACTTTCATTGCTTCCAAGTAACCAAACTACATGTTTTGATATGCTGCAGGAATAAACCTATTACCAAGGCAACAAAACACAATGCAGTGTTTGTTATACTTCAACTATTAAACTTAAGCTTTTGCTTTAAAAAAAATAAATCACATTTACCAACATATTATGAGACTTGTATTTTAAAAAGGATATTTTCATTCCTGTTTCCTTGACTCTTGAAATTATTTTGGCTTCAGTGCACATATAATTATGCCTGTATAAATGAAAACTATTGAGTTGTATGCTCAGGGAAAAATGCAACAACTTAAACACCGTATGAGATTTTTAAAAATAAGTGCTTACAGAATATCAATAAATAGAAAGCTTTTCCATTCAAGCAAAGAACAGCAATAGCTGGTTAAACGGAATTGCTTGCATAATTCTCTTAATTAGTAGAAAGCCACTAAAAAAAGCTTAGGTCCTGATTCTAATGTTCTTACTTATATAAAACCAATCTAGTTCATAAATAAAAGCATTAACAGACAGTATTCACCATACGATTTTTTTGGCCTTCATGATGACTTGTTCCATTAAAAAGTAGTGGAGACACTTGCCATCTCTGTTATTTATTGAATCTTTAGTTGCTTTTGCATTACTACTGCCTAGTGTAAGTGGTAGCAGGTCTGAAATTGTCCTCTACCAATTTCAGTATCACAGAACTCTGCTTGGTAGGTAAAAACCATTAATACCTTCAGGTAAAACAGAATGTGGAAATTAAAACCAGAAACACTTCGGCAGTTATTAATGTGAATTTCTGGACCTACAAGATGATGGTTTGCTTGGTTTTAATGAAATTTGGTCATAATAGGGTGGGATATGCCTGGCACAATCCCCCTTACAGTCTTCCTGCTCTGACAGATGCTCTTTCAGCTTACTCTGCTAACCAGCCATTTGCAAGCTGAAGCTGTTGCTTGTCAAGATGCCTGAAGACAACTTCTCATGAGTCAATCTCAGCAATGGCAATGACACAATTTTAATTTTAATGACATACATTCTTGATTTCTGAAGTGCATGACGGACGCTTGTCATTGGTATTCAAGTTAATGGATAATAGCAGGAATTTTCCTCCTATCAGAAGCTTATGAATTCCTCAGGATTTAAAGCTGTGGTTTAGTTGAGAGTTTGGAGGAGGGAATACAGTCACATTGAGCCACTAGTCTTCCCAGCTGAATTAAAATGAAGCTATAGTAATTGCATTAATAGATATTGCACAGGAAGAAAGTGCATATGCAATTGCCTTTCACTGTTGTAGTTCTCCTTTTTTACAATAGACTGATTCAATTGAAGGCCCACAGACTCATGTAATTTATCAAAGTACAGTAAACAGAAGCTCTTAACAACTTCACTATTTTAATAACACATTTCAACAATCCCTCTTTGCTGCAACTAAAGAGCTCCCCTTGCCAAACTGGAGGCGAGGATGAACAGCTGATAGAGAAATAAGAATTGAGAAAGCAGGAATATTTTCCACATTGTTTGCTGAATTGTTAAAAATATATTAATAGAAGAGGTGTTACCTTAATTGATCCCCTTTTCTTTTTAGAGAGAAATTGCACAGCTAATCCATATCAATGTTAAACTATCATAAAACTGTTTTTAAAAAATCAATTACAATCCATAACATGAAATGCATTGATGTGACAAAAAATGTTATCTGTAGAGAGTTATTTACCCAGTCTGCCTGGGAAGATATTTCCAAAAATTGATAAAGAGCAATAAACAAGAATATAAAAAACATACCATTCCTTTTAAAAATTATTTGCAGTAATCAAAATTAAAGTTCCAGTCCTTTTAGATTAACTAGGTGAACGCAAAAGGATTTTTCTTTCAGATAGATGAGCTGATACACACAAGTATAGACCCAGTCCCCTGCGGTAATTTATAAAAAACTACTAATGGGACAATCCCTTTTAACAGTCTTGGGTATTTCCACTCCATCGTGCATGGTTGAAACCCCACTAAAATTGTGAAATAATCTGTTTTGTTTTGGAACCATAATTACATATTGACAGATTAAACTGTAAGACCTAAATCAAGGAGATTTGGGTTATTATGCGAGCATTCTCATGGGGCAAACCTTAAGGGACATAAATTATTTTGCCACAGACTAACTACTTTACAATTTTACTATCCTGAGTGGCATTAAATACTTGGTGAAAAGGAACTACTGAAATAAAAAATGCAAGAAAACATGTAGCATGGTTGTCAGAAAGAGTTGCCACAAAAAATTAAAATAAAAAATAGCTATGCTTTACAAGGAAAATGGTTAAGGAAAAACATTTTATTACTACAAAATAGCTCTTTTGCTTCTTAATTATTTTTCTTTGTTAAGGGTTTTTTTTTCCCCCATCTTAAATAGTTTAAATTTTGTTTCTAAATCCTTACCAAAAAGGTTTGCAAAAGATCTTATTTACTGAACAATTGCCATTGTAAAATTATTGGTCAGAGCATTTTCCAATCATCCACTATTTGATAAAATTAAGTGAATGAAAAACATATAGTGAAAAACTCTTTCTTTTTTATTTTTTTTAATAAGCTCATAAGATGGCAAAACTGAAATATGTTTTAGAGGTAATAGTACAGTATATGTTCAGGAATAACTAAAAACATCATAAAGTATTATGAACCAATTCTTTATGAGCTAATTTTTTCTATTTCAAATTATGCATATCCTCCTTGTGTTCATATTGCATTTTCTCCCTTACATGTATCTATGTTTAATTTCAAGAACTTATCTTTTAAAAAAAAATATAATCCATATTGAATGCATTACCTACATGATTAAAAAAACCAAAAAATTTGCAACCAATATTTTGACTTAAATTGCTAAGCATAAAACCAAATCAAATCATCAAATATAACAGATTCATCAAAAGAAAAGAAAATAGAAAAATATACAGCTAGCTAAGTACTCACAGAGTGCAAAAAAAACTCTTTAATTTTTTGAGAAAAAGAGAAAACTTCTGTGGAAACCTACTGTTACATAAAGACTTACTGAAGTACAGAAATAACTTGGTGAATTTGCATCTAATCATAGGAATATCATAAAAGTGTAGTATTTTGTACGTTTACATCATTTGCTCTTCTGCAATATTTGATCTTCAGCAACTAAATCTCAGTAAAGAGAAAACATTGCAAGCACTGCTAGAATTGGTTTTAGTGAAGTCCTATTAAATTTACTTTACAAGCATAAAAGTATATTGCCCACAGTATGAAAATTCAATGCCACTACTATTTTAAGGTTAACTTTAATTCTTGCTGGAAGGTGAGGGTTTGGCTGTGTGGGAATATACCATTACTGCACAGATGTTGCACTGGCTTGGGTCCCCCAGCACCTATCAATGAAACACCTCAGGTGCAGCGTGTCATAGCCCATGTCTGCACTTTGATTGCTTGTAGAGCTCCATAGCAACCGAAATAGAAGCAACCTGTTCTAGCAACAGGAGATTGCTTTCATATTTTACTAAGATTGGGTGTTCCGCTTGAGTTGCATAGCAGTGGATGACTTACTGGTTTGAAAAAAATAAAAATGTTTACTGAGCAAAAGTTTTGCTTCTTTATGAACTTGGATTTATGAAGTTCAGTAGACTTTGACGGTTCCTACTAAGGTATCTGAGTCGCAGTCAATAGTCAAAAGATTATGTGATTCCATATTAAATTAACGAACTTTAGGGATTAAATTTAAGTGAAACAGGAAGAGTGAGCATGAATCTCAACCAGAGAAGGGGAAGAAAAAAACCCCAAACAAACCAAACTAGACAAAAACCCAAAGTGAAACAAATAAAGAAACAAAATCCCCGAATTCCCTCAAAATGAAACAAAACAACCCAAAAAGAAACAAAATTACACAACTATAACGTGATGTCATAATAATTCTGATCTTTCCCAAGGGACACTATGCAAAATCAAGAGGAACAATGAAAACATTAAGAATTTCCACATGGCATTTTAATATAATTCCTTAATTAGACTGCAGTTTGATGACTAAACCCTCTTCTCTCCCCAGCTGTAAATAGCAAAAGCAGGGTGTTGGAGAATTTTGAGTTCTATTTCTGACCTTCTTGGCAGGTTTCTATACTGCAAAGCTTACTTTTATCCTAAAAGAGATATTTACAAAGGGACTAGTGAATATCCACTGTTTCTTTCATCCTCTCTGCTCCACTTCACTGCAGTGAAGCCTACAGAGGAGTTTGGTATGTTTAGAACTGATATAGTTAAAAGAGACAAAAAAATGTTTCAATTCTGTCTACCCAAACTATTTAATATGTGACTACCTAAAAAAAAAATTTCCTCCCTGCAGATGGAAGGCTAGAGGGGACAGTCACTCCCCAGGCAATACCTGGATACCATAAACACAGGACACTAATTCTGGTCCACTCATGCCTGTTATTCCTCATAACCAGTTGGGTGCCTCCAACTAAAAGCTACATGACCATGTCTTGAAAGCTGAAGAGTGTTTTGCAATTTTCTGCCTATTGTGTTCTTGGTTCTTATTCTTGATTCAAAATCATTCCTCTTCAGTCTGCATACTTGAAACCTTTATTCCTTTATTACTCTGGTGCACAAAATCTGCCCACGAGTTGTTTTTAGACCAAGACTAATAACTAGGCTTTACCATACATCTGTCATGAAACTATGAGACTTCTGTCAGTGGGTAGTCCCATCTATGTTCCACAAATGTGCCCTATATTTTTTATTTTTTTCACACTTGCTGCATTGGTTCTGTACTTAGAAAAGATTGCACTGGTTGTCTGCATTTATTACCCTGTTGAAAGCATTTGTTGTCTACTATACATGGCCAGTTCCTTCCATTCTTCTTCTCTACTTTGCTTCCCAGATTGCCATATATAGTGAAAAATGGTAACCCAGGAAAATATCCCAGAAGCAGGAATAGGATAGGCTGGTACTTCTTCACTAAAGCTTTTCTTCATATCATTATGGCTATAATGTGTCCAGAATAGAGAAGACACAGGCAGTTTTCTGTGGTAGGACAAGATTCCAGCATCCGGTATATTTCAAGGGAATCTTGCACTATTTTTTTGCAATGAATTTTGCATTCCTTCCTCAAAGCAATCCTGTGTGCAATCTCCTACACTCTTGGGTGATGCTCCATTTAATAGGTTATTATGTAAAACCAAGCATATCTTATTTTCTTTCTCCAGGATTATTAATGCCTCAGCTACAAATTCAGGTCCACAGAAGCTATTTACATCAAATCTTAGAACTGGATTTTTAATTGTGAGTTGCAGCCTCAATGAGAATCACAAATGAACAATTAAGTTTACTGACACACAAAATCTTTGTTCTGACCATTTCTAACTCCTGATCTTAGACTACTTTTCCTCAGACTAATGACTTCTTGAATACTGTTCTTTTGTAGTGAGAGCTACATAGAGTGCAGAAACTAATTTTCTAAACTTTCAGCTTCCTGGGGTCAGGTACATGCCTCATCTGTCTCTTAAATCCTCAGCAGGGTATCAGCTATATTAACTAATGGTTAGGCACATAAAGCAAATTATGATATGCGAGATAAGAGAGAGTAACAAAGCTGGGGAACACTAATGGATGTCTACGTCAAAATCTAGGAAAACTGGACTGTAAATGGCACAATCAGGTACTCTCACATCAAATATGGGAACCTCAATTCTCTTTCTTTCAGTACAAATGTTCTATGCTTTAAACTCTATTTATAACATCTTTATTCAAAACACAAATCATGAAACTTTTAAATTGAGAGTTTCATTTTGCTGTTAATGAGTATGTCCAACTCTAGAGAACTTCAACTCAGTAAATGAGGACTAAAAATTATCCCTTAAATAATTAATTGTAAGGAGCATTCATAATAAATACTGTAATTTAAAGTTTGCTCTACAGCTATTACTTGTCAATCAATATCACGCTTGCTCGGAAGAAACAGATATTATGTTATTATTAATAACAATGACTTGATATTGCTATTATTTACATTAAATCCTCACAGTTTAACAAACTCCCATAATAGGCAATAGCTTCAATTGGTTTTAGCAGGCCTTTTCATTCAAACTTTGAAAAGATAAGGCAAAAATCTCGTTCTGATACATAAATGTTGCAAGCAGGACAATTAATTCTGTGTTTGGGGTTTTTTTTTAATTTTTTAGAACTTATTTTATTTATCATGTGTTTAACGTAAACTTTTGACTGAAGCACAAATCTTCCATAGGATTTCAGCATGCAGATCTGTGGTTTTAAATTAGGCAGAAATGCTTTTGAGTGATGGCTCCTTTTAACATCAGGGGAGTGCTTACCTCTCTCACTTTACTTTGTACATGGCAGGCCTCCAAAACTCCTACTGTTAAATCTGAATTAAGTAGCCTTAATATGTATGATATTTAACATTTTCAGAAGCTATGCATTAAATCTGTAGCATAAAACTTCTAGGGAAGGAATGAATCCAATACTTCAGGGCTTTATCTTTAATTCCTCTTGCGAAGTATGTGTTCAGTGGAAATTTTACAAAAGTTCATATCACCTGAGTCTGTTTCTGCAAGATTAGTGGAGTAACATCTTAGTCTGACACAGATCTTTTTCTTTCATAGCATTTTAGTCCCTGAACTCTTAGGCTTGCATTAAATACAAAATAAGTATAATGAGTTTTAATTTTTAAAGATATTAAATACCCTGAACAAGATGGTTAAGAATTGTAGAGACTTTGTCACTAAAAAGAGCTTAACAAATCCAGTAAAGTACCACATTAGTTTTCTATATGCATGATTATGTGTATTTACTGTGTTATCACTTTCTGAAGATGTGTTCATTCCTTGAAGCTGAAATTCTTCTGAGCAATGTTAGATATAATTTGAATGAATTTTCAAAAAATTCAATTATTCACATTTCTCAACATGAATTTATATTCATTTCTACAACATTAGATGGCAAACAAAGTACATGAACTAAACCTCTCAGTAACAGTATCAATAAAAAGTTGTTTATTTAAGCAGAGAAAGTATCAATATATGTGTAGTTGCACCTCATCTGCTAAAACTTACAATTTGTGATAATCTGAGTCACAGTCCAGAACTCTACTTCCTTTACCCATAACCTCTTTCAGGCCTGATGTTTTTCCTGTTGACAGTAGTAAGTACCTGACAGCCCTAAAACTACTACATCAATGCTTTACAATAGCTCATACTTCAGCTGGCATACCAGTGTCGTATTGTTTTTATAAATATCTCTCTTATTGTCTGTGGTGTTACCATTGGAGAAAAAAAAATCAGACACAATACTTGGTGTGTGCATATACATATATATATATATATATATATATATATATATATGTATATATACATACACCTATGTAAGCCTCCACAAAGTAAATGGCAATCTCAGAAACTGTAGCTAAAATTGTGTCTATAATCTGGTCTGTGGCCACTCATTTGTACAAGTGGACCAAAGGAAAAAAAATACAGATTGGAAGAACTTTATATTCTGCTTTACATTAAAAATTATGGAGAAGGGGAGATAAAATTTGGTGCACTGATGAAATCTTCTGTCCCATGAATCATTTTAAAAGGAGTAAGCATACCCCAGTACACTATAAAAGGGACTGAAACTACATTTTTAATAGTGTCCAAAGTAAGGATGCTGAATATTAAAAAAGAAAAAAAATCCCAGTGTACAGAAACAGCAGGATAAATAAGACCTTGTAATTTTGGGGTTGCACAGTTGTTAGTGGCAGCTCAAAGGAAACTGAAAGGTCACATTGCTGTCAACTCTCCTATAAAATAATCAACCTTTGATTTTAGTGTGGTGGGTTGAACTTGGCTGGTTCCCAGCAAGCCACTCTTTCACTCCCCCTCTTCAACAGAATAGAGAGAAAATGTACAATGGAAAGCTCATGGGTCAAGATAAGGACAGGAAGATCACCTACCAATTACCATCACAGACAAAGCAGACTCAACTTTTGTAAATAAATCTAATTTACTGTCATTTAAACATAGTAGGGTAATTAAAAGTAAGAACAAAAATAAAACCACCTTCCCTTCTCCCTTCTCTACTTCTTAGGCTCAGCTTTACTCCCTATTTTCTCTATCTCCTCCTTTCCAGTAGTGCAGGGTGATGGAGAATGGGGGCTGGCAGTCAGTTCATCACACGTTGTCTCTGCCACTCCTTCCTACTTAGGAGAATGACTCCTGGCATTCTTTTCCTACTCCATTGGATCCCTCCTATGGGATACAGTCCTTCATGAACTTTTCTAGAATGGATCCTTCACTAGGGTTGCAGTTCTTCAAAAAATGCTCCATCATGAGTCATTACCATGGGGTGCAATCCTTCAAGAATTGACTGAAGGGCTCCCCACAGGATTACAGGTCCTGCCTGGAACTTGCTCCAGCAAGGGGTCTTCACAGGTTGTAGTTTCCTATAGGGCTTCCACTTACTCTGGCACAGGCTAGACTGCAGTGTGGATACATGCTCCACCATGGCCCTCCACAAGCTGCAGGGGAATCTCTGCTCTTGTGCCTCTCCCTCCTTGTTCATTGATCTCCGGTTCTCTCACATATTATCACTTCTCTCTCCAGGTGCTGCTGCACTGCATTTTTCACCCTTTCCTAAATATTTCATAGAGGTTCTCCTAATATCACTGACTGCCTCAGATCTAGCCAGTGGCAGATGTCTCTGGGATCTAGGTGAAACTGGCTTTGCCTGACATGGGGCCAGACTCTTCTCACAGAACCCATCCCTTCAGTGCCCCCCAGCAAACTTTTCCACACAAACCCAATGCAAGTAGTTGCAAGGGTAACACATGATAACAAATAATATAGGAAATGGTGAAGATACAGAAGGGTATTTCTGTATTAAACTACAGACCATTCTGTGAGTAAAATATTAGGGTCCTCTCATAGCATAATTTCTTGTCCTACAGTACAATTCATTGTTCCGTAGTACAATTTCTTGTACATTGTACATTAGAAGATGAATTTATGCTATTTCTCACTATTTACTCTCAAATAAGATTACAGCATAGACCACACTCTCTAGTATTCTCTCTAAGCAATACCTTAAGGCAAACTGGGAAAGCAAAATAATCGCGATGCTGAAGACTATCTTAATACCCATTTTCCATGTAGCTGCTGTCATCCTAACAACATATTTCCAACAGTGAGAACACAGATAGCTTCCTGCAGAGTTTCTAATCTCAGGGCCATTTTGCAGAGCAGCCAGGAGGATGTGCTAGCGTAATAAGAAATCTGGTAACTACTGCCTAGAGATATAACACTTCATGTCTGTTCACTTTTCAAACTCTCTTGGCTTAAAACAGGGATCCTAGCTTGACTCCTAAATCTTTCCTTCCCTAGATAGCAACACATTACTCTCACACCAGATAGCATAACTTGCTGGCTGCCTACAGAAGCCCTGGGAGCCCTTTTAATTATAAAGAAAACTAACACACAAGGTCCATAAAACACATCTAAGTCAGTCAAGACTGCTAACTACTTGGATTTGAAGTGAACATGCTTGTGTTCTGATTAAGTTGGTACTTTTGTTTATACTGCAAGTGAAGACAAAATATGCCAAAGATTAAAGGGGACTGGTTGTACACTGGACTTCAAAGTTAGTGTCCCAGATTTGCTTTGTTTAAAAGACAATTTAGGGTTATTTTGGGGGAAAGAATATAAAGTATGTAAAGAAAGGATGCTATTTCAGTAGGATTTTTCCCACAATATATTTTAAAAAATCTTCTTTTTTCTTGACACAATTTCCCCGTGGCATTGTGCCACCTCCACACAGCCATCCATAACTCTTCTCCTGCTTGAAACAATCTTCAACATGCCACTCTTGTTAATGACTGAGATACCCCCTGATGGTGCTTAACATTTAATAGTGCTAGAGCTCCACGTTTGCCCAAACAACCTTTTCCATTTACCTTACCTCAAAGGTGTTCTAATTTTTCTTCAGAGACAGAAATCCTTTAAGCCCATTGTATCCTTAGGCTACAAATTTACTGAGATTTAGGTTTCCAATAAGAGCTCCAAGATGAATGCCACCTTCTCATTTATGAATCAATTTTTGCCCATCGGCTTTTCAGTGTTATTACTTTTTATTTTATTTTACACTCAAAGGAGAGAACCTCAGGAATGCATATACATATATACACAATGTTGGGATAAGGGGGGAAGGAGGAAAAATTTTATCAGAACCAAATAAAACATATGGCATTCTCCTCAAAATATTATGAATACAGAAATGTCAAAAATATGTGTAGCCACAGATAGAGTAACTTTTTCATGTTCAGGACTCTTGTTTTGATCATCAGCACACAGCACAAAGGTAGGCATGCTATTTCTTAGTGTCATGAGCTATGTTTTTATATAAGTTTTCAGCAGTTAAGCACTCTTTTTTTCTTTTTTAGTACCACAATTCAACTGATGCTATCATCTCTCTTCAGTGGTTAATATGTGTTTGTTCTCAATGAAGACAACATTGTATCTTGGAAAGTTCTCTAAAGGTGTAGCTTATGAAAAAGCTTTACTTGCCTAAAATAACTAAAAATCCAGTGCAATTCATTTGGAGTTAAACTTCCAACAGGTGAAGCAATAAACTGAATGCTTTAAAAAACTTAATAATGATTTTCAATTCAGTGACTTGGAAATTCTGATTTATTTTAATGATGTTTTGACTGAAATGAATGTTGAACTTCATGTAAAGCCCAACACACTATGCAATTCTAATTGGGGAATTATGTGTTTATGGTCATGTATCTTGTCTAGATAAACTACAATCCCCTTTTTAACTACTTGCTGGGAGTCAGATACTATTTTTTCTCTGTGGTTTAGAATTCAACCAATATTTGAGGAAAATCAAAACCTGGCATCAATCTTCTATCAGAAGTTAACTTGCCATGGCAGAACTCTGCTATGCTTTAGAAACATTCCCTGCAAAATAAGAATTGCCATGCTAACCAGACAACATGGTTGCCAAATCCTGATAGTATTAGCTAATTAGAGTTTTATCTGAATTTATGAAAGCTGTTATATTCTCTTTAATTACCTCATTATATCATAAACAATTATTTAAAAACAAAAACAGGTTAATTTGATGAGAAGGGAGGTATCTTCAGAGTTTATAATTTATCTCTAAAGCTAAAAAAACTGAGCAGAATCTTTCTGTAAGTGGGACATTCAGAAATCCAACTCTGAAGATTTTTTTTAAGAAACAGAAAGCACTTTCCAGCATAGCTAAACTATGATAGCAAGGAAAACAACTGGAGTTCAGTATTATCTCCATTAATGCTTAAAGGACATTCCTGATCAATGTGTGACTCAGGCTCAAGAGACTCTGTGTAACCATTGAGATACTGATCTATGGGATGTACCATAATCAGTCAAAGCTCTCTTTGAACACCACAGAAATTGACATGCTGACCAATTTGTTCCATCTATGTCTTTCTCACTACTAACGTTTTTTCCACTGCTGTATTTTATTTTTGGATTTCCCATTGCACAGGCAGGTGGAAGTCATGTAAGCAATTGTGGGCTTACACTCTTAATTATTCCTTGTAGTCAGATTAGAAAAAAAAGATGAAAAATAATCCAAGAAAACCAAAATAAAGCAAACCCCAAACCCGCGACAATGTTGTTGCTTGCACTTGGAGAACAGGTCTTGCATACCAAATATCAGGAAAAGCCATTTTCAAAGGTTATCTGAACTCATGTTAAATAGTTGACTACTCAGTCAAGTGAAAAATAGATCCAAAGGATGAAATAATAAAGCATCAGGGACTAAAGATCCACACACTATTTAGCAGAGAATGAGGCTTTCTATAATGGAAACATAAGCAGAGACTTTTACAGTACTTTGAAAAAATGATTTCAAACAAAGCCTTGTGAAACATCAACGTCTTCTGTGACAGCTGTTTACAGGTTTTCCTTTGAAGCTGTTCACAGCTGTATGTCAGAGCAGTAATTTTAGGAAAAAAATAGAGAACTGAATGGTTTTCCAGATACAGGCATGCAGTAAAAATACACTCACCTGAAAATAAATGATAATGGTATTTTTGAGTTTAAAAAAAGGTTTGTGTACTGCAAATTGAAATACTCTAACCCCTGAGTTTTCTAAAATGTATTTTTCAGGTTTAGTTATACATTATTTAATACTCAGAATTCATTTTCATAGTTTCTGGATAAGCCATTCAGAACGGCAATGTATTGTAGTTGAGAAGGAATTGAGGGAAATAGTATATAATACAAAGCACCTACTATGTGTCCTGCTCCACCTCCAAAAAAAAAACCAAAAAAAAAAAACCCAAAAAAACAAACAAACAACAATCTGTGAGCTGTAAGTAATGAAAATCCAACATTTTTTGTCATGATAAAGAAAGGAAATTAAATTCTTACAGTACTGTGTTAATTACGGTTTATGACAGTAATGAAGGACTTTAATTTTACTTATAGTTGCTGTTTTGTAAGAGCTAAAGGGGAAAATATACTTTAAAGAATTAATATGACTATTTCAAAGCATTCTTATTATGCTATATTATTGTGTAAAGCAGTCTTCAAAAACTCTGGGAAGCAGTGTAAATTAGGTGAGTGATAGCACAGCACAGGCCATTTGGCTCCTGTAAGCTTCTGCTGCACAAAGCGGATTGGCAAATTTTGTGCTTTTTCTTCCAAGGCTTCCTTTTACTAATATGGAAAGCAAAAACTCATATTATGGAAGTGTTTTATTTGAATGGTATCTTTACCACCCCTGTAAGGAACTGAAATAGCAAACAGACTCTCTACAGCTCTTTCACAGAAGAAAACAGGAAAGCAGTCTATGTGTAATAGTTTCTAGTTTCTTGCTACCTCTCCCCACTGACCATAAAATAGATGAGACACAGCTTATTATCTTTGTCTTTATGACTAAAATAATATTATCTTGTCACTAAGAAAGCTTGCCTTCCTGGGTGAGAAACATAGAATAGTACAGTTATTCTAGGAGAAAGCTTGCTGATCTGCACAGGAAGACTTTGTTCAGAAGCAAAGGCTTGAACAAAACAGAGGGAGAACAGTGCTTCTTTCAGCATTTCTGTTCTGAAATCTTACACTTATGAAAGTTGCCTCAGCGACATGACAGAATCCTCTGAAATGCAAATATATATACATTGAAAACATCATTAGTTTCTCAAAACTTCATTAGGTATAATCAAGAAGACTTATGACATCTTCTGTCAAAATTCCCCACATATATCTGTATGGTAATGTCACAGAGTTAGTATCTGACAAATTTCTCTTATAGGTAAGCTTGGCCTAAATAAACTAGAGAAGATAAGACTAGAGAAGATTCAGGAAGATAAAACAGAAGATGAGACCCGGAAATCTAGGAAGCAAAAATGTATAGAATTGATTAAAACCTGACCATAATGTTTTAACTGGAGTCTTCACTGGTAAAGATGAGTATCTATCAAATAGTATTTTTCTCCAAAGTCCGAGGTTATTTTCCTAGGCAACTGGTTTAAACTTCCTCTTGTGGTGTTTTTGCCTTGCCAAATCAGGCCCTCTCTTAGTTTCTCCTTAGCAGGGCAGGATAAAAAAAGTAAGATAAAAACACTTTTGGGTTGAGATTGAGATGAGAAGACTGATTAAAAAATACCAACCACCATGGGCAAAATGAGGATTACTTCGAGAAAATTAAATTTGTTTTCAATTAAGATAGACGTGGGTGGTGAGAAACAAAGAAAAAAGAAACAAAAGCAACACCTTTCACTCACTCCCCCCCTTTTTTGAGGCTCAACTTCACTCTCTCACTCCTGACTTGCGAGTATACTTGCTCTGGTGACTCCTTCAGAGCTGCACAGTAATCTGCTCCAATTCCTGGAACATCTTGTTTCCCTCCTTCACTAACCTGGGAGTTTGCAGCAATGTTTCTCCTATTTTTCCTCACTTCTTCCTACCAGGCAACATTTTTTACCCTTTCTGAAGTATATATTCTTCAAGATGACACCTCCTTGGTGACAGGGCTCAGCCCTGACCTGAGGTGGGTGGGCTGGAGAGAGATCGAACCAGCTGTGTCCAGCATGGGGCAGCCACAGCTGTTCCTCACAGAGGTCACCCTGCAGCCCCCACAGCCAGTGCCAGGGCACCACAACCTAATTCTTACCTATATATACAATCCTTGAAATCCACATCCTATATACATATATATATATATATATGTGTATAAAAAGAGGCAGAAACTCTTTCTGTACAGTTGAAGAGAATTTTTCATATATTGTTCAAATTGTCAAGATTAAATGTGAAAAAGGAAACATTTATCTTTTCAAAATCAAGTTAAAACACTTGAGCCAGAAAGGTTAAAACAAGTTCATGGAACAATCACACAAACAATTTAAGGCCATGATTTATTTAGCAGGTTCAGAGTGATAATGAGCAAAACTGCTAATCACTGCTCATAGATATTGAATAATAAATTTAATAGGTTGAAATGGGCATTTGTAGAGCAGCAAACGTTAGTCTAATGATTGAATTAATCTTAATGCAGAGAAATTCTTGCATGCCAAATTTGTTTACCACATAACATGCTAATGAAGATAAAACTGGTGGGTCTCAGGAAAAGTTGAAAGGGCATCAAGTGGCAAAGTTTTGTATGAGGCGCATGAAAAGACTGAGCAAACAAGAGACAGCAAGAGATAACGTACTTGTTCGGTATTACTCTTTGAATGGCTGAGTACAAATTACTGGATTAGTACAGTTTATCAAAGAACCTGCTATGTAAAACAGATCTAGAAATAACCATGGGCTTCATAATTAGCCTATCATTCTGTTGCTTCCTAAATCCACTCTTGTTGGCTGAGATAGAAAATCTGTGTATGTCTGTGCACACAGGCTGGAAGTTCAGATCTCTATGCTAATTAATGCAGTAGTTTTGTTTGTTTTTTCTGTCTGATCATCAAACAAATGTGCTTACAATGATAATTAAGGACAAATTTCGTCAAATGTCTTGCCTAAAAAGAACCTTGGATAAACAGACAAACAAACAAAACCTCTAACAATGAAAATCGTTGTTTTTTCTCCTTTAAAAATATTCAGTATCTATTATGGGGTACAACCAACTGCTACAGCAGAAAGTGCTACTTTCAAATTGCTTGCAGTTTGGCAAGATACACAGATGAATGGCCCAGTTTGACAAACCTTTCACAAGGCAGATTATCAGCAAAGCTGATTCTCGACTACAGAAAGAAGTTTATTTGCAATTATTTATTGGGGAGATTGTTATATTTTGGTTTGCGGAGGTTTTTTTTGTTTGTTGTTTGCTTTTTTTTTTAACTGGTCATCTCTCAGCTATTTTAAACTGAGACTTTGCTGAAGTATGATGAAGAGACATACACTTGGCTACACTGATCAACCCTTTTTGACCGTGACAGGCTAAATCAAATTATCAAAGCTGAATACACTCCATCAAAACAAAAATAGTGCTAATGAAGTAAGCACTATACCCAAGTTTAAAGTCACTTATGTGTTCCAGTGAAAAACAGATATTAATTATTTTCATCTAGTAAAATAATTTAAATAATTAAATTAAACTAAATTATTATTGTTGAAAGGCCTAGAACATAAGTCCTGTGAGGAGCAGCTGAGGGAGCTGGGGCTGTTTAACCTGGAGAGGAGGAGGCTCAGGAGAGACCTTACTACTGTCTAAAACTGCAGGCTGTAGCCAGGTGGGGGTTGGTGTCTTCTTCCAGGCAACCAGTGACAGCACAATGTGACACAGTTTTAAGCTGCACCAGGGGAGGGAGGTTTAGTGTGGACATAAGGAAGATGTTCTTCACAGAAGGAGTGATTGGGCACTGGAATGGGTTGCCCAGGGAATTGGTGGAGCCACTGCCCCTGGAGGTGTTTAAGAAAAGACTGGACATGGCACTCAGTGCCATGGTTTTGTTGATGAGGTGGTGCTCAGTCATAGGTTGGATTTGATAATCTCAAAGGTCTTTTCCAACCTGATTGATTTTGGGATTCTGTGAAATTATCTAATTATTTAACCTAGCTAAGGTGCAAGACTTGCCCAATTTACTTGGGAAAAAAAAAAAAACCACAACAAAACAGTATTTTGTTATCTTTTTACTTAGAATAAATACACTACCTATTCTATGTCTGATGTGTTAAGGGGATTCATTTGCATATCACATATTTTAATTTCACATGCACTGAACAGAATGTATAGATAGGACTTATACACATTTGAGGAAGTAATACTGTATATGATATAAAAATGTAAAAAACAAAACCACCAAAACCCTCTTGCTAGCAGAAATGTGCAATGTGCAAATACTTCCCCAATACCTTTCAGAGATCGGTGTTAAGTGCTCTTAAGCATTACATCTGGCACCACAACAGTTTAACACCACTGGCTAGTCTAGACATGCTACTCCAATGTATAGCCTCAACCTAGTTATACAGATTTTAATGGGCAACCAGAACAGAGAAGACTGACTGCTGTCAGTTTACTGCCAGATTTGTGAGATGCCATATCTCTTGTGGCAGAATACAACACTGAGTAGGCTGGCATCTTGTAATGGGTAAATTTTTGACAGGTACTCATCTTTTCCCCTAATTAAGTACTCTCTTTCTCAATTAGGGTTGTTTTCCAGATTGTTCTAGAATTTCACAGTCTTCTGAGGACATGTATTCTTTCGTTCAAGTTTGCTCAGTTGACAGAATGATTCATGGACATTTTTGAGCCATAAATAAAAGAGCTTTCTAAGTTTGAGCATCACAGAGCGGTTCTAAAATGTTTCTATGTACATGGAAGCATTACCTATAACAATGTCAGTTCCACAGCACTCAGTTTTTTCATTCACAATGCCTATGCTGTCGTGCATAATCTATCCACCTGGCAGTTTACCTGACATCTTCCAAGACATTCCTGTCTCTGCTGTCCCAATAATACTAGTCTAATTTCTCTCCTTTTCTATTTCTCTAGTTGTGAAACAGAGTAGGCAATATCAGAAGTCACTTCTGGATGTGACCCCCTGAGAAAGGCATTTTATCTTGTCACCAACCTAAACATACGTAATTCTAAAAAGAGAGAGACATCAGCATACACTGCTACCAGGATTTATTTTTTCAAAGTTAATAAATAGATAGATAGATAGATAGATAGATAGATAGATAGATAGATAGATAAGTAAATACAACAGTTAAACTGGATCAGACATAATAGTAGAATATACTTTTTGTCAAACAAGTAAGCAAGGGAGAAATACACACTTATGAAAGGTCACAGAAAATGCTTCTCCAAAAAATGAGACTGTATAATACAAAAAGTCTCTTTCATACTAAAATGTCTTCCAAAGGACTAAACTGCTTATTCTTAAATGGTTCCTTAAATGTTATTGTGCTCTTATATGGATTTTAAAATTTTTTTTCATGCATGTTCTTATGGAACACCCTTCAGCCCAAAAGAGAATAAAGCATGTAAAACAACTTACGGTTTGGATCACAGTACTCTTCACTATTTTTTTGCTTAACTGGATTCTTTCGTATCTTTTGGCATGATATTTTCTGACATTTTCACAGAGTAGCTCAAAAATGCTGTCTGACTTTTAGGATAGAAAGTAGTATTTATTTATTTATTTATTTATTTATTTGCAGCAAAGTATTTCGTTTAATTGGAAGGCATAACTCATAGGCTAGGGACTGAAGTGTGAATAGCATATAATTGGGGTTAAAAAAGTCTTAGGATCTTAGAACCATATAATAGAATATTCTGAGTTGGAAGGAACATATAGGGACCATTTAAGTCCAACTCCTATCCCTGCACACGACAACTCCAAGAGTCACACCACGTCCCTGAAAGCATTGTCCAAATGTTTTTTTTAACTCAGACAGGCTTGGTGCTGTGACCACTTCCCCAAGGAGCCTGTTCCAGCTTTTTGCCGTTTGTTTGAGTTCTGTCACTGGTCAAGAGAGTGACAATATTAGTATCTGACCCTCTGCTTTGCTCATGAAGTTATAACTGCAATTGAGGTCTCCTCCCAGTCTCCTCTTCTTCAGGCTGAACAAAGTGACCTCAACCATTCCTCATGTGAGTAATTTCCCTGTAGACATTTTCCCATATTCATGTCCCTAAAGAGACCATCTTAGGTTTCTCAAAGATGAACTGGGCAAGCATCCAATGCCTAACAGAGTGTTCCAGATAGGCATAAATAGACTAGGTGAGCATAGCTAGAATTTCTTGAGAATGTGGCCATGAGAGTCTGGTAAGACTGCAGAGGGTGTCAACAGAATGTAACCACTGATGCATCCGCTTATTGTTAATGATGTCCATCTTTAAAATCAGTCATGCTGTCTCTTTAAATGCTGAAGAGAAGTTGAGTAGACAAAGGTCAGTATTATTAACATCTAGATTGTCTGAATATCCCTGTACCCTAGTGGAAAGTGTTATATCTGTGCATGTCTGTATGCATAGATATGCATATATTTATCTGTTACAGCTGTCACAGTGACCTATATTCATCTATAACATATGTTAGATATTTTCAGTCTTCCACAAAATGTATAATTAATATGTCTCCTAATAGTGTAGCTGCTCATGCAAGAGGGATTTGTATTATTAAGTGGCTATTTACAACTCGAAATACGTGATTTCCATTCATAATGAAGTAATAATGAAGGACAAATATGTGTAGTATATTAAGAATTAATAAATAAATATTAAGACCTGGACTAATGGCACAAAGCAACTACCTTATACAATTCCTTTCATTTCTCATGAAAAGGAATATACGAACTGTGAAACTATAATTCAAATAACTCCATTTTGGTGTGAGTGATTATTTTTTATTCATTTAGTTTCTGTTCTGAATGATCCAAGGAATCTGCACTTAAATCAACTGAAACTGGAGGGAAATTTTTGATTACACTTTTAATTTCACAAACTAACCTACAAATGACTTTAAAATTTCTGGTAACACTACAGTATTACTAACCACCTACACGTTTTTATTGAAAGAGTGTAGCTACAATCCATTAGTTAATGACTATGCTGTGCTTGCCAGATCACATTCACACTCACAACAACTATAAGTGCCAGGGTTTCAAGGGCCTTGGAATAACACCACCAATTAAAACCAGCCTCCTTTGTTACATTTTTTGCAAAACCAACACATTAAAAAAAGGAAAATCCTAAAACTCAAATTGTATTGGCTTCTCTACTGAAAATAAAATCAATTTTGCATGCCTTTACTGTGTTACAGTGTAAGTCTTTGGCAATATTGAAATATGTGCTTGTATATTTGAAGTACATTTTAAATAGCAACAATTTAATGTGTTTTTACGAATAAATTGCTTTCCCTAAATTCAGTATTTGACCACTTCTCTTTAACAAAACCAGATTCTTTAATATTCAGTAAAGTTAAACATCAAAACTGGTCAATTACTCCATCTCACCCACTTGTTTTATACATTTTTACATAAGAAAAAATTAAGGATGTGTAAGCAATAAAGAACACACCATTTGGCTCTTGGATTATAAAATATGAAATTATCATAAAGTTGAGAAGGTTTTTATTTTTCACCAGTTGTTTTAGAATAATTTATAACTGATGCTTTTACTTGATAATGAGATTATCTTCAATAGTTATCTCCACGACATTATTTAAGAACTACAGTTATGGAATAGAATAGTTCAGTACAGTAAAGTAAAAGAAAGAAGTTATTCAATCTTTCTCAATGAACTTAAACACTTTCTTTAGACCTTGAAGACAACACAGATCTAATCTAAGAGTAGTGGAGCATATCACCAAGTAAGCAAAAAGAATCCTTCTCCTAAATGGTAGGTACACAGAATTTCATTTGAAGTTTTATATTGAAAATGACATTTTAGTGTGGTTTTCAGAGTGAAGAACTTAAAAATCACCATAAATACGCTGGGGATTTGAGCATGAAGTATTTAGATGACACTTCAGTAATGCAGATTTGTTTAAAATAATAAGTGATTTGTTTCATTTTGTTTACTAAATAGTAAGTCTACATTAACTTGCAGGAGTGTACTTCTGACATGAATCTCCTAATCAACTCCACTTGATATATTTCTGAAGACCTTTTGGAGAACGAGGATGGGATTCCTTTGGAATGGAGTGAAATTAGAATTCTTTTTCAGTAACTAGTGGGCATTCAGCCAATGGACCACAAAAGTGCACAGCAACTGCCACAGAAGTATACATTGTAAACTCTGTGTTCTCAACACCAGTTGTTTCAGAACTAGATCTGTTCCTATTGTGCTATGTAATACATCATCGTGGAGTTACAAGCACTGATAAAGGTATAAAAATTATATATAGATATACACAAGAAAATATTTCTCTACTTTCTCATAAAGGTGTCCAGATGTCAATAAACAAGCTTTTTCAATGGCCTTTTTTGGTTTATTTTTCTTTGTCTTTTTGTGTTTTTTGTGTTTTTTTTGTTTTGGTTTGGGTTTTTTTTGCTTGTTTGTTTTTTGGGAGTGGGTTTTGTGCTGTGCAGCATAAGGTTTATATTGAAAAGCTTTTTGTCAAGCTGCAAAATTTTCAAACTGTCCTAAACAGTTAGAGATTGATTTTTGTCTTTATATATTTGTTTGTTTCAAGATGGGGAAAAACTCCAAATATTTTTAATGTTTTGGAAAAGCTTTTTAATACATTTTCCTTTTCTTGCCACAGGTAAGTATGTCCTAAGTTTAGTTGCTTATGTTGTTACCATATCTAGATGGATTCTCTGTAGCACACAGGCCTTCACCTTGTAAGCACAGAATAAAGACATTTGACATGAGATGCACAGTGAAAAAAGGTAAGTATTTACTATTATTTTCCTGCTCCCTACTTATCCTAACATGTATTTTCCTGGATTAATATGAAAGGGAATAAAGCATTACAGTAAGAAATTATTCAACTCTAATTCCTATTTCTAAAAGGCTTACTTTCATGGGGTTTAGACTGTAAATATAATTTTTTTTTTCCCCTCATCTATTTAATTAATCTTTCCACTCCCTTCTCCTGTTGAAGACAAACAGAGGAAGTGTGTATACGAGACCATAAAATATTTCTTGGGAGGGTAAATATTTGAAAGAAAATAGAATATTCATTACCAACATAATATAATTTTCAAATTTTATTCAGATAACCTCCCTTCTTATGCATGGATTTCTCCTTAGGGAAAAAAACAAACAAACAAACAAACAAAAAAAATCCCCAAAAAAACCCACAACCCAAACATAAAATCTGAGGGAAAAGAAAAAAAAATAAAAAGATAAAACCATAAGATAAGAATAATAAAATGACACCTAGTTTCTGGATAAGTCTAGGTCAAACCTGAAGACATTTACACGTAAAATTATTTCTTAAGATAGAACACTGTTTCTTCCAAAAGCCTAGATTTCCTTTCCAGAATGTGAAGCTTAGTAAGATATTTGGTTTAAGGACTCCTGGATTCCATGAGTGTACCATATGGATATTCTTAAAGAGACAGTCAAAATGCATTATCAGCACTTCAAAACATGTTAATTTTAAAAATAACATGAGACTTATAAAACTTTCCAGTCAATATTTGGTGATTGTTTGGAGGAAGGAAAACTGAGAACAGAAATGATTTTTAGAAACCCTTCCTTAGAACTGTGTATTTAAAAGCTTTTAAAAGAGGAAAAGGAAGGTATGCAATTAGTATTTTTTTTAATTAGTACTGTAAAAATGAGGCATGAAAATTAAAAATGCCCTCCTGCTTTGAAAAATGTTATGTGCAGATTGATAAAAAAACCTGACAAATTTCCCAAAAAGGTATGAGTATTCCCTTAGCAACAAGAACAGCTGAGATTCATCTCACACAAACTGATGGATTTGTGGGAATCAGCTACATTAAGGTATTTGACCTTCTCCTATACATAGTGCCAACCATGTCAATATAGTTTGGAAAACTATGCCTCTCACATTAAAATAGACACATCTACTACACATCATTTATCAGACTCAACTGACTGGGTGTCTAGTCTCAGTTATGATAATTGAGGTCTCCACTGACTACATCTGGATCTCAGACTAATTCACATCTACCTCCAATTCACATCTGAATGAGTCACAGATACATCACAAGGTTACACACATGGCACCTGCACTTATACCTTTTTGAATGAATCTCAACCTAAACCTCACTTCTCCTGTCTAACCATCAGCAATAGCAGATTAGAAATGCCCTGGGGTACCCAAGCTGTTTGGACATGGATGTAAAGCAGGAAAGGAGGGAGTGTAATTATCAAGAAGTAGGTATTAAACCAAAAGACGATGTATAATGAATTATTTGAGTCCTATGCATGTTAATTGTGGAGCTAAATCTAATCCAAAACATCTTCATGTGAATATGGTGTTTGAGCTCCCATTACACTCAACAGAAACATGGTGAATGGACTCTAGAGTGAAATTGAGAAAACCTGGTTTAAGTACCTAGTTTAAATGAAAGAGAGCTTAGACACTTAGGATAAAGTGTCAGATTTCTACATGTAAGCATCCAAATTCAGAGTATATAATATGAAGCTGAGTTCATCATTAATTCCTGGAACTAACCTGGGTATTATTTGGTTGCTTTCTACAGCCTTCATTCATAACCCGAGGTGGGATAAAGGCACTTCTTTACATGACTTACTTGGCTCATTTCAGATACCTACTTCAGGAACTAAACTGGAGAAGAAACAAGCAACGTGGATAGTACTTATTTGTGTTTGATTTCTATGCTGTGTATACACCAGATATCCTACCACAAATTTATAACTTTATACTTCATTTACCTTAGAGAATACAGATTTTTTGTTTCTTTTTTTTTCTTCACATCTGTATTGCACAGTACATGCAAGACAAATTTAATTAATTTATACGGTTTCATAATCATAGAATGGTTAAGCTTGAGAGGGAAGTCTGGAGAGGATTTAGTCACACCTTCCTGCTCAACTCAGGGAGTTATCGTGACTCAGGTAGAGAAATGTCCTGTTCTATTTCCAAAATATCTGTGAAGATTCCACAATCTCTCTGGGAAACTTGGTGCAGAGTTCTATTGTTCTGAAAGCAAGAAAATGTGGTGGGTTTTTTTAACTTCTGTTTAAAGACAATTTCTCTGTATTTCAGTTTGTGCCGTGTCTCTTCTTTAATTTGGTACACTAGTGAGAAAAGTCTGGCTCTCTCTCTGCTCTCCTTCCCTCACCACATCAGGTATATGCACACTTTAGTTAAATCCTTCCTAAGCCTTTCCCTTCTCCAGGATGAACAGTCACAGTTGTCTCAGCACCCTTCCATGTGACAGATGCTCTAATACCTTGATAATCTTTTTGGATCTTTTCTGGACTCAGTCCATATTTTCATTTCCCTTCCATACTGGAAAAATCAGCACTGGACATAGCACTTCAAATGTATCTCACCAGTGCTGAGTAGTACAGAATGATTTTTCCCATCCAGCTTACTGGCAGCACCCTTCCTCTTGCAGTTCAGAAGACTGATTTATTTTCTTCAAGGGTGTCTTTCTGGTTCATGGCTAACTTCCTATCCACCAGGACTCTGAGTTCTCTCAGTGCAAAGCTGTTTTCTAATAGTCAGGCCCAAGTCTGTACAGGTGCAATGAGGTTATTCTTCCTGCATTAAGTCATTTCTCTCACTGCAGCCATCAACAATTCTAATTCTACTTAAAATTTGTAGTCACTTAAATGCTGAAATTAACAATGTCATGCTAAATTCAAGACTTTGTTCTCACATAATCTTTCTTTTTGTCAACTTGCCATTGGGATTAGGAGATGCACTGCTAAGACTCCATTAGTAAAAGAATATGCAACATTGGGAAATTAGTTGTAATATCAAGGTCACAAGAAGTCACAGCTGACAACAATATCTTTCACTGAATTTCAGAAACAGCAACCTCAAAAATAACAAATATTTCTGTCATAATCACACTATCACGCTTTTAAAAGGTGAATTGTATCAAATACAGTTAGGTGATAGAGTACCTAGAATGCTAATAA
Organism: Catharus ustulatus; assembly: GCF_009819885.2. Classification (NCBI taxonomy): domain Eukaryota; kingdom Metazoa; phylum Chordata; class Aves; order Passeriformes; family Turdidae; genus Catharus; species Catharus ustulatus. The sequence goes on from NC_046222.1 coordinate 68,282,710, forward strand.
AATTTTTCTAATATATTTAATGATGATTAAAGACTTATATGTTCAGTTGTGTTTTGAGTTTAATTTCCCATGGAAAGTCTTTAAATAATAAAAAAATCTGCTGCTGTTCTATTGCTAAAAAGTACTGTTAAACAGTATGTTCATGAAGCAGGAAAAAAAGCCACTCAGGCCAAACTGTGACCAATAAATACTGATTTTAAAACTGCAATGTAGAAGACGTATGCTTTTTATTTTTCCTACTATGATTTATTTTTTTTTTACTGAACAGACATTGGACCAGTAATAAAATACAGAGAAGAAAGAAATGCTTAAGAACAAAATGTTGCAGCATTCAAAGCACCGCTACAAATTAACCAGTGTATTACAGATTCAAGAAGACTTGAGCACTTCATCTGTACCATGGACTCTAAACACCACTTTTAATCAAATAAAAGGCTGATTCAGTTGAAATCAGCAAGCAATGTAGTACTATTTCCTCTGTCACTGAAGATCATTAAATCAAGAAATCATTCTGTAACATATGCTGTAGATACTAGCAGAAGACACATGCTTTTTTTATGCTATTGGCTGGGATTTCTGATCTGTATTATGTAGGATGCTGTACTAGTCAAAACAGTCCCTTGGGCCTCAAAATATCCTTACACTTCTGGAAGTCACAGATTTCACATTGACAAAGGGTGGTACAGTCACACAGACAAGAAGTAGAAACTGAAAATAAATTATTTCAGACTGAAAGTACAACACCCTCTTTAATATTCTGGTGGGTTAACCTTGGCTGCTGCCAGGTGCTCACCAAGCTGCTCTATCACTCCCCCTTCTCAAGACATGAAGAAAATGAGATGATAAAGCTCCTGGGTTGAGATAAGGACAGAGAGATCACTCAACAGTTACCATCACTGGCAGAACTGACTCAGCCTGGGGAAGATAAATTTAATTTACCATCAATAAAAACCCAAGCAGAGTTGTGAGAACCAGGAAAAAACAAAACTAAAAACACCTTTTCAGCTACCCAATCTTTCCTTCTCCCCAGGCTCAAATTTATTTTTTACACCCTCCTCTTCTGACTCCTCTTCACCTTGTCCCTGCCACTAAGTGGTAAGGAATATGACAGGGAGTCGGTAAAACTTGGTGAAACTTCTGCTCCTTCTTCATCATACTTACCTTACCCTAGCCAACATGGGGTCCTTTCCAAGCAATACATGTGTCCTTTCCACAAGGTATGACCCTTCAAGACCAGACTGTTCCAGATTGGGTTCCCCTGGGGCCACAGTTCCTGCTCCTTCAAGTGCTCTTCATGGACAGCAGCTTCCTTCAGGGAGGGCACACCTACCGTTTCAGGGTCCTCCACAGGCTGCTGGGGCGTCACCTTCTCCACAAGCTGAGAGGGAATCTATCTGGTGTCTGAAGCGTGCTCTCTACCTCCTTCTTCATTAGTGTCTGCAGGTTTGTTTCACATTTTTCTTACTCCTTCCCCCAGTGCTGTGCAGCTTTGGGCAGCAAATGGATCTTGGAGCCACTGGGAACTGGTTCTGTCAAGCATGAGGGGCAGCCTCTGTTGTCTTCTCAAAGAGGCACCCTCTGCAGTCCCCCTCCCCACAACCTTGCAACGTAAACCCATATAAAACATGTAATCAAATAATAGTGGAAATAAATCAGTGGACTATTTTATCACTGGAGTATTTTAAAACATCAGTTTGATGTAAGGGAAGTTGTGTGAAACACTAAGCATTGTGCAATGGTATAGGTTTGACTGGATAATGGTATCAGTTTGAAACAAAAAAGTCTGTGAATGTCTGCAGTAGATGTGGGCTTGTTGTGATATGAAGAAAAGCCTTATGAGTAAAAAACACTTACAGGAGAAAAATAACTCTTAATTCCTTCAGTCCCTTGTTTTAACCTGGCAAAAGCATCTGTGGTTTTAAACAGTCCGTGATATCATCAGTGATGGCAGCCAAAGGCACTAGCTTTCATCTCAAGTGCAAGCTTCCCTTTCCTTTAATGCTCTAACTCTTTCCATAACCCCCCTGCCCCATGTAGCCTTTTCATCTCACTGCTGAGGACCTGCAAGTGCTCTTCTCAGGCAGCAGCAGCTAGGAAATTTTGGAAAGTTAGCTGTTCCTCTTGGAAAAGCAATGGGACAAGTTCCCCTCCTACTGCTCATTCAATGGTTATGGTTGCCTGATTTACACTCCAATTAGCTTTGGTGTGTGGAGGAAAAGAGAATAGAATAGGAACAGATGTAGCATAGTGGCTTTTCTAAACCAAGATAATTTTTAAATCCTCACTGAAATGAGGCATCAAAGAGATGTAAAGAGATAGTTATCTTCTTATGTCTCTCAGATTTTATTTATCTTTTTAAAAAAATAAGTGCATGGGCTAAGATTGAATTCAGACCTCAGACTATTTTATAGTTTTTCTGTAGGCTAATTCACCAACCTGACTCCAGATTTTCTCACTCCTGCTTGCCTGTAGCTAAATGTGACAGTGTTCGATTCTGTGTGAGGTATGAACTTGTGTTTAATGAAATGGAGGATATGACTCAAAGGCAAATGTTCCTATTTTAGTTCTCAGAGCTTCATACTATGAAAACACGAGAATAACTATGGACAGAAAATTATCAAGATCTAGGCATTAATACAGTAGAATTTCTTTCTACACCTTAGGCTGTTTAGCTATGGACTACTCCAGTATTGCCATATAAAAAACTGTGAAGGCAGCAAAATGAAAGACAGGATTTAGCAGAGGACATGCCCACAAGGTTAAACCATCATCACCCACTGGGTGTAACGATAGTGACACTGAAAACAACCAAAGCTCTTTGCAGAAGAGGTTTAGCTTCTCCACATGGGACACTATCATATGACCAAATGTAATACATGGCAGTCTGAACTTTACTCATAATACATTACTCTGAACTTTAATCATAATTAAGCCACTGCCACAGAGATATTCCTACTTATTACTGGAATTAGAGTGCCATTTGACACCCCTGACATTACTTGACCAAACTGCCATAGTGTTAGGTTTATTTAAAAGGGTGAACACAGATATTATCAGCCAAATTTAACCACACAGTTTCTATTGTACTAGAAATAAAAAAGATATCCAAAAACATTATTATTGAAAGACAGCATTATAACACTACTTCCAGAATATGGAATTGCTTTGGAAGTAACACAGGACATAATAGAACATTCTATTTAATTATACTAAATAAATCATGATCTTGAAACCTGTGGGTGTGTTAGAATTTTTGCTACAGCTCCATGTCTTTGTAAAGCTATTACTTTGTTGATATATATTCATACTACTTATTAAAGAGGAGTAGAAATTAGGCAAGCATTTACTTAGCTTTGTAAACATGTATCAGAAGACATAAATATTATATTTCTGTCTGGTTTTATACCATTGGAATTATTGCACAGATTCATCCACAGTGTGCAGTAGGCTTTCTCCCTAGAGCAGTTCTAACACTCCACTAAATATATGCTATTCCTCTTTATCTCTTTGAAGAAAAATGAATCACATCCACAGCTTGCAGCTATCAAAATGTGATTTATCAAGCATTTTCCTGAAAATGCATTTTTCCCCTTCTTTACACTAGGAGGCACATTTTTACTTCATACAGTTCTGTTGCACAGCTCTGCTGCATGCAACTCTTAGATACGTTAACAATTTCAGTCTAAAGTTAAGTCCCTGACAACCTTTACTAAGCCACACTGAAAGTATTCATCACTAATAAGGTGGGGGTTTTTTTCATGCGCCGGAAAACCACACTTACAATAATAAAAAATAACAGTCTGCACCCAACTGCTGGAGAACAAAAGCACAGGTTTTTTTTTCAGCAATATCTGAAGAAATAATTCACATTAAAGTACATCAGAGGGCTGTACAGTTTGAATGCAACTGACAACAAAGATGTTTGTATTAAAAATATGCACATTGTATCCCTGATATGCACATGTAAAATCCATTAGAAAGTAGGAATTTTTGTAATGAAAGATGTTTCAAAGTAGTACAAATAAATTCAATTTTACATTGACCTTTTTTTTTACATCCTAAAGAAATTGGAATGCTTTCTAAATTCTTATCTGATATGCTAAAAGGTAAAAAACTTGTATCAGATTATAGATCTTTAGAATATATTCCTTTTTACAAGAATCAAGTGTATCAAGTTGCAAATGAAACAAAGGCGAACCATAAGGAAGTAGCAATTGACAGGTTAACATGAAACTCCTTTGACCATCAATAATACTGATCAATTAATAAGAGGGAAATGGAAAATATATCTTAGCAAAAAAAAATTAATCCTCAAAATAAAAGAACGCATGTTTCAATGATGCAGACCCAACTTGGACTTACATATCATTATAAGACTTCATATTTCTATCTTGTTGCCTTTCTTTCACAGCCACAATGACAGCGTGTGGCTGACAATGCTAATATTTGGCTTTCTCTTCATTTCAATTTCACCCGGTGTGAGAGATTTCTGTTTTCAGATTAGCTAGATGAATGTACTCTCACTGTGTGTGTTTATTTCATTAAATCATGTAATTGTAGTTCTTGTGTCTCTGTAGAAGCTAATGACTGCAAGTAAATATGGCAGTAAGGTTTCTCATACTTTTGGGTAACAAGTTAGCAAGACTTTTATCACATCCCTCCTCTATTTCAGGTTTCGAAGACCTGAGCCTTGGTCACTCTTCAAGTATAATTAAAATAGCAACATTATATTGAGAAACAACGGCTGTGTTTTATTCACGTAACTTCACAGTGTACAGTAATAACCCACACAATTCACTGAGCATTAAAGTCATTAACCAAAATTGCTCTCAGCATGAAGCAAGGACTTTACTATGAAGATTAACATCACATTCTCATGAGCTGAAGCAAACTTTTACTTAGAATGAACTTTCATAAGAATACAGTGGAACAAATCTGTATTTTTGGTGTAGAGGTCATTTGCAAACATTCCCAAAAACACTGTTCTTCCACTTCAGTTAAAGCATTTAGAATAAAAATATTGTTATGCAACACTTATTATCCAAAACTGGTAGTAGTACATGTACATGATAGTACTACAACTCTCCACTAGGGTTTTCTTCCTTACTTTAGAGTTGTATTGTCTACTTGAGCATGTCCCAAGTCTTTTCATAGCCAGCAATTCCTTAAACAGCGACTGAAATTAAACTACCTCTACAGTTAAATACAACTAGGGAACTTTTCACTGCAACAGAACTAGAAATTCAGCTCAGGACTGTCAAGGAATACAATGTTCAAATAATGCTGCATCAGTTATTTTAACCATGAACACATGTAAATACCCACAAAGTAACCTTGCCCAATATCAGACAGCATTTTTCTCTCCTGAGAATTGCCACAGGATCTTCAATAACCATAAACTGCTTTAAAACTTATTTCACATCTCATTCAAAAACTTGTGCCGATAGTAGCAAAATAACTTTTGATACAGTGCCTTGGCAATAGCTTGATACCGAATACAATACAAAAGTTAAATCCATCCAATGAGCTACATGACTCCCATTCAGGTCTGGATCTTTCCAGGAAAATTTCTTGTCACAATCATATAATTCCTTTCTTAGTTTGTGAGATTTGAGAAGATATAGAGTGTACTGTTTCACTGTCTGGTAAAAAGCAAAAAACCTGATACTTTAATATTTCACTAATAGTTAGTACAGCTTGATGGTTAGATTTTCATAAATTTGACATAAATATAGCATCCCTAAGGTTAAATTAGGTGTAACCACAAACATATTAAAATTTTTCATATAGCTTTTAAGAACACTTACTCATTCTGACTAATCTTCTATTAGTGTCTATATTAGGCATGAATAGATGATCATGATTAATATACTATGTTTGCACAATGTGTTTAACACAAATTTCCAAAACTGCACTTTTAATAGCTTGTTATGAAGTTTACTAAGCGCTTTTTTTCTCTCTCCTGGAGGACTTTTGTGCTGCATTTTGAGGAGATGTACAATTTAGAGTCTGTGAAGTCAATGTGACAGTACCAATATGCAATGCTGCCTTAAAAACTCCTCTCTGATGTTGTTAAATCTTTCACAAGTCTCATACATGGTCAGAGAATTAACTGGATAATTCCAGTTAAGCTCCTTGCTTGCTTAAGCAGACATACATTCTTGCCCCAGAGTCAATCCATTCATAGTTGCTATTCTTTTATCATTCTTTGTTTTTCTACAGATTAAGGGTTTAACAACATAGTTCCAAAAAGATTTCTGTTCTGGTGAAGGAAATAAAACACAGGTGTCATATACAGGGAGAAGGAAAAAAAAAAAAAAAAAAGAAAGAAAAAAAAAAGAAAACAAAAGGTAAAAGATAAATAGAGGAAAAGAAACCAGAATGCAACTCATGCAACTCTCAGACGTAAAACATTTCAGATTGTTTCTTTGTAGAGATTCATCCAACACAACCTCTTGGTCTTCCCATATACATATGAGAAAAATATTTCCAAAGTCAATATTCCACAGTTCATGTTGTCATCTGCCATGATGTAAATGCCATCATTCAGATCCAGCTCTGCCCAAATGAGGAGATGGACCTTAATATTGTTCATCAGATCCCAAAGTCACCTTCTCTCCTGGTTTGTACAGGCCCAGTGACAACTTAATCATCTATACAAAAGGGAGAAATGCCAAAGACAGAAACTAATTCTTATTTCTATACTCCCAGGATGCAAGAGAACTCAGGTTCAGTTACCTTCCAAGAGCACAGATAAGACTTTTAACCTTTGTATCCACATTCTAGACAAAAAACAAGAAGCTCAAGAGCAGTGCTACTTCCCCCTCCCTGTTTTCAGTATGTCTAAGTCTCCACACTTCACATTCCAATGACAAAATACTAGTCACAGTATTGGTTAAGATCTTGCTTCAATTTTTAGTGCTCTCACAAAAACACAGTAATAATGTAAATGTATTGTAGAGGAGTAAAGAAGAAAACGGTAGAAGTTACCAAATAAAATAGTACATCCTTAATATTTATATGAAAACCTGCATCTGTCAGTTCCAATACATCCTGTCATTCCAAGTCAACAAAGAAACCCTGTGATTCTTAATATTAGAAGGGGGAATTGTAAGGGTGTTAAGAAATTTCATTTCTTTCAATTTTTTGGTGCTTCACTGATTTACTGACTTCTTTGTTAGTCTAAAAGACAGTGCAACCTCCACGTCCTTGAACTTTAAATTGATATTTAGAATGACTTTCCTAAAACAAAGTCTAAAGCTAAATAGCTACAGCACTGCAAACATCAGGAAAAAACTTGCTATCTTGTAGGACATCCTTCTCCCCAGCTGTTATTACTTACTGTGCATTTAGTATGAAGCCATTTATTCTACTGGATATACTTTTCTTACCACAGTCAGATTACAACATGAGGTATTTCAGGCAAACTACATTATTTCCAAACAATCCTTATGAGCCAATATGGTCAAATTTTCATGAACATGCCTAAAAACATCTCTACCATTGCAGAGCTCAAAGGAATGAAAAAGAAAGTAACCAAGTTAGCAAAGCCACTCAGATAAGCAGAGCAGTGATGGTGACTCACCAGAATTGGGGTCAGAGTTGCCATCAGCTTCAGTCCTCTTGTCCGGTGAAGCCTGGTCGTAGAATTCGTCCTGCGGCTGAACCAGAGGGAGAGGGTGTGAGATCAGGGTTCCACCACCCACTGGCTCGTGGTCTCCCAGACCACTGTCACTGCAGCTTTCCTGGGAGCCATCGGGGAGGTGAAATGTAACACGGCGCTGGGACTACAAAGAAGAGCACAGGACACACTGATTAGTGCTCTTCTTTTCAGTTCTCTTGACTATGTTTTTTTAACTTTTGACATACAAATAGATCCCTGGCAATGCTTACGAAGCAATTGTTATTATCATGTTTGCTTTTGGTTTGTTTGTGGTTTGTTTTTTCTTTTTTCTTTTTTTCTTTTGGCATGTTTTTAGATGAGAAATTGGCAGATGGGAGAGCAAAATTTCAAAGGTCTATACATGCTCATCTGTGAAATAAACTAAGAAATTGATCAGTGGAACATTAGGCATATTTCTCATAATTTTAAAAACATCATATATTAAAAAAAACCTCTCTCTGAGGAGCAAAACCATTGAAAACTATGTTATGAAAAGCAAATGGGATCCAAAAATTTAATAAGTATATATTTCTGAGGTTAAAATCTGTATTATTACTATTCAAACTGGAAAAAAAAGATATCCACCAAGCTAAACAAACCATAAAAATGGTTGCCATCTTTCAGAAGTAGTAGCATGAATAAATAGCTATCTATAAGCAAATTTAACTGATAACAGGCATGCATCTAAAATGGATAATTAGGATTGATAATATATGCATGAATTCACAGTGGTCACAAAGACTCACAAAATGCAACAGAATAAATAAATAAATAAATAAATAAATATTGATTTGGTAAGAGAAATAAAAATAAAACAGCACAGAGTTTGTACAAAAAACACAAGGATTTAGAAGCAGAATTTCACATTTTACTGAACTTCTTAAAAAAGAAGAAAGAGAAAAAAATCTCAAGAGAAAAAAAAAATAAACAAAAAACTCTTTAGCGTGCACTTAGATTATTGATTTTGAACCATTATTGATTTTGAACCTCTCTCATCTGGAGAAATAATCTGACTTTTGAATTGCGGGCACAGAATGATACAGTGATTCCCCAAGAGCTTCAGAGCTGAGAGCACCGCTGCAAATTGTTTAGCAACCATGACTGCTGGATTCATGAAAGGAATATTACAGGTCTTCATGGATCAAAATACTGCATCTTTGAAGGAATGGAAACAACTAGTTTGAGAGTATCTCAAGAGAGTGGTTCAATTAAGTTAAGCACATCTTCCAACAAAAAAAAATTAAAAAACCTTCCACAGCTTCAGTGGTCTGGTTTTGCTGGATTGATTAAGGAAAAAGAATAGATTCACAAAGTTTGCCTTAAGCATAGTAACTCTTTAGTTTAGTGGTTATTTCTTATCAATATCAGTCATCTGAAATTTATAGGGTATATCTAAGCTAATGATTCAAGGTTCCTACAGAGCCAGAAGAGAAAGAAACATTAGGAAAATACTACAACAGGTGTCCTCTACTAGTTAACGCTTTTAAAGGTAGTTAACATCATGTGTCCTGTATCCATCCTGAAGCATTATTAGGCCCCAACTTTCGTTTTTTTCCCCCTTCCTCTTTTTCATTTTTCTTTTAATGAGAAAAACCTCAACTTAATAGTACTTACTGTGTGTTTGCTTATTAAAGACTATTTGTTAATGATAATTGCTACCATTTTATATGATGATCAATGTAATCTACCAGGTTTCTTTTTATTCATCTCCCTTGGGTGGATATAGTTGATTAAGTCAACTTTAGATTACTGTGTTATTCAGTATAGGAATAAATGTAATACGATTTGCTCTTGGCTATGATTTTATAATTAGTATTTTGCTTTTAAGTTCCTTAAGTTCTAGCTTTAGGATTAGAATCCAGCTGTAGAAAACCAAATAGATCCTCTGAGTCATTGGATGCATTCATTACATCAACAGAGAACCTAACTCTATATATGCCACTAAGAAAAACTTTAGCTCACTCTTTGTTACTTTTTCCTACAACTTTTTCTTCTAGAACTTTCACCCTGAAAAATTTTTAATTGCTATCCTGTTCTTCCCCTTCAAAATGAGCACAATAGAAATGTAGCTAACTACCCCTCTTAAAACCTTCTCTTTCCACAACCACTTTCAGAAAAATAAATCTGGAGATCTGTTTTTCCAAACTAATAATTTATGCCACTAGCAAAGTCAGAAAGTGGTAAACTGTGGTGGTACACCCCTCTATCCTCACCTGCTCCCCAAGTCACACTGTGATCTGAGGAAAGAAGGTTTCTTTCATTTGTTTTAAACATAACAGACTCTCTGAGAAGACATGAATGAATGAGAAAACTAAGCCCTAAAATAGAGGAGGAGATGATAAATTAAGTTTTAGGGTTTGCAAAATAATAAAACCCTTAATAAAACCACCCAAATAAACAGAAGAACACATAATTACAAAAATATCCTTTTTCATGAATTAAATAGTAAAAATACTGATCTTGGATAACAAAAAAACCTCATACTAGCTGAAATCTGCTCTGACTCTATGCTGACAGTGACAGGGACCAATTAGTCAGTAAAATGACACAGGCCTAACACTTATACTGGCAACTTCTTAGTTGATAGTACTATTAATTTTTAAAACCATGCTTTAAATGATGAGAGAAAAGAACACAGTCTTGCCTTTCTGAGCTGCTATAGCAGGGTGATCTGCTTTGGAATGTGGTCAACTCAAATAACGCCCTATTTTGCAAGTTATCAGTGATGGGCTGAGAGGTGCTGTCATGTGCTGTTTTGGCATTGAATTGTGCTAAAAGCAGTCTGGCTCACCAGTTACAAATTAAGATCCTGATAGTTTGACAGATAAGCTGCTCAGTAGACCTGGAGACATATGGCTGGCAGTCAATCACTACACACTCTATACACTGTTGAAGTCCATCCACTTTCACAAGGTTGGGTTCCTCTCACATATACCTTCTTGGAGTGTATGAAGTTTTCTCCCTTGAAGTGGGGAAGTCCTTTCAAGGATATTCCTTGAGGTTGAGTGAAAGAGATTTGCCCATGAGCATTGATGTGGTGAGTTACATCAATCTCCACTTAATAATGGTTTCTTTTTTGCTAGCTTTATGTAATGACTTTGATATAGTGCACCATACCTATACTATATGCTTGTAGCAGTTTTAGCTTTTACATTCTGTAGTAAATAAATTTGATTAAGATCTTTAGTCTAATCATTTGTCATCTAAATAATAAATTAATTCATAAATTTATCTGATTTGCCATCATTAATCCTGCAGGACAAAGTTACTTAAACCATTCACAAAGTCTTGGATTAAGACTGGATCCAGTGACTCCTAAATTCCTCTCTGAGAAGTTCAGAAAGCAATGAGGCCCTTTCCACACCCCATGACTCAAAAGCAGGGCTTCTCTAATAAACTTTGCCTGAAGTTCCATTCTCACCCACAACAGCCACCCACTAGGGAATCCACAAATCATTATAAAGGGTTATAAAAAAATCTAAGGGTCATGTAAAGAGTGATCCAGTTCCAGACATGATGGATGGACACTATGTAGTCCACAAAAAAAACTTTAGATTAAGTTGTGCCATCAAAACAATGGGCGGAGCAAGGCTTCTGCGAAAAGAGACTCAAAGCAAACATTTAAGCTTAAGTATATCAGTAATTGAAAAGAAAGATTGTCCTCAATATACTGAGAGTTTACAAATGTTAGGTAATGTGATATGGAGCCACTGCCTCCACTGCCTAGTCCAAAACCCTCCTGCCTGGCTGCTGAAGCCCAGCCTGGGATCTCTGTGCTAGGAATGCTGCTGCAATGCCAAGACTGAGCGTGTAATGCAGACACACACATGGGTACCAATTTAGTCACAGCTGTGACTACACAGACAGCCTCAGACGAGGCTCTGGCCAAGGCAGCCCCTACATTCAGGACTAACAACCAGGCAGAGGCAGAGGCACAGGCACACAGAAACACATCCCCTCCTCCTCTTGGGCTGTCAGAGGCAGAAAGTCACAAGTGCAGCACACACGCCACACTCTCCAGGTTCACACACACACACCTTTACAGCTCTCCTTAGCACCAGCACAGCCCTTCTGCCTGCCCAGCACTCCTGCCCGGATCCCAGTCCCCCTTACCAACCCCAGCTCACCAGCTGGTCTCACTGGGTGCTCAATGCTTACACATGCAGCACTCAACACACTTGTCCCACTGGCAGGCCACACTCATGGATACCCCCCCAAATACCAGCATTGCCCTGCTGCCTGCCAGACACCCCCACCCAGACCTGGAGCCTCCTACTCCTGGCTGGTCCAGCTTGGAGTATGTCAGTGAAGCCACAGCAACAGACCAAGCACAGCTGGCTTGGGCAATGTACACAGACTCTCCCCCAGAAGCATGCATTACAGGATATAACAAATGGTCCAGACCCAGCGCTGAGCCCCTCACCAATTGTTCACTGAATTTATTGTCACCACAACAGTTGCCATAGGGTCTCTTCCTTGAGAAGAAAATCCAACATTCTTAGACTATGCTCATGTTTATATACTCCCTTGTGCAACAAAATCCAGTTTTTAATTCTTTTTACCTAAAGACAGAATCAAGTTATTTTGAGTAATGAGGATTATAGTTGGTACAAAATGGGGACTAATGATAACAAGTAATTACAATTTTAATTGTTCTACAACAGACGCGGGATTATATACAGCATGAGGTAAGGTTATGGTTCAGGTCCCAACACTTGCCCACAATTCACACCTAAAATCTGTGATATATTCAATCAGGAACAAGCATTTAGAGGGAGGGAATGGAGGCTTTCTTCAGGTCCTGAAAAAAAATCTGTCCTTATTTTTAATCAGGAAATATCACTTCACTGTTATGTGAAACTCGAAACTGAAAGGAGGATTCAGTCAAAGCAATATAATTTTACCTGTATCAAAGTAATTTCAATATATAATTCAGAACAATTTGACTCAATGGGGTTTTTGAACCTCGGCTGAGTTTAAAATTCAGGAAAACAGTCAGGAATTATTCTCCTTTAATCACCTACTGCAGAAGTTCATCTAGGTCAAGCATGACTTTGCACCCACAAGAGAAACACCATCTCGAATGGTGATAATGGATAGCAAACTCCTGTGCTGAAAACAGGACAGTTCAAGTGTAATAGCAACACTTTTTTTTTTTTTTTTTTTTTTTCCCCTGTTTTCAGACCGGGTGGTAAGCCAGCCAAAGCTTTTTTATCATAGTAACAACCAAATTGTATCAAATCAAAGACACATGAAACAGGTCGGGCTCCTTTTTCTCCTGCTACAAGAAAGTCAAATAGGTGCCTAGTACTTTCTAACAACAGTAATTTGTGAAATTATGGAATATAAGTAAGAGCTATGGTACTTGAAAATGCCAATAAAAATAGCAACACAAACTCTGGTGTAGAGATGAGAATGGGTGGCAGAGGATGGGGATATTCTAATCTTACTGATCAAATACAAAAAAGTAGAACTTGTATTTGACATAGCATACTGCATTTCTCTTCATTCAATTGGAGATGCGGAAGACACTTAAAAATATATGTGTGTTTCAACTTGTAATTTTTCCTTCCACATACTTTCCTGTTCTATTTTTCTTATTCCTTCTTAATATGAGGAATTCAATGGTGCCCAATGACAGAGCAGGTAATCCTGGGCACAAACTGAAACACTGGAGGTTCTGAAGATCAAGAAACTTTTTTTTTTTTCCTGTGAGGGTGACTGAGTACTGGCACAAGTGGTGTAGATACTCTGTGTAGCTCCCTCCTTGGGGATATTCAAAAGCCATCTGGACACAGCTCTGGACAAGCAGCTGTAATTATCCCTGCTTGGTCAGGGGGTTGACTAGATGCCCCCCAAAGACCCTGTCCAACCTCAGCCATTCTGTGATTCTGTCAATTATAACTGAAAATAAAAGAAAACCTGGAAGTATTTGAAGCAATTTAATATTTTTTCCAGAGTTGAAAACATAATTTTGTACTGAAGTACTTTGTTTTTGACAATCTTAGCTGTATAAAATGTATTCCGATGCTACAATTTCTAATTTTGTTCCATACAAATCTATGGCTTTGGAAAACTTGTACAGAGGATTATATTTACAATTTTGAAGGCCTTAGTTAACCAAAAGAATTGGCAGGAATTGTACCCCAGAACGGATTTCTAGAAAAGGTACTCCAATACTAGTGAGCTTAAGGCACTACTTATGAGACTGAGCTTTTTTGCTGCTGCCCTATTTTCCCAGACACACTCACACACAAGCAGAAAGTGGGCTGCAAATAATGTAAGGTATTTTGTTGACCTGAGTGCTAAAAGCCTGAAGTACAGGAAAAACCATGCCATGTGATATTGAGTGTTTGAAATGTCCTGTGGCAGGTGAGTTATGAGCTGTGTTGGAAACAGAACTTTAATGTAGGAAGTATAAGCACTAGGTTTCAAAATTGCTCTGTTTTGTCCATTGTACACTAACATCTAAAATGCATTTTATTTCCAATTGTGTACTTGAGCCATTCAGCAAGTTACAGAAATCAGCATTAGGAGGGGATTTTGGTTCTTTTTTACTCCAAAAACCAAACCTTCAAGCTTTTTAGAACTATTGTATTGTTTTTGCTAATCAGGGATCCCAGAAATAATTACACTATTGTTCTGTTGCTGAATGTTTCACAGGGACAAATTTGGCTACAGATCCTATCCATTGTTATAAACCAAGCTGTAATTAAAAAAAAAACATTTCTACACCGGGTAGTTGGAAATAGAACCTGCTGAATTTTAACCAGCTGAGTTGCATTTTGAGTTTACAAATTAGGTGCTTCTTCACTCAATACAGTTAGGAATTAAAAGCCTCTCCTTGATTTTCCAGACAGGAAGAAGCCACTAAAACATCCAATTCACAACTTCACAGAATGGGATGTAGGTCTGCATATCAGAATACGTATTCAAGCATAACATGTAATTTTTCAGATATGGAGATTTTACATCAACAAAAACTATTTCCCTTTGTTTTCTGAACTATTATGGTATACTTTGTGTTAAGATGACAAATAAATATTATGAAGGGAAAAACAACTTCAAATAAAACATTCAGGAAATATTTTCCTTATTTAAAGATTGGTGATATGGAGGCTTAAAAGTGAAACTTGAAAAAAACAATTTAACTTTATTATGGAAAATTAACAAAAGAATCTATACATGACATAATTTACTGAAACTTCACTAATGAATAAAGAAGTCAGAGGATAAGTGTAGTAATGTAAAATCAAGTGTAAACAGTAGACAAATACCCTAAAAAGCCCATAGGCTATTGATGATTAAATGATGATTATGGAGAAGATATTGTATCTTTAGGAAGATGTTGTAAAGACATAAGAAAAATCTAAGCTAAATTCCAAACATCTTTGTGGAAAATATGTTTCATAAAGTTTGCTCCTTCCAGGATCAAAACAAAAAGTGCTAGTTCATGTACTACAATATAGATTTTTAATTTTTTTTTTAATGAGATCAAGACTGTAAATGGAGGCTAAGTCACAAAAACAGATTAGCAACAGTTTCAAAAAAACATATCTATGTTTGTATTTGCTCACCAGAAAGAACTGGCAAGGTCTTTGAATTAACATATGGTTGCTGTATTACTGTGTTTTATAAACAATGATTTGTTATCTTTTGCAGTTGTGATTGACTTAGTGAAAGGTCCCTAAAATATACAATCTACATTCTCTTCCCATTTGGAAAGTTGAATCAAGGACTGTTGTAGTGCACCTTACAAGGCCACAAAGCACCTCAAACGCAGCTTTGTACAACTCAGCTCACTGATACACACCTTCTTTCATGTTTCACTGCACTTTGTAAAAAAATGTAAATCTGAGATAAAATCAATCTACTTTCTTAGTAAAAGCTACTCTGGCTTTCCCCTGATAATCTTGGCTCAAGTCTGTGTTACATACAAATTGTGCAGTAGATCCCTGCAAATTGCTAAGAGAAATAGGTTTTTTTTTTCTTGGCTGCTTCTAAACTTCCTCATGCAGTCCCCATGGCAGTCCTTATTCAAGGATCCGCTCGCATCACAGGATAATCCATTCTCCATGCTCATCTTGATAACTTACGCAGAGAACCAAGATAATGGAGATAGATAGGGTTTTGGCCAATCTTCCAAGCTAAACTAAGAACGAAAAAAAAAGAAAAAGCAATTGATACAGCCTCTTAATACCACTTCTTCATACCATGCTACTCATATAAATAGCTGGAGTGCTTCAGTATATACTTCTTTTTCCCTTTAAGGTAAAATTGTTGGTATTGATTTCAGAATGTAAATTGTTCCTATACCAGACAATAATTTGATTTCTTCTGCTCAATTTCTCAGTACTAAAATTTCATAGAAATCTGTAAATTACATGCACTGCAATGTATTAAAAGGAAACATAAATATAATTACCTATTATATCTGTCTTGCTACTAAGTCTGCACAGAACTGGCCTTTTCATAAAGGTGAAAAAATATTATTAATTACAGTCTGATGCATGACCGGGTAGGAAATGACAGCATAATAGTCCCAAGCACATTTAAACATGGAGAACAAAGAGCCTGTCTGGCTGGAGAGTTGTGTTAGTTTATCAGAGACAGTGAATGAAGAAAAACCTGCAGTGAAATCCTGTGGTTTCTGTTATCCTTTGAGGCAATATCACATTCTTCCCGTATTTATGTAGTGATGTTCCTTCATTTTATTTTGTGAAACTATATTCTTTATTTCATAAATTCTTCCTCTGGTTTTTTTGTTTGTATGTTTGTTTTGGGGGTTTTTGTTTTGTTTTGGGTTTTTCTGTTAGGTTTTTGGGTTTTGTTTTGTTTAGGTTTTTGTTTTTGGTTTTGTTTCTTTATTTTTGTTTTTGTTTTTGTTTTGTTTTGATTTAATTGGACATTTAAAAGACTGAAAAACCTTTAACTAAAGACACTAAACACAGGACTACCACATATATTTTAGGTTTTGCCTTCCTAATATCTACCTAAAAGACAAATATTCCTTTTCCTAATAAGCATTGCTATCTACCTAAAATAATTTTTGACTGCAAGGTAAATTTGACATAACAGAAAAGCTAAGTGTTAAAATTTAATTTAGTCTAAATCAGAGCACTACCTTCTTCAACTTCGGAGTCTGGTAAAACACTAATAAATTTTGAACATTTTAAATAGTAGCCCCTATCCTCCTGAACTAATTGTCTGAGACTCAGAAAATCAGTTCTAAGCTTACGATTATGAAAACTAATCTCTCAGATGCATGCAGGAAAGGAAAGAGGAGAGAAAATATGGAAACTTGTGTACAATAAAACATAAAAAATAACAGCCATGTGTGTATTACCAGTAGAAAACTAAGCTCATGTTCAGAAATGGTATTCACCCAAATAGCTAGACATCAGTAAACCACGTTAGCTTGACATGTCTTTTACATATCTCTCACAAGAAACTGGAAAAATGGCCTGACTCACTAAAAGTTGAACAAATTTGTACATACCTATTAGAAATTAAAATTTAATGGAGGAGGAAAGGCAGTTCTAATGAACATTCATGTCATGTCATCATAAAAGATATATAATTGCAAAATAACAGTAACATGCCTTTTTGGAATGCCTGTACTCAATCATTGACTATAGATGACAAGGTAAACTTAGGGCATGTATTAGAAGATGTAACACAGATTAATTCCTTTGACAACCCTGTTGTTATAACCCTTGACATTAGAGAGACATGAAGTTCAGAGATTTTAAATTTAAATGTCCCAAACTAACCTACCCAGATCTTGCACTATGTTCATAACTGTTTAGCCACCTGACTTTAGATATTCAATACTTAAAATTTTAGCTGTGTTTAAGAAAACTATTTAAGATGCAGGACTCTGAAGAAACAGATCTCACTGACAAAAAGATACTAGACTGACTTACATATAAATAATTTAGTTGCAATTGAATTACATTTTATGTGATTTTTAGTAACTTGAAAACTTCAGGAATCTTCAATTTATTTATTTAGTTTGATTTTGGTGATGAGGTACTCCTAGCATGACAGATAATGCACATTACAAGTGCACTCAATTGAAGAAGCATTTCAGAAGCACTGTACCAATTACAACAATAATAGGCATAACTTCTCTACACTCTGAGAAGTTTTACATTAGTAAAAACATGTGTTGATCAATAATGCATATGAAGTACTAAATGTAGAAACAGCTGTTGCTGAGATTTAACAAGTTAAATTGTAGTAATATATTTACCCTGATTTACATTCTGTAATGTGAGCAAGGTAATAAAGCTTCAGGGACTTAGTTTTACCTATAAATCACATTTTTAAATGCGAGAAGGAACAATTGAGAATATTTCCCATATCAGGATGACACATTATCTGGAGGCTGCTTATAAAAGTAACCCTGTTGTTGTCATATATTAAAAAATTTACTAATATATTTGCATTTACATGTACAATGTTAACATAAATTATGTTTATAGTATTTAGTGAGTCACAGAAGTGTTCCACCAACTAAGGCTTATTAATGATATTGAGTAAACTGATACATGCAGCATGATGTCAACAATCATTACTGACACTGCATCTTACTGTTGAAGCCTAAAATTACTCTTACAGAAGTACTGTGTATTTAAGGTTTCATCACTGTCAGTAACGACAGCAGATATGCAGAGTTCAGCAGTGTCAGGAAGCAGGAAACTTTACAGAGATCTTCAGCAAAAAGACAGATGTGATAAAAACCCCTTCAGTATTCTGCTCCATTAGCATTCTTTAGTAGCACACATAACCTTGGAAATCAAGGCCATGGATTTTGTGTGAAGGTAGCAGTCCTTTGTCTGGGGTGATGCTATACTATAATACTATAATTAATCCTGTGATTTGAATGCTTTCATTTTAATAATGCATGTTAAAGGAAGAAAAACATACTTTAAAATCCTCAAATTTAACAACAAATGACCAGTGTCTACTAGGAAGTTTGTACCCAAACGCTTTAAAGGTAGTCAATGTCCTAAATTGAAAAAAAGAGAGGGCAGGTAGGGGTTGGAAAGAAAATCTAAAGGCCTTTAAATGATCACACTCTAAAATAACCGGTGCTTATAGTGACATCATGATGGGGATCTTGATTTTTATTTATGTGAGTTTGAGGGAATTCAATTAAGAAGATTATATGGATCCTCAATAAAACAAGGATTAATAAATGCAGAAAAAAAGTAAAATTCTCATAAAGACTCTAAGGACTCTTTATTTTGTATTAGCATGGGGACATGAGGAGGGAAAGGAAGGACGCTCTCAATTTAGGGATGTTGCAGGAGAATAACAAATTAGCACATTGCTAGTGGTGTGTACGAGTATGTGTCACAGTCAATTCACTGGGTTACAATTAATTCTGAGTCAGCAGTTGTGTCTTCTCCTACAAGCACAGAAAGCAGAAATGGCAGCAGCACTGCTCTTTGAGGACAAGAACGTTTGCATGCTATGATTCTGGAAAGCAGCTGTACGTCTATTAACATAAGGAACACTAGAGCTATCACATTAGATAAATGGATCCACATCAGAAAAACTGAGTGGACATGATTGTCAAGCATAATATGGTTAAGTTAGTCATCCTGGGAGACATGCAATTTCTAGAATATTTTAATTTTGAAACTAATATTATTATCCCAATTGATTGCACACACTATAAGTTAATTAAGACACCTCTGTTAATATATCTGCATCTCTAATAGAAAAAAAAACTAAACAATAATGTATTTCCACCATAAAAACATATGTTTTCTTACTTGAGATAGGATGTCCTTAAGAACTGTTTTCCTACCAATAGTTTTTCTGGATTTATTTTAGGTTTGCTTTTCTATTTTATATGAACTCCCAAAGCTTTGGAGTTTTCATTTTGCATATGCAAACACATGATACAGAAAAGGAACATTTAAAAATCCCCAGCTTCACATTTAGGATTCACCAGGGAACTATGCATATTAAAAATACTGACTACAAGCTTCTCTTCCAGCACATATAATACACAGGTACATCTGTCTTGCAACATCTTACAATGTCAGAATTTGAAAAACTAAATCCACACAGAATGCTAGTATTTTCTGTGGCTGAATGTTTTTTTTGACTGTTTTGTGTTGCTTTGATAATGGGTCTTTCATTCCCATGTCATGTTAACTGTTGGGGCAAGTCTCTGCTATATGAAATTAGAATCTCAAATAAAACACAAAATCAAGAATAAGTTTATGAAGGTGTTTACACACAGAGGTTTCTATTTTAAAAAAATGTATCACCAGCTTGGTCAGAGAGAGAGCTAAAACCTCATTAATAAACAGGATGAAAAAGGAAAGAAGAAAAAAGGCTTCTTGCATGGAAATCAGCTATGTGACAGTGGTATTGTTGTACTATCAAAACAGCAGATACTCTCAACGGTATCTTACTGAGAAAAAAAACCAGTTAGGATGTATTTTCTGCTGGCCTCAAGCAGAAGTCAAATGAGACCTGACAAGAATCACTATTATTATTAGACTCCATCCAATTGTTAGTATTTTCCACAAATTACATATGGCATGCACTTGACACATTAAAGGTTATAGGGAAAAGAAGAACTCCAACTATCTTTTGGATAGTTTCAGATAATGACGCCAATGCCATGTTCCCCTTAGAATAAGCAGAAAATGTTTGATAGTTCCCATTATATTCTGATGTTGTATAATAACCTACTTTGTGCTGCTTGAGATTAATGTTAGTAAAATCACACTGATGAAGTTCTTTCAGTGGTCTGAAAGAATAACTTTGCAGAAGTCTCTGAAGTTACAGTAACTTCACGAATACAAGCCGCACTGAGTATAAGCCGCATCTCTGGGTGTTGGCAAACATTTCGTTCTTTGCCCATAAATAAGCCGCCCCTGAGTATAAGCTGCTCTGTCATTTGCAGCGAGGACCCGCATGCAACAAAGTTGCCAAATAGTAACAAAATCGTGGCAGGGCAGGGTTTACTGGTTCGGCTCGGCTGTGTGGGCTCGGGGCTGCCGACAGGGCTGGGTGGCCCAGCTTGGTGCTGCCGCTCAGTGGCAGGGGGGCACAGAGGCCGCCGGCACCCGCGGTGGTGGTGGGAGGTGGGGATGGAGCCACCCCGCTCCTGCGGCAGCGGCACGCGGGGACGGGAGCCCCCGAGCCGCGGGGCCAGCTGCATGGAGCCCCCTGCCTCTCCCCGAGCCGCAGGGCCAGTAGGAGAGAGCTGCCTCGCCTTCCCCACCCCCTGTGCTGCCTGCACGGAGCAGCTCCATCCGCCGCGCAACAGAGTAACCAATTTGTAACAACCGCGTAAATGCCGGGTTTTACTGGCAGGTGCTCGACTTTGCAGTTTGCACTGACTCGGTTTGCACTCCCGGGGTTGAAAATGTCAGAAAATTATTCACATATTGGCCGCTCCTGAGTATTAGCTGCATTTGCGGTGTGGGAGCAAAATTTTGGTCAAAACGGTGTGGCTTGTATTCGTGAAATTACTGTACATAACTGATGCTAATAGTCACCTACCTGGCTTCTGTTGGAAAAACTTTCACTGAATCACATTTAGAAAACTACAGAACATTATATGACCTTGGCCTGTGACTTCTCCATTTTCTGTCTACAAAATGAGAAAGCAGGAAGTTGGACACCTACTTTGAACACAAAACAATTTAGTGATTGGTGTATTTATTTTTTTCATGCGCACACTAGCAAGTTTCTCATTTCACAGAATTTGTCGGATGCCATTACCTTTGATCCCAGTATTTAAAACTGATTGATTTATTTGTGCATTTTCCACCTGGTACACATGATCATGCAAATAGACTGCTGACTTTAGAGCCAAACCTTTACTAACATTTCAAGGGTAATTTGTACCTGTTTTGCAAATTCTAATTTTTCATTAGACAAACTGACAAGCACAAAACTTCTGTCTCACATTTTATTTTGTGCAACAATACTAATTTAAATAAAAGTGTGAAAATCACAGAGCCATTAAAAAAAGAAAATTGTAAAGGTATATGCACATCCCTATGTGTCTTAATTTTCCAGAGAATATTAAAAAAAAATAAGTCCATATAGGTTGTATCTGAACCTAAATTAACTGGTGGCAAATATTGCTGTTATGACAGGATTCTACTTTACTAGCTATCTACTGAACAGACAGGACATGCTTCTGAGTAAGAATTTAGCATTAGAAAAATTATTAAATAAATTACATCTACATATCGGCAAATTGAACTGAGTTGTTTTAATATAGATTTCTCACATATAGTAGTTCAGGATCCTTTCTGATACGATCCTTTCTATGACAGATGGATGAAAATGCATGCTAGCACTTTGAGATTTGAGGTGTTATCAAACTGTAGAATAAATCACAGAGCTCAATGCCTGTGGAAGCCACCTTATCTCAGTCTTCGAAGGTTGACAAGGCATGTAAAGAATGCATCCAAACTGCCTGGTTTGATCTCTATTGTTGACAGATCACAGATACGAAAGTCTGAGATATTTCCACAGGAATTGCAAGTAAGATGATAACCAGTCAAAAATGGCAGACAACCACACCTATTTCTTAAAAAAATGTGAAAGTAGAATGGTGGTTTTTGTTTTAGTGAGGGTGAACAGAGGAAGAAGACATCATTACATTGCAGTTGCTAGTTTGCTAGTAATATTAAAAAAAACAAACTAACTAACTAAAACACAATGAAAAGAGCAGGCAAAACTAGTTTTAGAAAATTCTTTGAAATGGAGACTTTAATGCTTCTTCACACAATTTTGAATTTCCTTAGAAGGAATAAATGCAGGCCTAACTTAGAGGTTAGTAAAGTCACTGGAAAGTTTTCCACTGATCTAAATGGTATTAGGATTGTTTTATTTATTGTTTTATATTTCTACTAACACTAAATTCAATAAAATTCCAAGTTTTTTCTGTCATCCAACTGTTATTTTTATGATTGTTTCTGAGTTTACCAATCTTTTAAATCTAAATTACATTACTCACAGATATTATCTTTTGTAATAGAGGCACTCATTATACATATTCTACTTTTTTTGCCCTATGGTGTTGGATTTTTTTTTCCAGTGTGTGCTAATAAGTATTCCTTGGATATAAAAATTTAAATCTGGTCATGGCTTCTTAAGATTTAAGAATATTAAATAATAACTTTGGTTTTACATTAAGTGTTTTGTGTGTCAGTGTTTTGTCTGTGCGTGCAAGTTCCTGTGCCTGAACTTCCTAGAATCAATTATATATATATATATATTCCTTTGTATCTTATCTCTCTAATTTCTAAATGGAGATCAAATTCTTATGTGTAATTAATTAACTGTACATGAAGTCTGGCCTTAACTTCTGAATTACAAGATGTCCAAAAAAAAGGTAGTAAAAAATTATGTGGCAGTCGAAGCAAGATCGACATTTCGGTATGAAATGACAGGCAAGCTTCATTAAAGGCCAAATCCTGCAGTTATTCCTCAGAAGGTAATGGAGGCCTTGCACTGCAATAAGGAATGCTGATTTCATTGACAGGTAATTACTCTCTTAATGCCAAACTGCTAAGGTGTGAAGCATCCATCACTTTTGGTCAGACCAAACCTCCCATATATGCAGGTTACAGGACAGCCAAGTCCCCCTTGGCACAGGTGTATACACTTTGATCCTTGAAATACCACATGCACTGCACCCAGGCAGAGTCACTACAATTGAAATCATGCATTGGAGGAAAAGAGTAGCTGGGGGACTCGAATCAGCCTTTTTGGTAACAGGCATTTCTCTGCAAGATTTCCTGGAATTAGGGAAAAAGAGCAGGTATGACTACATATGGATAAGTGCTTACCGCAAAATTATCCTTTTCCATGGGAATAGTTTTATGTAATATTAGTTGTAACTAGTTTTATTGAAAGGAATACAATAAAAAATATAAAATAATTCATTCTACCTCATATACAAACAAAAGCCTAAAATATGCATATATTAGAGAAATGCCTCCTGTGCACTTTGAAAAAGACCAGAGGGTATGAGCTTTGCTCTGTAGAGGCAAGGTTATTTATCATTATTTCTTAGAAAAATTGATAGTTTAAAATCCCTAGAATTGAAATTAGAAGCCCTCTGCAATAATTTATTTTGTCCTAATAAGAACAGTAAAAGTATCAAAAATAATCCAAAATCAAGCTGAACATGGTTAACTTCATAATAAGGAAGCCAAATGTTTCCCACAGTAGGAAAAAAATGATATGGTACATGCTCTAGGTTGACAGATGGAAGAAAAAGAAAGACAGATGTGCTCTAATTTCTTGGGTAGGCTTTTCTTTCTTTCTTTACTCCTTTTTTCCCGTAAGATGACAATCAGGCATAGATGAAACTGCTTACTCAATAACACTGGCTACAGATATTCACCAGAGCAGTAATGCCAAATATCCTTTAGGACTTTGCCCACTAGTATAATCTCAAATGATATTCAGTAACAAGCAAAATGAGTAACAGCTGGCACTTTCCTTAGAAATGGCAAAACACCAACCAGGTCCAGTTTATGCAGCCCTGGTAGAAGGGACCATCTGGAATGCTAGCCTGAATCTTAACAATTAAAATCAGGGGCCAGGTCAGACAAGTGGCATCTTAAAGAATTCATGATACTGAGCTCCTAAGCTAAACTGAAAATGACAGAGAAGCCAAAATGTGAGGGAATATAAGTAGTCATTCTCACCCAGGGGATGAAGGGTGATCATGTGCTTAAAGTACATGAGTTGGAAGACAGACTCTGTGACATATTCCATGTGTAATAAAAATGTAAGTTGCTATAATAAATATAAAGTTTTCAGTTAAACTCAGAATAAGATACCTGGGGTCTCTCTTCCAGGCACTGAGAACCTCCTGATGGTGGCCAGCTGCTGTCAGCTGCCAGTGATTTGAAACACTTAAAATTTGTGCTTACTGGTAAGTGGAAAAGATCATTGCCCCTTGGTTTTTTTTTTTTTTTTCCAGCTAGGTGTGATGTTTTTGAAAGCTAACATGATATTTGCGAATTTATTTAAGATGCTCAGATGGCAAATGTTATGAAGAGAATAAATACTTTATTATTTTATAATTTGAAGTAGAAGAAATATGCTTATAATTTTAATTCACTTGACTATAAAAGGCTTAACACTGAGAAGGGAAACATGGAAGAGGGAACAGAAGAGTAGCATTGTGAGAGGAAAAACTCAAATAACATAGGAAAGAATGCTCTTCCTTTACAAAATTTACAATCTGATTGAAGACTGGATGAAGTTAAGTCAACAAGAGAGCCATGGGGAAATAACACAGGTAGCAGTAACAACTCCACATGATTACTGTGGTTAGTGAAGTGTCCTGCTTGATGGATCTAAATTATTATGCTTTCTACTTGTTTCTGGGGATATACTTTCCTTCTTAAAAAAAAAAAAAGAGAGAGAGAGAAAAGCAGTAGATCTTCCTTTGCCTCTTTTGCTGTGTTCATAATGTATTGTCATTTCTTTAATCTCTTAATTGCAGTTCTGTAAGCAGGAATTTTGCTTTAAGATATTAATTATCATGCTTCCCCATTCCCCTCATCCCCCCTGAAACTTCCTTGTAAAATCCAATTGTCAACTACCTTTAAAAAAATACATAGGAAGACCCTTATTAAGTGATGGCAAGAACAGGATATATGTGATAGAATTAAATTTGCCCAGGGAACACAGGTGACAAGAAAAACTTATTTATGTATAGCAGAGATAAAAGGAAGAGGATTGAAACTCAGCCCTCTGCAGAAGAAAATGGGAGGTTTGATTATCTGGGATATGGAGAAGTCTGAGTATGTAACAACTTTCTTGTCTTGGTCTTCTCCAGCAAGTGCTCCAGTCACAGCATCCAAGTCACAGAAGACAAAGGGAGGGAAGGAGAATGAAAAACTGCCTACAGCAGGAAATGACCAGATTCAAGACCATCTAAGGAATCTAAACGTACTTTAGTCCTTGGAACATGATGAGATATATCTGTGGGTCCTGAGACAACTGGCAAGTGAAGTGGCTGAGCCACTATCCATCAAATTTTAGAAGTCATGGGAGTCTAGTGAAGTTTGTACCCACTGGCTGGAAAAGGGGAAACATAAGCTCAACTTTTACAAGATGGTAATAATGAAGACCTGGTGAACTACAGACCAGTCGGTCTCACCTCGTAGCCTGACAAGACCATGGAGTAGATCCTACAGGAAATACTAGGGCACATGAAAAAGAAGGAGGCGATTGGTCACAGACAGCATGGCTTCACTAAGGGCAAATCATGCCTGTAAATCTTGTTGGCTTTCTACAATGTGATTACAGTGTTTGTGGATAAGGGAAGAGCACCTGGACTTGTGCAAAGCATTTGACCCTACCCTACATAACATCATGGTCTCTCAACTGGAGAGACATGGATTTGACAGATGGACTACAGTGGATAAGGAATTTGGCTGTGCTCAAATAATTGCAGTCAACAGCTTGATGTCCAAGTGGAGACCAGTGACAACAGACATTCCTCAGAGGTGCCTTTTGGGGCTGGTGTTGTTTAACATCTTTGTCAACACTCCAGAGATGTGTTGGAGTGAGTCCAGAAGAGAGCCACAGAGATGATCAAAGGATTGGAACACACCTCCTATGAAGTCAGGCTGAGAAAGTTGGGCTGTTCAGTCTGGGGAAGAGAAGGTTTCAGGGCGAATACATATCACCTTCCAATACCAAAACTGGGCTTACAAGAGAGCTGGAGATGGACTTTTATAAGGGCATGTAGTGATAGGACAAGGGGGGATGGCTTTAAACTGAAAAGGGAAAACAAAAATTCAATATAAGGAAGGACTTCTTTACTCTGAGGGTGTTAAGGCACTGGAACAGTTTGCCCAGAGAAGTTGTGGATGCCCCATCCCTGGAATTGTTCAAGGACATGTTGGACGGTGCTTTGAATAGCCTTATCTAGGTGGAAGATGTCCCTGCCCTAGCAGAGAGGATTGAAACTAGCTGATCTCTAAGGTGCCTTCCAACCCAAACTATGCTACAGTTCTATGACACTATGGTATTCTGCATAAACACTTCTATCAAATGATTGTGAAAATACATAAATATGTTTTAGTATCATTACAGGAGTTGTTTTAATCTTAGATGATGTCATTAGTATGTGAGCATCCACTGAGCTCACTCACTCGGTTTTCCTTTATTGCTACTGTAAAGATATCTTTAATTTATTTTTTTTTTCAAATATGAAAAGATCATTAACTAAAGTGACATGATAACATACAAAAGTAATCCAAGTGAAACCACAAAATATTTATTTCTGTGAAAGTATGAGTAAATTTACACTGCGTTATATGGATATCTATCTATGATAATATCCAAATAGTGCTTGTATAAATAATGGTGTGACAATCCTTCAAAGCAGCAACTCAAAAACTGCTTTACTCAATCCTACTTTCTGTCTAAATTTCAATACAAGGCATGTGTGCATTGTACCAGGCTCCAGAATAAATACTTCAGACAGTACCAAGAAAAATTTTCACTGGTATCTAGCACAAAGACCCTCTATGTTTACTTGTGATTGTTTTTAATTTCATATTGAGATAATTAATCAGAGTAAATGTCTTTATTTTCTGCTGTTTTAACTTCAAGAAATGATCTCTTCTGGTTTATCCTATTACAAGGATCGTTACAAAAATGGGAAACAATTAACACTGGGTTTAATGCGTGAATGCCATAGAGCTGAAGTAATTGCACTCAAGGTCTGCTAACTTTTTAATCAGGCATCTGGTTGCAAGCTGCTCACGATTGATTTTGAGGGAAGAACTAACACAATCTAGGCAGCAAAAGCAGGTGTGCCAAAAAGGCAGACATGCTGGATACACCAATGAAAGCTCTAGAGGTCAAAAGAAGCAAAAACTAGTGGAAAATTCTTCTTTAAAGACCTTTGCTTGGGATCCAGTCATAACTGAGTGAAATTAAATGAGGCAAATGAGCATAGAGAGAATTTTTTTAGCAAAATAATTAAGAAATATGAACAGCAGAACCACAAAAGCCCAGCCTAGAGAAGACTTGCCAGTTGGAATATTAGTGAGCAGAATTAATTAGACTGGGGAGTTAAAATTTTCACATGCATTTTGCTACATGTAATAAATAAGAAATACCATGAGAAGTTTCTGGAATTGTAATTAGGACACTTAGATTCTTGGCATTTTTGCCTTGTTTTGGAGAAAGGAGTGAATCTGTTTTTACTTGTTAAAAATATAAATTTTTTTCTTTATCTGATAAGTCTATCCGCTATGATTCAAACAGTCCTGAATTTTAAAGTACTTACACAGCATAGCACTGGATGTACTTATAAATTACATGTGTTGATGGAGACTATAGCTACACCTACACATAGCTATAGAATTACAACTATATCAGAGGCAAATGCAAGAATATAATCTATATGAAAATTGAATGTTTGCATCCCTTTTCAATTAAAAATACCCCTCCTCCATTTGTATCATATTTGCACCTAATTTTAATGATTTTGGCACCCTTCTATAGGAAATACACAGTTTACATAACCTACATAACAGTTCTGCATAAGGATTTTGACCAAACTCCCTAAAACATCTAGATTAGAAATAGAAAACAATAATAATGGTAAGGTTCTGGCCCTTATTAATGAAATCAGGAAAAAAACCCCTCACTTATAAACTAGTAAACACCATCCATTTTAGGAAAAAAAACCCAAACCAGCATAGATAATAGGTAGTGTAAGAGGTTTGGAAGCTTTATTTCACAGAAAACTCTGAAAATCTGCTACAAATAACGTTTTTTAAGAGACTGTCAAAAACTTGGATTGAGCTGAAACCTAGACATTTCTAATAAATATTTTGGAAAATCCTAATCCTTCTCCCTAGTAACAATTTCCCTGTAAATTCCAGAAATAGGTTTTCTATCTTTTAGACATACTTTGGCGAAGAAATAATTACTCTGCCATCTTCTAGGCTTCACTCTTTCTGAGACAAAGCAGGCAATAATGACTTAGAACCAGATTAACATGTTACATTAAAGTAAGGGTATCTAAGCATTATTCTAAAACCTTGGTGTTGGGAAGTTTAGTTTTGGTGGTGTTTGTTTTTGTTTTTGTTTTTTTTGTTTGGTTTTTTGTTGTTTTTTTTTTTTTTCTGTTCAGTAAATCCCACCAAGTACAAGATGCATTAATTAACTTAGAGCCTCACATTATACGGACACCCACATCAAACTGCATGGATCCAGCAGCGTCACTTCAATTTCTTTTAGAGCTGGTTGAGTACAGATGCAGTAGGATATCAAAAGCTTTAATCATTCCCTATTTACTTAAATCAGAAGCATCATCTCTTCTCAAATTGTTTACCAACACTTGAAATCAGCACGTTGTAGCAGCTTAGGCATCAGCAAAGCAAAATAGCAAGGACAGCTTCTGACTAAGGTAGATGACAAGAGATGCCTGAAAGTTTTTCTCTCTTCTTATGCCTAAATGGCTACGGTTTTGCAAAGCAATACCCAGCTCAATGGCCACTATCTCGCCTTGTGATAAGCATGGAAGAATAGTCACATATTTGTGAATCTGCCAATGCTCCAATGACAGTTTCCTCTCTTTCACTTTTTTCTAACAGATATCACTCAGTCACTCTACTGTCTGTCAACTGCAGGTGAAGGTTTTAGAGAAATGAAAAGCAGTGGTCTGGCAGAGGGCCACTCACACACTCTCACAAAGAGACCCTTAATCATAAGGGACTTTCACATCTCTCTGATCTAGGAGCAATTCAGGATATATGCCAGGAGGAAGAAGAACAAAGACGCCAGCATTTGAAAATTCCCTCAGTGCCTTAATAACACTGCTGAGATGGCTTTTGCCAGATTAAACAGACATGTTCCTTTAGACCCTAAATATTGCTCTGAAACTAATTACCAAAGCATTGTCCAGAGTTTAACAGGGTTTGGGATACCAACAATCAAATTTTGAAGTAATTCTTCAAATTCCAGTGGAGTTGGCTGCAGAGACAGCTAGAATACCCAGGTCTTTCCAGGCCAAGGAGAGAGAGCAGCTAGATTTTTTTCACAATTGTTGTCTTTAAAGGACTTGGACAAATCAATTCCAACACAGCTTAATTCTAAAATGCTTCAAAGTAAAGGCTAGGTGTGGGGGTTAGGGAACTAGTGGTATTTCCTAATGTTGTCTACATTCATCATAGCATTCTGACTCTGAAGGAGAGCACTACAGGTGCTGCAATATGTTCGTGAAGCCAGGGTAAAGATCTTTCACTTGCTCTTTTGTTTTGAAAAAACAAGAAACTACAGATTTCAAGATGAGGATTCTATCTGATATTCATATGAAGCATCATTAGTATATGATCCCCCAACTGATGTCAGTAACACAAACCATAATTGTGTATTGGCAGAAAAAATAAATCTTTTAAAAATCTTTGAAGAAAAGTATTTATAAGGTGGTTGATGCTTTAGATTCTTACATGTCAGTATTTGCCTTCATAATTCCTCTGAGAAACACTCAAATGTTAAAAGAGCTATTTACCTATCTGTGTTCATTCAGTTGAACACTCAGCAGGATCACTTTCTTGTGATGTTTCTAGTATTTGGGTTAATTTCATTACACTCTGTGAGATATTCATCATAAAGAAATATCAGGATATCAAAATGCAATGTAATACTTAAATTCCAGTTCACTTACATGGGTGAACTAAATTAATGTCAACCTGGAAATTTGCTCTGAGTTATAAGTGAATTCATTCATTCTTTCCAAGCTCTTATCAGTTTCTGCAGAATCTGAGTTCTTTCAAAAATTCTGAAAAAATGGTCTTGAAACTGTAAACTCAATGAAGGCAATGCGGTGCTTGCTTTCTAAATCAGCAGACAGACAGCTGGAGTGCCACTGCTGTAACCCAGAGATTTGACAGGCTACAGCAGAGTTAAAACTGACAAGAGCTTTTCTTCATATTTTCCTGCTGCTATTCAAAACTCTCTGAGCAGCAGGAGACTGACGAGAAGGAGGTTAATTTTTCTCTGCAGCAGTTTAGACTATGAAAGCCTGAAGAAAGTAAACACTATAGAACAGCTTCATTCCTATCAATTGCTGAACATGTGATTTGGGGGAGAGGACTTAGCAAGGCAGATATGTTTCCAGCCAGATTTTATAATGTCTTTAAATGTGGTGCTTTGGTTTCTTGGTTTGGTTTTGTTTGGCTTGTTTGGTTTTTTTTTACTTATAATTTATTTATTGATTTCTCTTTTAACAACTAAAATCCAGGAAAGCAAACCTGAATGTCATTTTTAATGCATTGCATTGTTCAAGAATACAGTCATTTATGGGAAAGCAACACTTACTTTTGTATATTGGAGCCAGAGGTAAGAGGCAAATTTAGATCCCCAAGGGACCTGAGCTAGATCACTGAAAAGGAAGGTATGTGTACTGACCAAGGCAGTGGAAATGAGGCTGAGTCTTTTGAAAAAAACATGACAGAGACAGGACTGAAACTGGATAAAAAGAGGAGGACTGAAGTCAGGGAAGTAGTTCAAACCTTGTAGTTAGGAAAGAAGAATGAAATGAAAGGCCACACAAAGATACTGGGTAACACCAAGTGGGTATGACAAGCCAAGGACAAAGTAAGGGTAGATATTGATTCTTACTTGACAGTGGAGAAAGAGGAAGGTGGTGAAAGGAAGCAAATGTTACAAAGAATTGGAATAAAAGCCTCTAGCTGGCCTGAGCAGTTTGGACTAGGAAATGGATGGAAAAGACAAAGAAAAATCCACTAAGAAAATGTCTAAGAGAAAATACTCCTTGATTCAAGGGCAATAGAACAGAACTCTCCTGGGAATAAAGTAAACTTCAGTAGCAAATAGTATTCTAGTGATCAGGAATGGATCATTTGTTCCAAATCTAGATATTCAAAGGCATAGGTTAAAGGTTTAATAATGTTCCTGGAAAAGATATATGATGAACCCCACTCAATGAGATTTTATCCCTACTTTCACTATACAGAATGTATATGGTACTGAGGAAGGTTTTGCATTTTCTACAAATGACCAATTAGGGTGAAAAAAAAAATAGATTACTTTTCAAGCCAGTGGAGAGAAATGGGCATATGCCAAGGATGCCATGTTAAACACATACTTACAGTGGGATGAACTCCTTTCTGTCAAAGCCATTTACTTTACATTGACTAAAACCAATGTCTGCATGACCTCGTCTAAGGAATATGAAATGTTATTGAAGCCATGTAATTTCTCCTTTAGTTTCTGCTCTGTATTTCCTGAATGGTTAATTTAGAGTATGAGATTTGAGATCATGTGTACAACAGTGTTTTATGTGCCACTTCAAAGCCACAAAGGGTACTAGCATCCTTATGCTTCTTCATTGGAGTGCAGCAACAGTGTGTTAATATTTGCAAAGCATTGAGAAATAGTAGTGATAAATGTCAAGCAAATTCCATGAGAAAACTAATAGCATTCTCTTCAAAACAGGATATGAACACTGCAACAAATAACATCAACAGATAGTGAACAAGGAGGAAGGCAAATATTGAATTTAGCTCATTAACTTAGACTGAAGACTTTGTGCACTGAATAGGATCAAGATTCTTTGGATATAATGATTGTTATATGATTATGTAATTAAGTACCTGTATTGCAATTCCTACACACAGGGGGGCGGAATTGAGTCTCCAGTAAGCAACATTAATAATGGTTTCTGAGTGCTAGATTCTGAAACTTCAAAATAATGATTAAATATAATTTGTTCTTAGTGGATATACCATGGCAACTTGCAAACAGGTAGGGAGGGAGGATGCCTTGCTAAGACAGTCCTGCTTGGGAGAAGAACATCAAAGTAACTGAAAAGAAACTCCAGGCTTTCCATACAACATTTTTTTTTCATTCCTCTTTGCCAAGTTTTTTTTTTTTTTTTTTTTTTAACTCTTTTGGAACTATGGTACAGGTTTATTTCCTGTTTGTTTTATTTATATTCTCTTGATCCTAGCCTAGCAGTGCTGATTGTTTCTATTTGTTATGAATTAAAGCAAAATGACATATTACAAAGACAGTCCCGTTTCTGTTCTTCAGTCTGTCTTTTAAAGCCATCACCAGAAAATAGTGGTTTTGACCATACATCTATTAAAAGAAATGTGTATTTATTTGACATTTCCTCATATTTTTCAACACTCACTTTTTAGTTTCTAATTGTAAGTCTCATGGATTGCAGACTGAAATACTTCCACAAAGGCAAACTTGGCTCAATTTGTATGCTAGTCTAACTGGCAAGAAACAACAACAGTGTTCAGGATTGACTCTCTCCTCTCTTTGGAGAAAAAGCTGCTGTGAAAAGTGAACCAATGCACACAGTCATAGAGAAATCTGGAAGTGCTGTCATTGGAAGTGACAATATGGCTTGCTTAGTGAGGATTTCCTCTGGATGCACAGGTTCAGAATTATTTACTAATTAAAAATGTTTTACCACGGAGAAACCCTTTGAGATTTGCCTCTTGTTTCCTAGGGTGCAGGAGTGTGAAATCATGGATGAATGAGCTATAGCACCATAATTTCCTTCTGTCAGTTTAAATGAAAAGGTCTGAAACGGACTGGTGAAATTAGTTCACAACATTTTTACCCACCAGTAAATGCAATTTACTTTTATGATAACCTGTAAACTTCTAATCTTACAGCAGACAGCTGAATTATGTGGCCTATTTGCTATTCCATGCCCTATTTAGACTGGAAGTGAAGACATCAATTGGCATTCAATTGCCAACATTTAGCATTGATAATATGTTGCTTGTATCTAAGGTCGAAATCCACCTATGCACAGAGAGAGCTCCTATTCCTCAGTTGTCTCCTCACACACACAGAGTAGACTGGGGTTGTTTTATTCTGATGTGTACTGTGCTGAAACAAATAGCAGGTAGAAAGAAAAACCTTAACTATTGGAGTGGAAGAAAGAAAGGACACTTGCTAGCAATAACAGATATACATGTGCCTAAAAAGGACTAGCGTGGCTCTTACTAATAGAAGAATAAAGTCACTCAGCTGTGAAATTACTCATAATTAGGAAGACCTCATTCAAAACCCAGCTACAGCAAGATACTAGATAAGCAAATCAAAATCA
Source organism: Catharus ustulatus (assembly GCF_009819885.2). NCBI lineage: Eukaryota > Metazoa > Chordata > Aves > Passeriformes > Turdidae > Catharus > Catharus ustulatus. Next base: position 68,316,510 of record NC_046222.1, read on the forward strand.
TCACTTCAATTCTTTAAAGACAGATAGCATGCAGTATCCATCTGTTAAGCGATACCACCTGTTCTATCAACTCATTACATCGTCTGGAGTATTAAGCAGGAAAGTCAATTAAGTCAATCCATGTGCAAGAGGACCTTCATGGAGGGTGAGCAATTGTTCTCTGCTACCCCCTAACTCATCCCAGCAAGGAAGAAACAGGGTAACTCCAAATTACTTCATCTGTCCCCTGTCAGCTCCACCTCTTGATTAATAATATAGGAGGCATTGAAAAAAATACACAGTCTATATACAAAATTGGATTGTCTTCTATTATCAACACAAGATTATTATTAACCATTCATACCCAGAAAGAAATGCAATGAAGTTTTTCATTGTGTTCCTCTGAGGGAAGGTTAAAGTTTATGTGCCCAAACCCATCATCACCTCAAAATTCTCAGCTTTCCAGCTCACTTTATTTCAGCCAAAGCCTAATATTAAGTTGCAGTTATGACCTGTGGTTGCCAATATAGGCACATTTATACAAAAACGTTGTGGTTGCCATATACCACTGTTTACACAAAATACACATTTTAGTGTATAAAGAATCTAAACTCCACAATTCAGATTCTACTTTTATGGCTCAAAATTATTATCTTTGTATTGATTTAACCCTTTCCTTGCAGCAAGCAATCATAAGAAGAAAACATAACATGCTGTCTTGGCAGAAAATGGCAAAAGGCTGTAATGTAAATGGAAAATCAGAAAATTCTTCAGGAAAAATCTGACATTTCTATCACAACATAGAGAATACCTCAGTGAGGTTTAATTCTTATCAGTGTAATATGGAATTGGATATAAAGGTCACACACAGCTCAAAATCTCCTCAGTGAGGACACACTTAAGTGGCATAATGCTGACATAAGAAGTGAATCCCAACTGCACAACTGAGAAGTTATTTTTGTGTCCTGACACCTGCTAAATACAAAGAATGAAAAAAACCCAACCCACCCCCTCTCATCACCAGAAAAGCTGACAAGGAAATCACTCTTCCAGGAACTAAGAGGCAGTGTGCCAGGCAGTGCAACCTCTGCAAGAATGACTTATTGTATTGATGGTGTTTGATTAGGGAGGGTGTAGTTGCCTTAGTTAGCCTGACATTTTAAAATTTAAATCCTTAAATCTTCTGATTTAAATTTAGTAAAGCTAAAAAGAAAATGATGATTTAATGTGTCCTTCAATAATATTCATTCTCTTTAGCTGGCTAAAATTTCTCTATATATAGGCATAATATTTCCTTATCGGCACTCTGGTGCACTTACATAAGAACAGAAGTCAACATCTAATTTAATGTGTAGGTAAAAATGTGGTTTAATCTCCTTCGATTTTCATGCACAATTTTATGTAGATTTTTTTCCTCCTTTAAAAAAAAAAAAAAACAAACCCCCAAAAAACAAATACCAACCAAAAAAAAAAACAAACCAGGAAAAATCCCAGCCCAAAGACTACCAAGCGTCCCAGCTTTCATTGTATTGTCATTCCTTTAGTAGAATATTTATAACACACGTCTATGTTTATTTAGAGAGCTTTTTCATACTATCCAGACCAATTTTATGTTACTGTTACAATTATTCATTTCTAATACTACCCAAAATTCATTAGCACTTCCAACCAAATTTCAACTGACTTACAGAGTCACCATGAAATCACTAACACCACAGGTACTCATCTACACAAAAACGAGAAGGGAGGAAGCTGGACAACAATGTTCTAAAGATCGGGTTATGCACAAATCATAAGATGAAGAGCAACATACTACAGAATTTGTTCAGATGGTCAGACCACGCAGTAAATAACATCAAATTTGTGGATTCAAACCTTTGTGGCCCATTTACTTGAGTTGGACTCAATGATCCTTGTGGGTCCCTTCCAACTCAGAATATTCTGTGATTCCCCAGAAATTTTTGTCAGCCAACCATATGTTGTTGAAATCCCATAAAAATCCCAGTTTTTCCAGTTGTTATTTCATTAAGCTGCTTTTATATTTTTAGTTTCTTTCTGGGAATAAGAGATTTGCAGTCTCTCAGTCAATATGGGTGTTCAGGATAAGTTGTGATGACTTGAGAGGCTACCTAGAGCAGGGGCTAGACAATGTTAAAGGACTAAAGTAAGTATGTATTAAAAAGGACTTCAAAGGATACACCTTGGGCAGTACAAGAGCCTGGTTGAGGCTACCCCCAAGATGGATGCTGGATCATGAGTTTTCACACTTTTATAAGTTTTGGTCCATTTACATATTGGGATAAATTGTCCAATTACAGCTCCAGGTTATGAAGTCCCATCCTCCCAGATTGCTCTCTTCAATTCACTGTTGTTTATACTTTTTGGGCCTGGAGCTGTAATGGTGTCCTTGGTTCTCAGGCTGTGAAAAGATTGTTCTGTCTAACTGAACTGTGAGGAGAACTTGTTACCTTTATATGAAGTTCAGAGTTATATACTACAGTATATGCAGTAGAATCTGGAAAATATTAAACTAAAACTTAAGGCATCACCTGAAAGATGGAATCATAAAATCACTGAATGATTTAAGCTGGAAAAGATCTTCAAGATCATTGACTTGTTGTTAATTAACACTGCCAAGTCCACCACTAAACCATGTCCCCAAGTGCCACAACTGCACATCTTTTAAACATCTCCAGGAATGGTGAGTGCATGGTAGCCCATTCAGGGCATTCCAGTAAAGGCATTTTTCCTAGTAGCTAATCTAAAGGTCCCTTGGTGCCACTTGAGGCCATTTCATCCTCCCCTGTCACTTGTTACTTGGGAGAAAGACTAACTCCCACCTGACTACAACCTCCTTTCAGGAAGTCATAGAGCAGTAAGTTCTCCCCAGAGCCTTCTTTTCTCCAGGCTAAACAACTCCTGTTACCTCAGACTCTTCCCCAGATTTGTTGCTTCTCTCTGGACACCGTGTTTAGGTACCTACCTGTAGTATCTACCTGATATTTACACCTCTTTGATAACATAAGTGTGTATTTGATTTTTTGCTTTAAGCAGCTTTATTTTGGCTAGAACAACATTAATTTTTTATTATGTGGTTCTTTAGAAAGTTATAGTCTTCATCTGAGGAATTCTGTGCATTCAGAATTTGTGCTTGTAGGTAGGAACTGACCTATAAGGAAATTAATGTGCTTTTGAAATTTTTTGATTGCTGTCTTATTTTTGTTGTGACAATAAAATAATGCTGTTTTACGTAATGTTTCTAGATTCCTTTCTCTAGGTCTTTACATCCAGATTTTGCCTAAATTTGATGGACTCTTTCTGTCTGACAGATTAAGAAAGCCATTTCTCATCTATGTCTACACGACTGAAATCTCCATCCATCTTCTTATCTTATACCTTGATTACAGCAACATCTCTTCCTCACACTTTATAAAACATGGTCCTGCTCCACTTGTTTCCGTGTTTTAATGACAATAGCTAAAAATCTGAGCTCAAAGAGAAAAAAAAATTAGAAGAATAAATCCTATGCACAAAACTCCTCTTCCCTAAATGTCTTTTGATCTTTATAAGGTATTAGGCCCTTATCCCTTCACAAGGGCAGCAGAGACAGCAGTGCAGTGTCCTACATCACAAGACCTACTTGCTGAGTAAATCTTCCAAGCTATAGCAAGAGCAGTCATGCTGATCAGTGAAGGAGAGGACAGGGGGAAAGGATGACAACAGCTGGAGTGAAATGCAATGCTGTTGCCTCCGCGCATATTTCACGAGCTAGATATGGCTTTCAGTTGTCTTTATTTTGCCTGTACACATCTGAAAGTGGCAGCTTTTTCCTTTCTGGAATATGTATACAAAAAGCAGGTTTATTTCCACACAAAAACTATTCCACATCTGATGCATTCTCTAATTAGCTCCTATCCTGCAGTAGTTTTTCAATGGAGCCTGAACTGCCAGCCTGCTGTGACTGAAACACACCCGTAATCAAGGACATGCAACCATTTTCTCAAGCAGTATTTTTCACTAGTACATACAGGATGCAGGATAATATCAAAATGGGTTCAGACCCTTTTAGAAACCCACATATATTGTGTTTTTCAGAAATTTCTCAGCTCGGTGGCCATAATGAACTCAGTTCCTTCCTTCAGACTCACTGTTTTTTTTCAAGAGAATCTTAGTTAAACCAAAGCCAAAAGACTGAAAAAAAAATCAATGTCCTCTGTATACAACAGTTTTTGTTCCTTTGATAAGAAACTGTGAGCTTTTCATTTAGATGAACCTCATTCTTGAAATACTAAGCATTTAACATACTTCTTTAAGTATGAGCTTACTTCTCAACAAATCTTTTTTACAAAACATGCCAGCTATAAAACGAGGTGCACCTACTTCAGATTCCCCCACTGCTGCTCTTCTCTGGCATGCAAGGGGAGGCTGAATCTCTTCATAGCACTGGGATATTCATAGTCAGTCCTGTTCTCAGGCTGCAGCCAAGCAGAAGGTTTTGTTCAGCATTTATCACTGTGATCTGTGACACTGGCTCTAGTTTTATCATATTTCAGAAGTCTATGTAGTTTAGTATGGTTTAAGGTGAGAGGGGTCTATTAGATCATCTGCTCTGACCTCTCATATATCATTAACTATTAAGCTTCAACCACAAGCTCTTAAATTAAGCCCAAAGACTTTAGTTAGCAGTTTGGTTCTCAGAAGACTAAGCTTTATGCCAAAGACAGACAGAAAATGAGAAAAACAGATGCTACTAATCCAAACTCCTCTGCAATGGAGGACAATTGATTAAGTGAGATAAGTGATTTATACACACCTCCGATGTTAAGGCATTTACTGTATGGACTAAAAATTGTGAAACATGAATTTAATCCCCTGTTCTTCTTTCTGACTTCAGATAAGCCTCTTCCCCTTTCTTTGCCAAAGGTTCTAATTTCTCAAATAGTTGTAATTAAAATCTCCTTTCTTAAAGCTTGTTATTACAATGTTCCTGAGATAGTTATTACGTACTTATATAAGCCTCTTGTCTTTTGGTAAGTAATGCTTAGCTAGGAAAAGTCTGAGCAGCACAGTCCTTCAGTATAGGATTCCTGTTTGCAATTGTTTCTTAATGCAAATCCTCTGCTGGCTTCCACAGGGCTACAAGGCAGTAAGGGCTAAGTCCTCTGGTTTGCACCCTACCTTTCCCGTCTGCAAATGATACAGTTAACTAAAAAATGAAGTGGTGCATTCACTCACTCTAAATTAAAACCCCATAGGAAGGGGAAAAAAAACGCAGGTAGAAGATTGCTATTGGATTACTGATTTATAAGAGCAATTCAAGGTTACCAGCACAATTTCACTTTCTGGCAACCCATGCTGAAGAAAAAAGCTGGCACAAACTCAAAGTGCTGTTCTGCATACACCTTTGCTACAAAATGGCAGTCTACTTCTACAAGTAGCTTTTAAAAATGTATATTAAACATATTTTCTACTGGAACAGTGAAAAATCCCACAGAGTGTAGTAATTTTGCTGAAATTTTGTTTCAAAGAAGCAAAAAGCTGATGATGATGACTGTCTTTAATCCTTTCTTCTGAAATTACTATTCACAGAATTGAAAGAGATCTACTAGGTTAGCAAATCCCAAACCATGCTGTCACAGGCAGACATGAACTGTCATCCTGTTCATTTTCTATTTATATTATTCTGTGTATTATAGTACAAAACAGAATTTCAATAAAAGTGATTAAACTGAATTTTTTTTTTTTTAAATCCCTTCATATGAATTTTCAGATTTAGCTTCAATTCAGAAGGAAAAGACATTTCAAAAGCTTGAGATCGTTCATGGGGAAAAAAAAAAAAAAAGAGCCTTCAAAAAACCCTAATAAAAAGGCTTCTTATAAATGGCAGTCTTCTTGTAACATTTTTTCCACTGCTCCAAAAATTCTTTCAAGTAAATCTGACAGGGCAGCAAACAGGAAAAAGAATTGGTAACAAATAGTAAGTGCAGCTCCCACTGTTCATCCGAGAAGAGAAACCAGCAGAGACACAGTGTGTAAGTCTGGTACGAGCACTGCAATAAAAGCACAAAAGCCAAGTCAGCAGGGCACGTACCATCTCCATTCATGCCTAGGTTAGTTCCATGCAGAAAACCTTGCACACGGGAGTCAGAACATACTCCTGTCTCTATGCCCACACTGAGCATCTCACAGTTCCTGCATGCCACACATTTTAGACTACAAGCTGTTCTTTTACGCTAAATTGCAACTCCACCACACAGACCTGTGCAAAAAACTCACTGAATTCAGTATCAACCAAGCTTGCTTTTAAGCCACAGGGGGTAGCATGTTTACCACATGGATGCCAAAGCTTCTAAAACGTGGCATTCAAAGCACTCACATACATCTGCAGGAAATATATAGCATTGGTTTTTTTGTTGTTTTGTGGTTTTTTCCCTTTCTTTCTTCATTTTAACATGCTATTAGCATCATCGTGCAACATTACTGAGAAAAGTATTGTAAAAGTAATGGGTAATGAATGAAGGGGAAAGTCAGCAGATGTAAAATCTACTTTGTTGGTGCATGACAATTTTTGTATGAATAGAATGGTTTATGTATTTTTCTTTACAAAGAATTCGGAATTCTATAATTTAGGACTGTAACTCTTGATAAAAAAAGTGAAGCATAACTGGAATATGCAGAAACACCTAGGACAATATTGCTCTAGGATTAGATTTGAACTCCACTATGAAAAGATGAGTAATTATCCAATTATTTGATACAGAAAAGATGAATAATTATCCACTTATTTGATACAGAAATCAAACACAGAAATTACTCAGAAATTACTGTATGTCCCTACAATCACAGAGTCAAAGTTTTCTAGTTTTTTTGTTTGTCTGTTTGTTTGTTTGTTTGTTTGTTTGTTTTTTGACAGTGTGCTTAAACACTGAAGCACCAGGATATCAAAGATAAGAATTAGACATCATGAGACATTTTTGTGTCAGTGTTAAACTAACACTTCTAAATCTCTTTTGCTTCCCAAAGTAGTTTGCGATATGTAACTCTGTATTCAATTATATATTCATATGAGAATCTTATTTTACATTTTATTCATCAACAGAAGAGATAAAATGAGTTAGAAAATACTTGATAGCAGAGTTTTACTGCAATAGTAAATCATACCTCTACTATAAAAGTTGAGAGAAGCATTATGTGGGGTTGTGTTACACTCCAGGATTTTACAGCCTTGAAAAGAATCAGCAATAAATTTGAATAAGGTTGAGAAGGAAAGCAGCTAGAGATGCAAAAGAGAAGTGACACCTTTATACTGTACTTCTATTTACCATTTAACTGTCATTTTTTTATCTCCACATCTTGAGATTAGAACTCTCTCTTTGCATAGGTAAAATGTCAGTGACAACTTTCTATTTTAACATCTTAGGCGGTCGATGACACTTTGTTTTAATAACTTTCAAAGAACTTCTGATTATTCTGCTTCTTACTTGGTAGAATGAGAAATACAGAAGGGGAAATGGTTGCAGATGAAATACTCTAGACCCATTTCCTTTCAATATTTAAAATTATTGCAGGTTAAAAGAGTAATGAACACCTCTAAATTAAAATGGGTCACTACAATTACAATATTTATGTATAAAATTGAATAGATACCTTGTATGCATCCATGTTTTAGCTGCTGTAAATTCCACCCTTATTATTATAAGAAACGTAGAAACTAAAATCTGAGGATAACAAAATGTTTGATATTGACTTCTTGTTTTGTTTTGCAGGAGGTGAAGTACTTGCAACAAGTCTGAGATAATACTAGTAAATAATTTTAAAATCTAATCCTCAGTGAAGCTGTAAGTTTAATCCCCTTTTCAGTAGTTCCAGAGCTAATATAAAATTTAATAGATTTATATACCTTTGTAGTTAAGGGTCAGTAAATGTTTCTGGTTTTTTTTCTTAAATTTCTGATTTCACAGACTTCTGAGCTAAAGATATTCTCACAAATGCATCTCTGGGTATTTGAAGATTACTAGAAAATTCATGGCATAATACAAAGTCTTTCCTTTACACTTCTCACTGAATCAAACTACTCTAGAAACTACATTTTAAAAGATTATTGGAAGAAATTTATTGTCTTTTGAAAATTGTTAAAGCAAAAACAACTGTGAATCACTTTTTTCATCATTTTTAGTAAGAAATAATTCCCTACTCCTTATGAATGAAAAAATCACAAGTTTGCAAACATTTTCTACAGGCATCTTGGTTGTACATCTAGGACTTCTATATACAAGCATATCTCATTACTGTTTCTCCTGTAACAATTCTAAGGAAATTGAAAAGGTAGATAATATGTAGTGTGGTGTACTAGTAGGTTTAATATTCAGAACGTTTTGTGGGCTATAATTTGAGACATTTCAGCTCCTTTATGATGAAGTTATATTTTTAAGATGTCTATTAGGAAAATAAATTGTCTAAACTGGAAGCAATGAAAAGAAAATAATTTTTTGCCCTTTATATATTTGAAAATACTGAATGTCAATTACACGTGGCTTATTCCAGGAAATTTTAAACTTCAATAAATAGTGAAAGCTGTGCACAAGAAATGAGAACACTTTCCATGCTCAAACAGCCCCTAGTGTGCACCTGCTACCTTAACAGGTACAACAGAGATGACATTAATACAACTGTGGTTTCAACATCAGCCATAGTTGAGGGAGATTGTTTTGTATATAATGCACTTTCACAAAACAAAAAAAAACCAAACAAACAAACAAAAAAAAAAACCAAAAAAAAAAAAACCAAGAGTGTCCTTCGAATCCCTCTTAACCATGCAGAAAACCATTACAAATTATTAAAGTATATGCTTCAATTTTTTTTTTAATTATAGTAACATCTAGAGAGCTTTCATTTTCCACTTCTGATAATAATCTACCATAAAATATAATTGACTAAAATAATTCATAGTTTCACAACCATTATATCTGTGTCTGCACACTAATTGTGTATTACGTGTCTTTTTAAATGTGGATAGAGTACACTTCAGAAATTTGCACTAAGATTTTATATTACTCAAAATACTAATAAATAACTATATTTGCATCTCATTATCCAGGGAATGTGCTGAAATTGCATTTTGGGATTCTGCAAAAGAGGGGAGTGCATGTGTGTGTGTTTCTTTCCATATTTCTACAGATCATAGAATACTACCAAAACAAAATACATAGCAAAGAGTAACAGCCTGCATTATTTTAACCCTCAGCTAGATATATATTTTCAGTTGAATTTGCCTACAATAATGCTGTTTTAAATTAGGCTATTCAACACCACTTACCTTCACCCAGCAGTTCAAAAAATAAGGAATTCAGTAAACTTGAAATGACAAACACAAAAATCTGTTCATGAAGAAAAGTAACATGACATGGCATTCAATCAATTACTTCCAGCCCCTTGCTTCTGCATTATATAATATCTCACTATCAAAATGAAACATTATCATCAATATGTTTGGAAATTTATGAAGTAAAACGATGTGGCTGGATGGGAAAATTCCAAAAATAGCCTTGATAGGTATTACCAAGTTAATTTAAGGAAAAAAAAAAATAATCTATGTTTTCTTTGCTTTCCTCTTTTCAGTGGCTGTTTGTCCAAGCCTGGTCAGAGATCATTCAAAGTAGTTCACACTTAAGAATTGTTTAAGAATTTCAGTTTTCTAGATTCACTATAGAGATTGATGAATATTTTGAGTCATTAATGAAATACTATAACCAAGTATCACTGTCTCAGGGATGAGTCACATTGTAGAGGGGCTGCTTTCCATTCTTATACCTGAAATGAGGAGCAAAATTTCATATATTTCACCACTGGCAGTGAAACAACGTGAAACTCAGAGAACAATAGTTATTAAAACTAAGGATGCAATCTTAACTCATTGTGCAAACCTAGTTCGATGTAACTGATATACATTGTCAAAAATTAATGAGAAGAAAGAAGTTTATGATGTGATTGCATTTAGATACAAATATATCTAAAATGGGTCAGGGTAAGAAGCATTTTGATGTGCCTTTATCTTTCTGCTTCATCAGACAATTATAAGGTGTCTGACTTTTCAGACAGTTGAATCTATTAAAGTCTAGCTCTCTGCCAATGGTGCTCTTGGCGTGCATCCATATGATGTAATTTCATAGATAACATTATTTTTTGTGATAGGTATTTTTTAAAAAATCAAATTTACTAATACAGATTTTTTTAAAAAAGTGAAAATAAACCATTTTGTATTGAATGTTCCATTTATGTTTGACACCTCACTGAACCAGTGTTTCAAAAGACTATAGAATGTCAATAAAAAGATTTTTTTTTTCAATCCTGAGGAAAAAAAAATTTGCAGGTTGTCAATCTTCTGTTTTTAATAGCAAGTCCTGAATGTTCTAAATTAGTTTATGCATTTTTGTGATCACCTGTCTGCTGTTACTGTCAAAACTGATTCTGGTCCTTTGAGTGTTCAGAAGTCTTAGCTATGACACTGTATAGTTTTAACTCTTTCAGCAAGTGAGGAACACCTGTACATGGACCTCTTATAATGTGGCTTCTAGATTAAAAGATAGAAAAAGGACCAAACAACTGAAAAATAGGGTGGCACGGTAACCTCGGTCTCTGGCCTTCTTTCAGTGAACTTGGTGGTGGGGTTTGACTACACAGAATGGCAATGTGAGGAACTGAAGCTAGCTTTTCCTTCAGCTGAGCTCTTGGATGATACTCAGACACAGCTGTCAAAGTTTAGACAATGGTGTGATCAATGTATTTCAGTCTTGAAATTTAGAATTAGATGCTTAAGTTGAAATTAGGCATTCCGGATAACTTAGCCTTAACTTTTTATTCAGAGGCACAAATAGTTACAGAGAGAAATGGGCATCTGTACAGTACAGTAAATCTACTTTATTTCCTTTGGCCACAGAAAGATAAGTGTTCTAAGATGTGGGACTTGGGTGTTTTAAATTTCCTAAGAAGAAAATTCAACTCTCTGACCTTTCCAATCCACTTGCTGGCTGAGGACAGGAAGCAGAGGTGTCAGCAGTGAAAAGCATATCTGCTGTTTCAGATTAAAAATTACTTAATTCAAATGCATTTAATTCTACATTATGTTAACATTAATTTGAATTTAAATTAAATCCTTAACATCTGACGCTTATTTATGAAACCAGAGACATAAAATTGCATGCAGAGCTATACTATACATACAATGCACTCATCTAAGAGAATAACTCTTCTGACATGTATATAAACATAGATAATACATATTTATAATAATCTCACAAAATATTAAGGATTGGTGTTTTTAACCTTCCTTTAAAAGATTCCAACAACTTTCTGAAAAAAAACTGAACACTTTGTTGATATTCAGTCTGTGAACCAAATATATGCAGGTAACACCAAAACGGCCACAATCAACAGCTGAAGCTTATTCCATCTTAGCAGGGCCAAAAAGCGCCCCACCATTCTTGGCTCACATACCAACAAGTTCTGGAGCATGTACAAATCTTCATCAGTCTGTGTTTTACAGTATCCAAGCTTCTTATATCCCTCCCCACTTTACTTCACAGGCCTAGGCCTGTGAAGAATGATTTTTGGGTCTTTTACAGCATTCTGTTATCTTCTACAAAAATTCCACTTCCCAAGAAAGACAGAAAACAATGTGACATTTTCCAGACTGAATATTCTTAGCACCCCCCACATGCAAGGTCATCTTGAGCCAAAAAAAATTCTAAAAACAACTCTTTCTCTTGGCCAGTCTTCCATTTTTAACCCTTTCAGCCCCACATTCAGAATTCATGAATGGAAATTACTTTTAACCCACAGCCACTGTGATCAACAAAATGAGAGCATATCATAGAAGTTAGTTGAATGTGGTAATTTCTGATTTTTAATACTGTCCTGTGAATATGCCTCATTTGTCTTCTAGAGCTACAGCGCTACAAGCCGATCACAAAAATGCATAGATTCAATTATCTTAACTGGGTTATGCAAGGCAGTCATTACTTACTGGTAAATCTTCAACACAGTCCTGATATTTTGTAAAATTCAGTTCTGGTGAGCCATTTACTACAGGTACCATACAATTTTGATTCATTCTACCATGTAACTTGAAGCACAGAAGCGAGACCTAATCTAGGAGTCTATTTAATCCAGTCTATCAACTTGGGTGCCTCAATTAGCTGCTAGAAATGAAAGCATGAACCTTCAATTTGTTGTAATGGCAACCCAGATTTATCTTATTGCAGGGCTGGATTCATGCAGGAGGATATCATCCATGTATGATCAAGCATGCAAGTACCTGGGGATTTGTTTTCAGAGATTTTTCTAGTCTCTGTGAATAGTGTAAAAAAGATTTACCATGTTACCTTTAATATCTTTTATGAAAAAAAAAAAATTACATTGGATCATTATATAAGAGACAGATATAAGAGTTGTGGCTTTGGATTATACAAATAAAATATACAGCTATGTACATT